>NC_051154.1:149914365-150214365 GCF_013339745.2 Dermacentor silvarum
GGCATGAGCGCCTAAGCAGGCCAATAGAAGCGACTGCGCACGCGGTCATGTGTGCGAGCAACACCAAGGCGGCCAGCACTTCGGGTGTCATGAAGCTCACGAAGAACTGTGGAGCACAGGTATGACGGTATAACTAGGAGAAGGTCAGGACCGTCAGGGTACCCGTTACGCCGATATAAGGTACCACCCTGCAGGGTGAACATGCGCACAGAGGTGTCGCTGGGAGAGGATTCCAGGCGATCGATTATTTCTCGTAATTAGGCATCCTGACGCTGTTCGCCGGTGATGTTAAGCAACTGGCTCACGGTAAAGGCACCATCGAGGGATTTAGTGCGCGAAGAGTCACAGTCGGCCACAGGGTAGCGAGACAAACAATCGGCATTTTTGTGCATTTTTGTACGACCATGTAGGTATACTCTTGCAGGCGCAGTGCCCATCGTGCTAGTCTGCCTGTAGGATCTTTCACAGAGGCGAGCCAACAGAGGGCATGGTGGTCGGAAACTACAGTGAACGGTTGGCCGAATAGACAAGGGCGAAATTTTGCGACTGCCCATACAAGAGCGAGGCACTCACGTTCTGTAATTGAGTAATTGCGCTTAGATGCGGACGGCAGCCTGCTGGCATAAACGATGACGCAGTTCGTTCCACGTTGACGTTGGGCCAAGACAGCGCCTATTCCATTACCACTCGCGTCAGTGCCGACTTCGGTTTTGGCTGAAGGGTAGAAGTGGGCCAAAATGGAACGCGTTGTGAGGAGAGTGGTTAACTCGGAGAAAGCCGCGGATTGTGCAGGGCCCCAGGTAAAATGGGCGTCTTGTTTAAGAAGATCCGTGAGTGGTTTCGCAATCACTGCAAAGTTCTTCACAAACCAGCGACAATAGGAGCAGAGCCCCACAAAGATGTGAACATCTTTGGCAGACTTGGGCACAGGGAAGCCTTTCACGGCTCGAACCTGATCCGGGTCAGGTTGTACGCCGGCCGCGCTACGAGCACGCCGACCATAGTACGAGACGCCGGCCACGGTACGAGTCCACGGGACGAGCATGCCGGCCACTGTACGAGCACACGGGCCACGGTACGAGTACAACGCTCACGATACTAGCATGCCGGCCATGGTACGAAACCGCCTCAGTGAGACGCCGGCCACGGTACGACACCGGCCTCGGTACGACACCGGCCTCGGTACGACACCGGCCTCTTCAATAGCCGGAGGCCCATGGCAGCGGCATGGGTTTGTGACAAACTTCCCCTTCACATGCCCGGTGAATTTTTCGCCCCGGCTCCTGCCCCCGACCTGTCTTCCATGGGGGGGAGCCTTGTAGGGGCGCGCCCTAAGCGCGCTCCCGATTGCAGCGCCAACACAGCGTTGCGCAAGACGCGCGAAATAAACACAGATTGCATATCTGCGTTCGTTGTGTGCTGACGTGCATCCCGCCGCTCGTATACAGGTGGCGTTCTATAGGCGTCGTATATCGCGACCACTATAGCTTGGTGACCCGGACGTCAACCGCCTCAGTGAGACGCTGGTCGTGGCAGCCTCCGCTCGGCTCGCCGCCTCTTGAGTAGGGCTCGCCGTCACGTTAATTCCTACAATGATGTTTTATGAAGAGGCGAGTAATTTCATGGTGTCAATTCAACAACAAGTCATACCCATAGTCAAGCAATATAAGTACTTCGGCGTACACATAAACGAAGGAAAGACTTACTCAAGCACCCACCAAGATAATCTGAAAATAAAGGGGAAGCGGAATGCAGCAATAATGAAACACAGAGCACTTTGGGCCCACTATATAATTATGAGGTGGTGCGTGGAATCTGGAAAGGAGTAATGGTGCCAGCGCTAACGTTCGCAAATATCATTCTATGCTTACAATCGGATATCTTGTCGGGGTTGGAAGTTCCCCCATGATCGGTAGGCCGGTTGGCTTTGGGAGCACACAGTAAAACCACAAATGAAGCAGTGCAGGGTGACATGGGTTGGGCCTCTTTTGAAGTCAGAGAAGTACAGAGCAAAATTAGTTTTGAAGAAAGACTCAGGAACATGGATCAAATTAAATGGTCGGATAAAGTGCACAAGTATATTACCTGAAAAGCGTGGACACAGAATGAAGGAAGAAATCAAGCAAGTTGGCAGCCAAGTACAGGGTAATTGAAACTGTAAATAGACAACCAGAAGTCATCAGAAAGAAAGTGAGAGAAACAGAGACAGTTCATTGGATGGAAAGAATGGAAAGAAAAAGGACCATGTAGATTTACAAGAAGGAGAAGAAAGAAATTAGAAGGGAAAATCTGTACGATAACACAAAGGGCAGTGCCTTGCTATTTGAGGCTCGAGCCGGTTGCCTAAGGACAAAAACATACCGGAGCAAATATTCGCAACTAGATGAGGCATGTGTATGCTGCAGCAAAAATCCGGAGACCACTCAGCACATCCTAATGGAATGCGAAAGAATTCATCCAGTGATAATCGTAGGTAACGTACACCTTCCAGAAGTGCTTGGGTTTAACCTGGACGGAAGCGTCAACCGGTCAGCAGTCGAGATAAGCAAGGGACGTGTAGAGTACTGGTGGAAAAAAATAGCACAGAAGAAAAGAAATACAGTCATAGCTAGCAGTACAAGGTAGATTTTGAATGGAAAAGAAAAAGATTAAGGAGATGTATACAAAGATGCTAGATAAATAACATGTATAGCATACATACCTCAATAAATCAAGCAGGCTATAGGTAACTATTTGTCGCCGGCGCGTTTCAAATGGGATGCCATTAAATCATCATCATCATAATCACTTTAATAATTGAATAGCCCCACGAACTGCGCGATAGCATCGGCGGGCTTTGCAGAGACAAATCATGAAAACCCTGGCACGGTGTGGCGCAAAACTCGCAAAGATATCTCATGCACACTGTACAGAGGTTACTCATGCATGCCGCTTCGCGCTTGGCTGAAGCTCTTTTTTCTTGAATCATAGAAACGCTTTCCTGTTTATGCGATAGATCCTTAATTGTTATGCAGCACCCCTTTCTCAACTTCCTCAACTCTCCTATGCATGTTACGCTTTGAGACATGTTATCAGATTTTCTTTCAGAATTTCATGATCTGTTTTCCTGTATAGACACTAGAAAACAGGTCGTATATGTAAATTAACAACACTTCTTCTAGTCATAACCTGGCTGGTGAGTGATTTTCCCACCTTTTCGCATTCATTTGAATTCATCTGCGTTACTTTGCACTTGCAATACTTTGTTTTGCCGTCACCCCCTTCAATTTTTTTTTTCTTCCCCTCGAGCAAAATGAAAAGGATCAGAGAGCTACAGGTCCGTCCATGCAGTTTGGCTGAATTCCTCTGGGTGAGTTCCTCTCAGTTCTGGAGCCTCCGCTGCGCATGACGCACGTGCGACGCAACAAGCCGCTGTTTCTCGCCGACAATGACTGCGTGAATGGCACGGATCTTCGGCCCAAGCTTCAGAGTACATGCAAATGTCGCATATCCGTCCTTCCGAGCTAATTATGCCTTGTCCAAATGCTACGAGCACTGCCTTACGGTGTGCCTACTAGAAGACAAGGCTAGATATCGTTTTCTAAAACATGGTGGTAGTCGCTGAATTAAATTAGAATCACTGTCATTCGCTCATCGTTTTTTTTTTCCTTTATTTATTGCCAACGGCTTGTAAGCCACAGGTTGTCATGTCATTGGTTCAGTAACGTGCGATGTACTTACATTATTAATTTTCTATGTACTCACTCGTGAGTGTGTAAATTGTGTCAGATTTATTTATGCTGTGCTCCGAACTAAAATTATCCATGTTTTTAGGTTCTGTAGTAACGCAGAGAAAATACGAAATATAGTTAGTCGCTTGTTTACGTTGTGGAATTGGGACAGAACGTTGAGCTTCGAAGATGCTTATACGTAACATATGTAAACCACTCATTGGTCGGAACAGTCGCTGTTGAGTGCACTGCGAGTCTCAGTAAGTTTCAGTGAATGGAGCCGGACGTTAGTGGAGATTAGAAAAATAATATTGACAAGCGCGAGCGAGTGTCTGCTAAATATGTACATGTACCCGTACATGCCGTGCCAAATTGCCGTGCCATATAAGGCCGTTTGCTGGCTTCGACGGTCTGCAGCGCGAGCAATGCAGTGGTTATGGTCAGCAAAGTTTTTTTTTTTTCTTCACCCTTTACTGAAGATGAGGATGATGCATATGTATGAACATCATCGGCGTAACGGAAAGTGCGGACGGATACGGACAAAGCAAACAGTTTCGAGATTTAACTGCCGTCGTAATAAAGGAAACGAACAAATACGGAATGCTAGAGGGGGGCAACAAGCACCAAGCTCGGACCACGCTTTGGACCAAATGCGCCGACCATTAACTTCAAAGAGTACTGACATGATACATCCGGCTCTTATTTTGCGTAAACGAAGGTCCAGCACCTCTAAACAGCAGAAAAATATACTGACATATTGCCGTTGATGTAGCTAATTTCCTTCTGTTCAGTTTAGTTACAACGTTTACACCATTTTGACAAACATATATATTTGAGGCACGGATTATACAACGCGACGTCTTCAATTTTGCTGTCGTTGTCAAGCGCGTCGTCTGCTAGCGAGCGCACGTTCGCTACGCGGACGCTGGCAGACGCCCAGTTATTCTCGCAGAACGTCTGTGCAGTACATTTTTTAAATGTTTTAGTTGCTTTGGTGCGCCCATGACTCTTGACGGTCGGTATCAAATATAGTTTTATCCAGGTCAACCTGCTGTTTTTACCACTGTTTTCTAAAAGTAACTGGTATCTCTGCAACATAAAGCTACGTAAGAAAATTTTATTATTGGTATCGTGTCATCTTACGCGCGCTTCTTGTTGGTGGATATTAATCAGGGACAATGATCGAAGAAAACAATATTAGAGTGAAATAAACCAGGTTTATTAACTGCGTGATGCGAATTCAGAATGACCAATGTAGTTCTCGGCAATTAAATCAAAGGGTACATATGTATTCACGATATATATGTAAGGAAAAATAACAAATATTATAAATGCACTAATTGAAAAAGTGATAACTCCCGACCGGAATAAGCGCGCGTGTTTGCAGTAACAAACACACGTATTAGTGAATACTGCACATAAAACTCTCATTCCCAGAAATAATAGTCATAGCAGGCAAAATCATCATATATATATGCAAGTGTTGTTCATATACTGTACGACGCCGAATAGTCGTTTCCGTTCGACTGAAACGCATAACAGCACTATTGAAGTCTCAAAGGTGAGTGACCGATGCAAGTGAGGACTGTTATTCCAAATAAGTGTGCTGCCGGAGAGTCGTGGCTGTTGCGCGGAGGCGCAGTTCCTGATAGAATTAACGTACGGGTGTTAATAAGTCCTGCTTAACAAGTTCCTAGCTCTCATTCAATATAAACGCCCCGTTTTGGGGTAGCCTGTAAATCTGCTAACTTGATTCAGACAAGGACAACTTTTTTTGGCAGTCTCATCATGTTTGCAACCTATTAAAACTGGGTGCCCCGTGTGGTACCACACTTATCTTCTTCAACAAACGCAACAAATCTGCACATATCTCTACGTGTATGTGAGACATGCCATTATTTAAGTGTTTCATTATGGTCGTTATGATAGTGCACCGGATAACTGAAAGCAGCCGTTTATATATACAAGCTGCTGAGTTGAGCGGTCATACATTTGGGAACGGCATTACATTTATGTATGAAATATAGGATAAGCGTAACATGTTGGAAATCAGACTCGAGAATAATTTATTTTGTTAACACCCCTAGAAAAAAAAAAAAACGAAGAACGCAGCCACCTGCTTTTTTTTTTTTGTATTTAAACAAATTCTTTGGTTTTACGTGGCAAAACCACGACATAATTATGAGGCACCCGGTTTAGTTTTCAAGACCTGCGGTTCTTTAACGTGCACCTAAGTAGAAGTACACGAGCCTTTTTCCATTTCGTTCCCATCGATTTCCGCGACATGGTATGAATCCGCGAGCTCCAGTTTAGCAGCGCAACGCCGTATCCACTATATGGCCACTAATTAGGCTACCGCGCAGGCTTTCTTCCTTTTCTTTTTTTTTTCTTTTTTGAAGTATTGATTGGAAAAAGAATTCCACGTATGGCTTACGGCCAAAGATTGGCATATAAAATGACTAACTAAACCGTTTTCGGCGCTCGAGGTCCGACCGCAATAAATTAACCCGTACCAATTACTCCGCATTCTGTTACGCGAGGAAGGCGGAAACTTGAATGGAACGTTGCGCTTAATTTTTTTTATAACAATACTTCCCGTAAATCTGAGTACAAGGCGCCGGATGGGGCAGATATGTTTTATTTGTGTGAAGCGGCACGCAGGAAGGTTACATATGTTTCTCTGTCTGCGTTTCGCAAGACCTACTGATGTAAAACTTTATGCGCAACAATACACACGAGAGATACATGCTGCTTGAAGAACGAGAAAAATATTTGTTCTCCAAAGGGAACCGTACAATAACATAGTAGAATGAAAGCCGACACTGTGGCCGCAATGCATGGGCAGTCACCGAGTGGCATTAAAAAATTAAATAAAATAAAGAAGAGAAAGAAAGGAATAAATACATGTCATATGCAATTATTACCATCATTTAAGCCGTCTGAACACCAATACCAGAGCGCGAAGTAGTACGAATGACTGCCGATCAGTATCGCCAGCAGTTTCCAACGGCGCGACCTAGCTTGAATGCGGCCCAATCCACTTCGATCGCAGCGCCGCCACAGTATTTTTCCACGTCGGGCGCCTCACTGCAAAGCATGCGCCGCCCCAGCCGCTCGTCCCACTCAACCGTATTCTAGTACACTCTAGTTTTGAATAAGGAGGTTCTAAAAAAAAAAAAAACAATTCTGGAGGAGCAATCCTCTCAGATTCGTGTCAGCAGAGGTGAAGCCAGCGATTGCCCCTACTTCACACTTGCAAGCGTGTTTAACTAGAACAAGAAGAGTCGCAGTTCAACTGCTTTTGCTGTGGTAAATAAATTCTATATTAAACTGGAAAATAAAAGCTCGTTATTTCGGCCTAAAATATTGCCATTGGTTGAGTAGTGATATCATGATCTCTTATACATCAAGAAGCATCTGTACGGCAAAATTGGCCGTGGTAAAGTCAATGGATCCGAAGTAGAAGAAAACCCTTCCCGTTCTCAGCACATGCTACTTTAATCAATTCCTCCAGTAAGATGGCGGCAGCTTGCTTCACCTTTAGGGCTTCAGCTCCACTCCATAATTTTTTTTAAGACCTCCTTGGCTTTGTCACGTTCTCCGGCTCTTTGTATACATCAAGAAGCATCTGTACGGAAAAATTGGCCGTGGTAAGGCCAATAGAAGTAGAAGAAAACGCTTCCCGTTCTCCGCGCATGTTAACGTTAATCAATTCCTCCAGTAAGATGGCGGCGGCTGGTAAGGCCAATGGAAGTAGAAGAAAACGCTTCCCGATCTCCGCACATGCTAACGTTAATAAATTCCTCCAGTAAGATGGCGGCGGCTGGCTTTACCTCAAGGCATTAGTGAGAAACTCTATGCCTCAAGGGCTTCAGCTCGGCTCCATAATTTTTTTTAAAAACATCCTTGGTTTTGACACCTTCTCTGGCTCGCTCTGTCATCTACTATGCTGCTACATCGGCCCTCACAACGAGTAGCACACGGCGGCGACCGAGCGAGCCAGAGCGAGTGCCAAAACGTCGCAGTCCTGCTGCTTCTACGTGACCACATTATGCATTATGACATCACGACAAAATAATCTCTTGAGAAACGAAACCGAAACTGGTTGTAGAAAATCATAATAAAATAAATTATTTAGAGTGCTATAAGGCTTGCCAGTATTTTTTTCTAGTGTTTAGAGATCTAGTACCTTCAGTTAACACAAAAAATAATCAAAAATATCATGTCAGTACGTCGGCGCTCAAGGTCTCTACTTCTTGTTTCGCGTCACTTCACGATGCCAGCCTAACGATGGTGTACCGTTTAACGAAGATTTGTTAACTGTACTGAAACTAAGCCAATTCATAACTGCATTTCTCATTCACCGCATACTTCATCGCACAAGCTGAAATAAACAATGGTTTCCTGTCATATGCACTCCAGCAATTGCGGCAACCCGCCCTCATCAAGTCGGTAGCTACTCACCGTTTCAACATGTATTTGTGACTACGCAACTCTGACTGAAGGTTGTGACCCAGCATCTACATATCGAGAACGGAGCAACACGACGCAAATCAAAAAACGCATGTAGATTTCACAAGGCGTTCAAGGCGAGGATAGCAAGGAACATAATCCGAAAACGCTACACGAATCAACGAATCGTCAATCCGAATCCAATACTTTGAGGAACGATCGCAGCGCCACTTCTTCCTCGCATGAAACGCTATGGTTATTTAGGTCGTCTATCTGTCTATCTACTCCTCTTTCATCGTACTTTCAGCTTTCTGGTTTTGACCAACTTCTAGCCTCTCGACGCTGCGTGTGGTCGTGGTGCCGTGGTTCCTTGCAACGGTTGTTGGTTGGCTTGAGAGGCGCAGCTGATCCCGGCATCGATCCAGTTACGCGGTCCGCCGGCTGCATTGCCAAAAATCTACCCTTCAAACCGAATGCGTCTCTGCGCGATGAGTACGACTGGGACGAAGTGTATCGCCAGCAAGCGTACGGATTGAACGGCCGCGCGATCGCCCTTTCGGAAGCATGCAGGACTCATCAGTGAGCAGCCACGATCTTCAGGGCCGCCTTGAAGGATGGCTTTACGTTTGCGGTGTGTATCCAGCGGCCGTTCAAGCAAGCCGGTGCATTTGTGAATGCCTGTGCCACTTGTCTCAATTCACGATGAATTGAGCGCGTTCTGAGGGACACCACGTTCAGACGCTCCCTCGTGCCGCTAGCTTGGTAAACTTGTTCCTTCCGCGAACGCGCCCAGATGTATTGGGAGTTAAAAGAGAGAGAGAGAAAAGCGTTCCCAGATGGGAATCAGCAGTGCATGCTCCAAGATCGATACGAGAGAGTGAAGACAACATTTTCCCTTCAGAGTCACGGCTATTTCTGCGGGTCATCCGTGTTACTTTCTTGCGGGACGTTCTTGGTGTAGGTGATATCATCGCGTTTAAATTGGGAAGATCGTTGCGTTTGTTGGCTCGCTGTTGCGGTGTGCCGAAACTGTGTTTTGGTCAGTTTCTATATACATGTATTGTTTCTTTCTGTCACAATATTTGGGCATATTTTCACTGATATACCTTCAACCGCGCCCTGTTTTAAGGATTTTATCGCCGCGAATAGTTGCGTTGATGTGCGGTCCAAATTTTTTTGTTTTTGCGTGGTGCAAGAGGCAACGCCTTTCTGAAAATAGTTTAGTCCAAGATGCTAGTCCACACTAATCGCGCCTTTCTCTTCATTTGACGTCTTAAGCAGCAACCTGACTCGTGATATTACGATAGCGGAACGTGTAATAATACTCGATTGACTGTCGGAGGAAGAGTGCAAAAATATTTCTTATACTTTTTGTTAAAAGATCTGCTCTTGTTCTCTTGCTATAGCGGCTATTCTTGATGGCAGTGTGCTGCTTTGATTTTTTTTTTTTCCACGTGGTTTTGGAAAACGTAGATATTGTCATTTGCTGTAGCTGCCAAGATTGCTGCACTGAAACGTTATTTACTTAATCCAATCTCATGGACATACTATTTATATGACACCTACGCTGCTGGAGTCTTTGAAATTAATCTCTGTTCATGTAAGGTTCAGGGTGATTTAGGAATGATATTTGTACAGCTAACAATGTCTGCTGAGAATATTTATGTGCTTTGGCAGACATTACTTTGCATGATTTTAGCCTATTTTCTTTTATGAAGATATGACTGTCAATTGAGGTTCTAGCTGATGAGAGAACTTGTAAATTTTCTACACCAGGCCAGGAGAGTGCATTGCTTTCTAGGAAACAAATATTTGACGACTGTACATGAAAATATTGGGACTACCATCCTTCAGGCTGTAGTAGCTTAGTTACGAAAGCAATTAGGCTGAAAAACATTTTGTAGTGGTCCTGCCAAGAACTTTTTTTTTTTTTTACATTTAAAAAATTGGTATTTGTGTTTTGGGTTGCTTGAAGTTTTGCACAATGCTAGTTGTCACAGAAAAGAGAAACTGCAAAAAGAGCAAAGTATATGGACTAGTAATGTTGGAAGAACAAATTTCAGATGTGAAGGGTTAACATGGCCATTTTTAGTTACAAGCGGGACTGCATTGTTTGTACCCAAGCCTGAAGCTTAGACATTGTGGTGACCACAAGTGGCCTTAGTGCATGACTATTGCAGCAACTGTTCTTCTATTTTAATGTTTCCTGACTTTAACGTTTGCACGCTTCTTGAAACCTGAGTAATCACAGATTGTTGTCTCATAAGCTGCTCAACTTGTCACTGTTGTGTGCACTGTACATGCATGTATATTGTGTTGCAATTTCACTTAGCTACTTTCCTCTGCCCTTGCTACTTCCCGCCTTGTTATGCCTTCTTAAGATGTAGAAGAAATCAGCAGCATCATGATGTAATTTATTTGCATACATATATTGATTACATTGCAATATACATGTGTTGTTTGTTTGTTTGTTTTTCTTTCAAGCACCTTTTTCTTTTAGTTGTGGCAGATAGCAGAATACTACCTCTGCAGCAGGATTATTTGAAAGAGGCAGACATTACTTACTCAACAAATGTTGTCTAAGCAACAGTCTGATGAACAACTTTACCAATTAATATTTTATTGATTACTTTACTAGCAAACATTTCAGTTGTAGAAATAAAGCTGCTCAGTACTCAGCGCTGTTCATCTAACAGAAATCTTGATATTAGCACCGCCTCCCGGAAATGTGTCCTCAACATGCACTACAAAGTGCTGTGGCATTCAGTTCAGTTTCCCTGAATGTCAATGTGCTTGAGTCTGTAGAGTAAAATAATAGAACAATAAGCAATTTTTGCTGCACTTTTAGGATGTTTCTTGAAACTGGTAGTTCTCGTCTCAAGATTTCTCTTAAATGAACCTAGCTTCGTTACCTCCAACTTCAATTCTGCAAATGCAACGTGTGCCCCAAAGAGTTGGGTAGTGGGACTTTGTTAGTCTAGCTAATTGGACATAGCAGCTTGTTGCGTGAGTAATGCCCACCTCTTCAAGTAATCCATATAGGGATGTGTGCATACATGCGCTTGTGCGTGTGCATATGCACATGTGCTGTCAAGGTGGAAAGACTGGCTAGTTGGTTGCTACAGCTTGCATCTTATTTGTAGTGCAATATTGACGAAAACACATACAGAAAAAAACAAAATAGATGGGACAAATGCTGAGCATCAACTGAGCTTATTACAATTTTACACACGTGGTGAGCAGGTGAGAACATTGATGGCAGGTGTATCAATGTCCTAAAAACAAATCTCTACTGAAAAAGATTACCACTGCACGCTGCAGTAGCGTTATGCTGCAGGGGCTGCAGTAAGTTTTACAAGATCAAAAGCTTGCATATCGGTGACTTCAGAGTAGTCTCTGCTGAGGGATTCCTGTTATGCTGCAGCATTTTTGATGGAATGATTACGAAAATATTTTTTTGATGTGCTACAGTAAATGTTCTGCACAGTAGCACACGCAGGATCTCTGCCAGGGGGGGGGGGGGGTTAATATTTATGGTGGTGGTGGGGGGGGGGGGGGGAGAGCAAGCACTTTGCATAATATGCAATTTCCTTGCAAATAAAACAACAGCAAATAAAATGCCTAATAATTATAATAATATAAGGGCACCAAGGATGATGATGTTTATTTCTTTAGCGTTTTACTCAAAGTAATTTAAGAGTGAATGAATAAATGCAAGACAGTAATAGAGTGTTTTTGTTAATCAGGAAAAGTCGACCTCAAGCCACCTCCTGAATTGTAATGACAATGTGAACATAGCACTGAAGGTACACGTGGGACGCACGGGGGGGGGGGGGGGGGGGGGGGGGTTTAGCTCGGCCTCAGGGGGGAGTTACAACACCTGAAACTCCCACCCCGTTGGTGCGCCACTGGTTCTGCATCTAAGGAACTCATCAGACCAATCTGTTACAATGTTTTTCTGGTAACATTTAGGCATTTACCCTTGCACTTTTCTGTGCAAAAGTAACGACAAAAAGCTTTCTGTACATTCAGAAATTTATGGCTGGCTATGGCAGAGTGGTCATATTCTTGTTTACTGTGACTGTGCACTAATTGAGGTGTTCATTATTATTGGCCACACAGAGTTGGAGGCAGGCCCAGAGCCGAGGGCACCAGCGCTGAAGCGTGCCCGTCACCAGGGGCGCTGTTGGCAGCAGCGGTTCTGTGTGCTGCTTCCAGATAAGAAAACATTGACACATTTCCCAAGTGAAGACATTGCGAGGCGTTGCCTGCATGTAAGTCCTGGACCTGTGCTAATCGTTACACTGTTTCATGAAAATGAAAGCCTCAGGGACATTTATTTCCAGCAACCTCTAGTGCCTCCTGAACAAGTCTTCGGAACTATGTGTTAGTGAAAAACTGGGCTTTTATGGCTTTGTTCATAACAGATGCTTAGCCGCTTAAGTACAAAACCTGTTGTCTTCCAAGGGCAGTAATTTGGCATGCTCTGGTGGCTATGAGAAAGTGTGCCTTGTGTGTCCAATAAATGGTGACAGCATTCAGGCTATTTATTTCAAGGTTGTTCAACCTTGCATTAGATCATATTTTTTTGCTGTAGGATGGTTTGTAATGGCTATAGCTTGCACACATAGCGAACTCTATATCATTGGCGCTGAAAGGGGTAAATAGAGGGACGAAGGAGTGATGAAAGTGTCCGAGTTGGCAAAAGTGTCAAAATAGTAAGAGGCAGTAGACATTCTAACCCATTTAATCAATACCTTTTAATTGATTAATCGGGTTTGTGGAATTACGTGCATAAGCGGAAAAGATCAAAACTAGTTGTTTGTTAAGATGCATACACTTTGAAGGAAGAAAAAAAACAGTGTTATTTGTATCGGCACCTCTATTATTACTTGAACGACACTCTGCACAAATGGACACTAAAGCATGTCAAACTCAGTCAAAAAGTCAAAGCGGGCATTGTGTTTTTGTTCTGCACCCCGCTTTCGTCCTTGTTCAAGCGCCGAAGGAAAGTAAGGTGCCTAACCAGAGGCACGTATGTGCAACATTTCTTCTTAGCCAGAAAAGGGGGAGGTAACCAAATTTATCTCCCCTTTTCTTGCTAAGAAAAATGCCGCATGCACATATGCTAGAGGAATACTAAGCATTTCGGCAGAATTTGCTGCAAGTGCTGCGCACATGTGCAGTCAGAACTCATTCTCTTCCTTGCTATTGAGGCAGAGAAGTGGGGGCATTAATGCCAGTGCTTGCCCAGTTTTGGTTATGTGAGCTTAACCGATCAAATGCAATGAAAATTTGTCGTGATTACAACTTCATCTATTAATTGGAAGGTTAATTGATCAATCGCCCAGCCCTAACATGAAGTGAATGTCTGCAAAGCCCTTTTGCAAGAGAACAGATTCCATACCATATGTACTTACGATAAATGTATTTTAGCTCTCTGAAGAAATTATCATGACAAACTTTTATTTTCTTAGAGCACTTTTTATTAAGAAATTCTTATGTTTTATATGAAAATGTCAAGTATTTAACCCCTTCCAGGGCTCACTTCTTGTGTCATTCAGTTAATATTGCTTGTGTAAGTTGTGTCATGCCATGGAACCCAAAACATAGACACAACATTGACAATGTATCTATTCTTGTACTGTGCATTTCATCAAAGGCTTCAATTATTTTTGTGGCAACATATCAGCAGCAGACGAAAATTGTTTGCAGTTTGCTTATTAACTCTTTACTTATTATTGAGTAATTGACTTTTTTTATTTAATTACCTTTGGGCACATATTGCAGTTGTGTAATTGAAGCTGGTCGGTGCTCAAGGCTTGTATGCTTAACAGGAATTCTGAGCCACCACC
The DNA here is from genome assembly GCF_013339745.2 of Dermacentor silvarum. NCBI lineage: Eukaryota > Metazoa > Arthropoda > Arachnida > Ixodida > Ixodidae > Dermacentor > Dermacentor silvarum. Next base: position 149,928,383 of record NC_051154.1, read on the forward strand.
AGTTCAAGATATGCATTCAGCTCTAAAATTTACTACAAAATACATAAATTTCTGCAAAATCCACAGTGCACAAAGAAGGCTTTCTGAGGAAAGTTGTAAGGGAAATGCCTATGCATTTCCCTCAAGTTTGTGCTAACACACCTAGCATAATGCCTTTTTTTTATCATAATGTTTGTACACATGTTCCTGCACAAAGTGAACGCAAAGGTAAATAAATTTCGGGGACTTGCTAGGCCTGTAATGAGAGAAATCATACATCTGCATCATATTGATGTTCATGCCGTTGTCAGTGCCAGTGTAACTTTTGGCATCATGGTCATGGTAGTGAACTCGTAGAAGTAGCTATTGAATGAAAGTGGATGTAATGATAGTAAGAACTGTTGAAAATGTGGTCTACGATTGCCATCGCACACCTTGAACTGAACAGCTGTAAGAGTCTGCTATCCTGGTAATGCAGTTTAGTTTATCCTTGAACTAAACCAAAATGAAACTAGCAGTGAGATAAACACGGTAGCATCTTTTTCGACACCTCTTTCTTTGAAGAGAGGGTTGTATGTTTTTTTTTTTGTGTTTTTTTTCAGGATGGCAGAGTACAGCTAAGTAAATGGTAATGCTGACATCTCACAGTGTTACTCTGCCATTCTACTAATATTGTGTGTTTTATCTTATTGGTGAAGTAGAATAATTTTCATCAAAAATTTAAAAGCGTGTTGAGCTTAGTACTTAATAAAAGGGGCCATTATCCTTGAGTAGTGCAACATTAGTAATCATGTTACACAAGGATAAGGTCATGTACTGGTGGTACATGGTTTCTTAGCTTACAGGTGATTCTGCCTTCCTGTTTTTTCATGCATTGAGTTGTCTGTTGCTAAACAAAGGTTGCAGTAGTAAAGCTGTTCCGCCCCTCCAACAGGGCCGACTGTGGGGTGCAGACTGGGAGAGAGTTCTTCCTGAAGAAGACGAGGGTCCACTCTCAGAGACAGGCTCTTTACGTGATGATCGTCTGCTCAGCTGTTGCTCTCCACCAGGTGACTAAATCCTGATTATAATTTGCCATTATTGGAACTCTTGAATTTTATTCTTACCTGCCATTGTGGCTCACTTGATGTGGCATTCTACTGTTGAAACAGGTCACAGTTTCGATTTATGGCTGTAACAGTTGCATCCATGCACCAATATTTCAGTGCCTATTTAAGAACTCCACCTGGTCAGAATTAATCCAGGAAACTCCACTATGACATCCCTTGTAGCCTAGCTGTGGCTTTGGGTTGTTAAGACTGATCAGCGTCCAAGGTTGATTGTTGTCGAGAGAAGTGCTAGTTGGGAGCCCTAATGAAAAGGACACAGTACAGTGTACTGCTACTGGTCCCTAATTAAAACAATAGCTAGTCAGTCTGTTGAGAAAAATTGATAAGAATTACCAGCAGCTTAATGTTCCATGATTCACCTGGAGCAGTATACACGCACTCAACATGACAGCACAACACAAGAAAAATATGCTGTGTACATGTTGAGCCTTTGTATGGGCTGTTCTTTGTTTGTAATCAAGTCAAACTTTATTCCAACATTCAGGATGCTGAGTGCCGTGGCCAAAAAGCAACGACACAGGCTTGACTGAATGAATCATAAACTCGCAACATCTTTTACCTTAGCAAGCTTTGTTTCTGCTAAGATACCTAATAAAAAATTTGCACGTACTAAAAAATTTTAAAAGGCCCTGAAACACTTTTTAACAAATCATAAAATGACATCACAGTTAAATTACGTTGCCTCACAAATTATCCTGCTGTAAAATTTTTTTAATCCTTTGAGCACGAGCGAAGTTAGACATAGTTATTGAATCGATGACCGGCTTTCTCTCTCCATTCATTTCGACTAGCACACTTAGTAGAAATTTAGAAATCAAGTATTAGTAGAAGTTTCAATAAAGCAGTGTAATAGGCAGCTCCAGTTTGGCCTGTGCAATTCCTGACAGCAAAACTTGTAATCCACAAAGAACAAAACCAACACATAGTATATGAGCCATGCAGAAATACGAGGTGTGTTCAAAAAGAAACTGAAGTTTTGCTATAACGCCTTTACCGCTTATGGTACAACATTTTAAGTGCTGTCCCCTTCAAAGTAGTCCCCTCTACTGGCAATGCACCCTTCCCTTCTTTTCTTCCATTTTTGGAAAGCCTCCTGGAACGCGCTTTCTCGAATGGCGCGCAGGTCTCTTCTCGCATTGTCCTGGATCTCCTCTACGGTTTGGAAACGACGTCCTTTCAAGGTGGTTTTCAACTTGGGGAATAGAAAAAAGTCTTCTGGGGCTAGGTCCAGAGAATATGGTGGGTGGGGTACAACAGGAGTGGGGTGTTTCGCTAAGTAGCTGCGGGCAAGGAGCGACACGCGAGCCAGGGCATTGTCATAATGCAACATCCAAGCCTCATTTTCCCACAATTCAGGCCTCTTACTGCGCACAGAATCTCTCAAACGTGCTAGGATTCCCTGGTAAACTTCTTTGTTTACCGTCTGACCATGTGGCACAAATTCCTGATTGACAATGCCTTTGCAGTCAAAAAACACAACCAACATCACCTTCATTTTTGACCGACTCATGCGTACTTTTTTTGGACGAGGAGAACCTTTGGCCACCCACTGCGATGACTGCACTTTCGTTTCAACATCATAGCCATAAACCCATGTCTCATCGCCTGTTATGATGTTCTTAAGAAAGTTTTCATCGTCATTGGCAGCGGCGAGCAGTTCCTAGCTGATTTCAACACGGGTTTGCTTCTGTTCGTCAGTCAACAAACGCAGCACGAATTTTGCACGGACACGATGCATCCCAAGTTTGTCACTCAAAATTTCATGACATGATCCTACGCTGATACCCACTATCTCAGCGACTTCTCGAACAGTCAAACGACGATTTCCACGAGTCACAGTTTGAACTCTCTCGACGTGGTCATCATCTGTGGATGTGGAAGGTCGTCCAGGCTTGGGATCGTCACCGACCGACATTCTTCCGTCTTTAAAAAAACGGTTTAACCAATCATAGCACTGCGTGCGACTCATACAGTCCTCCCCGTATGCTTGGCTAAGCAACTGAAATGTCTCTGTGAAAGTTTTCCCAAGTTTGTAGCAGAACTTCACACACACACACCTGCAAGAGATCTACTACGAGCGCTGTTTTAGATGCCGCATCGTTTTATTTGAGAGAGAGGGAATGATTTGTCTCGTGGAAGTAGTGGTGGCACAGCAGAGGCGGGTCATCACGCTCTCTTGACGGCTAGCTCGCCAAAACACGGGCGGCGCCAAGGCGCTCAAAGACGCAACGGCAACGCTCTTTCGCCGCTATTTCGGAGCCACCCGCAAACCCCGGCCCCCTCGCTTCAGTATCTCGAAGGAGCCGGGCTAGAGTGGGGCACTGTGGAAAGGGGGCGAGGGGCGATGTTGTAATAACTGGGGGCAAAAGCCTTGAATTAGGTTGCATGCTGAATGCTGCTGGTTGCATTCCCGGGGCGAGGCCCTGGATGCAAACACCCTCCCGACAAACATATACACGCTGTTCTTCCAATTCCTTCATTGTCACTTTGGCACCAATCCGAAGAACAGCTTGTTCATGTGCTCACTTCCAGCAGCTGTAGCTCGCCAACTAACGGTCAGAGCGAAACGCGGCAAATGTCAGTTTGTTGTTTAAACCTGCCGCTACATGCGCTCAGTAGCCGCAGCGCGCTCCCTCTGCCGGTTGGCGTGCTATTTCAAAAGTTCGGTTTCTTTTTGAACACACCTCGTATATGCAGTTAAACGTCATTATAACGAATTTGTATCTGACAGGAAAATACCTTCGTTGAAGGTGCTTGAACATGGATATAACGAATATCTGATGTTCGTTATAAGCATATATTCGCTACACACTTATATTGGTGAGAAAGTTCTTATATTTACATTGTTACATCCATATTCGTTATATCCATGTTCATTATGTTGAGGTTTGGCTGTAGAATGTAGTTCTTTAGTGTAAAGTAGTCTGGCTATGGAAACTTGAACCTGATGCTAAAAAGCAAATTTCTGGAATTTCATGTGTTTATCTCTATTTATGTTTTGTGGTATGCGTATATCAAGCTGGGTGAAGTCTGTTGTTAAAACTAATTAGGTCATACGTCTGTACAGATTGTGGCATGACTACCATGGTTTATAGAGACCATGCGTCCACATAGGGTACTACCAGTGCTCTAGAGAACAGCACCACCTGTAGCAAAGACTTCCTTTGTGGTACACCGCAAAGCGGACACTCTGGAGCAGAAATTATGGGTGTTTGGAATAATCAGCTTGTTTTGTCGTGGTTTTAAAACTTTTACAGTTCTCAACTTAAACAATAGAAAAGCTACCCGCACAATTTACTTCAGAGTTTCTGAGGTTAAGGATCGCGATTGAGATGCTGAACATAGCGTCAGTGATACATTCAGTATGCAAACAAACCTAACCTCTCACACCATTAAGCATACACGCTGAGTGCAGCATATTATGTGTGTCTCTTGCTCCTTCTGCAGAAGTTTTTGTGATAGTGATTTTGCCGCATTTCAACATTACTGTCGCAAGGCCAGTACCAAAATTACCAAAGCTTAGTTATGTCTCTGATTACAATGTCTACATGTGCTTGCACTGCCTACTGTGATATTAAAACTTTGTACAACAACCTGCAACAGCTGGTCAGAACAAAGATGCAACGAATATATTACTGAAAATTAACACTGAAAATAGGCAAACAACTACCGTACTTATCTGAACCTAAAAGCACCTTTTCTTCAAAAATTGCCTGCGCGTTACAATCGGACACGAAACCAAAACCACGTTTTGGTTTCACCAGACGCAGCGTCAGTGCCATGACAAAAATGGCGACAGAGCACGTTTTTGTGAAGGTTGTTGTTGGTTCATTTTGTGCATGACTACGATCTAGAGCGGTATTCTTAGCCAATAACTTTTGGAGATACTAGCACCTTCGCCAGATTTGGCACGACTTGGCACCGAACATTCAGCACAATCGACTGCCAGCGTTTCTGCCACTGTGTCAAGCTTGCAACCTGTGCGCAGTGCCAGAAACGCTGTTGGCCGCATACTTCGACAAGTCCAATGCAGAGTCTTGCAAAAGTGATAGCAGTACAGTCTACGCTCGTGACAACGAACGAACCTGCGTACAACACACGTTCGGATATAACGAACCATATTTCAACCTTAGTTTGCTCTACCTATTTTATTAATGCAACGAAGTTCGCTTTTAACGGACCATGCTACAACCGACTATAGGCTACAGCGGACGAAATTAGCATTAATTTTTTTCAAAATCGGGCGTATGCTGACAACAGACTTGCAAGGGTCAGCCGAGGATATCACACGCGCACGAGGGAGGAAGGTGGGGCAGAAGCGCGCCGTCTCTTTCGTGCGCGAGGCACGAGGGGGGGGAGGCATTCATCTCCGGCAGCTGCTGCTTACGGCGCGGCCGTGAGAGCGCCGTATCTTGAAAGCGATCTTATCTTGAAAGGACAAATTGTGCTCAGTGGCGGTAGCATCGTATGCGCTGTGCTTTGAACGTTTAGTTCGCTCGCTGCTGCTGCCGTGCTTCTTGACTGCAGCGTTTTGACAGCGACTTAACGCGGTCATCAAGTGAGATGTGCTGACCCGCCACGGTGGCTAAGTGGCTAAGGCGTTGCGCTGGTGAGCACAAGGTCGCGGGATGGAATCCCGGCCGCGGCGGCCACATTTCGATGGAGGTGAAATGCAAAATGCCCGTGTGCTTGTGTTGTAGTGCACGTTAAAGAACCCCAGGTTGTCAAAATTAATCCGGAGCCCTCCACTTTGGCGTGCCTCATAATCAGAACTGGTTTTGGCACGTAAAACCTCAGAAAGCAGAGCGAGATGTGCTCATGTTTACCTGTGTGTGCGTGACACCGTGTTTGTTAATTTGAGAGAGTTCGAGAGAGTTCTTTATTGTGTATAATAGTAAGGTTACAAATGGAGATTATACAAACATACAGAGGTAGGTCCCATAGTCAACAGACTGTACAGGGGACCTCCCGTTAGAAATGAGTAAGATATGTAAATACAAAGCAGCTATATGCAAGCATACAAAACACCGTATTAAATGAGTCTAGCTAACATCGTAAAATATTTTAATAACACAAAGCAGTTATTAATAAAACGGTAATGATGAAATGATTTCATTGAGGGCAAAAATTTATGGACGTTTGATTTGAATGTGTAAAAATGAAAGATTATCTTAGTATCACACGGTAATGAGTTCCAGAGTTGTGTGGCTGAAAAATTAGTAGTAAATTTACCATAATTAGTTCTAGGTTTTGGTAATAGATACAGTTAAACCTGGATATAACGAAATTCACAAATTCCCGAAAAACTTCGTTATAAAGAGGATTTCGCTATATGCAGGTTCGGCACGAAAATTCAAAAAAGAAACACTTACCGTATTTACTCGATTCTTACTGCTTACCGATGGCGTCGTAACGTCGTATAAGGCTCCTTTATAGTCCGACGTTATCGGCGCGCGGGCCAGCGTCGTTTGCGGCCAGTCACGCCCCGCCGGTTGCACTGCGCCAGCTGAAACGCCATCTCCTCTATACTCTGACGCACGCGCCGTCGGCTGTTATCTTCAGAGCATGCGCAGAATGATCCCAAGCCCCCGCGCTGCTGTCTGCGAGTGTCGGCGAAGCGGCATGGGCGCCTTTATTTCTTCGCGCGAAATGGCATTGTGGGTTGGCGCAGTCTGCGCGATCAACGCGCGAATGGGTCAGGAGCCAATTCGGTGCCTGGCCCATCGGGGCGCGTCGGAAGTCGCCGGTTACATTAGCGCACGCGCGGCGTTACGTCGGGCTATAAACGGCCCTATAGTGTCACCTAGTGTCAGGTTACTGAAGTGAAGCGCAGAGACTTGCGCAGTAATCAAAGAGTGGCCGTGCCAGCACGTTGGAAAAAAAAGAAAAAGAACAGTTTTGTTTTCTTCGGCAACATCAATTGGAAAAGGAGAGTGCCGGCTTGGCAGGCTAGGCCAGCTGCAGCAAGCGGCGGGATCAGGTTTGAATGAAGGGAGGGGGAAAGGTCACGCCCGCGGTGGCAAGATCGCTGGGTCGAGGGATGCAGGCCCGCCTCGCGCACGCTCGCACGCATGCACACGTGCGCTCGCTCTCGCCTTGCAGTCACCGTGAATTCGAGCGCGCCAAGCGCGACGCCGCCGCTTCGCATTCCGTCGCGGCGTAGAAGGTCCTTCCGGTTGCTGCTCGCGCAAAAGTGACAAAATTTTGGGCGAAATCTCTAGGTTGTCGGCGGGGAAAATTCGTTATTTCGAGGGGGTCTCCCGCTGCCACTTCGTTACTTAGAGGTCTCAAATACATGTGTGGCGGGGAATAGAAAAACTTAATGTGACGCCAATAGAAATAGAAAAATCTAATGCGACGCCAAGAAACACTACACTGTCAGTAGGATAAAGTATGCTGGTAGCAAAGGTTAGGGATGGAGACCCCAAGATAAGCTTTTGCAACGAATTTAGTTAGTAAGCAAATGTTTACAACTTTATAACGCCACCAAATCTACTATCCTTACTTCGTATAGCTGTTTACTAATTTGCTATCACAACCGATGCTTCGCCGTTCGGGCAAAACCGACTTTTTTTTTTCTTTTCTTTTATTATGGTTGTTAGTCACTCACTCTTTGCAATAATGTTGTTAGACATCGCGACCAAAGTTTCGGAAGTGATGCATTCGGATATTACGGACTTCGCATAAAACGGATATTTTTTTACTTATTGTGAGGGTGTAACGAGAGTCGACTGTATCTAGAGTGATCACTCGAGAATACCACCCCTGTGTGCTTGATATCTGTGGCCAATGAAATGCAAATGGCAACGACCAACCGCCACTTTCATTATGAAAGCTCATTAAAAAAAAAAAAAAAAAACTACCGTGAAGGTAACCTCTGCATGTTTTGTAGAAAAAAAAGAGACATGCAGAATTTATCTTTGCGATCGCGTCCTATGGGGGGGGGGGGCATGCTAAATTTTTATTGTACAGCACACGGAATCGATTCTGAATGTTCATAGTGTGTCGTAAGCTATAAATTGTTGTTTTAGGCCATTTTGAAGTGAAGTAGGTTGTCGAACTTGGTTCATAAAAAATGCTCATCTTAATACTAGAAAAATATCAAGGTGCTGTACATTACCGTGCGACTTGCTGTTAATTAGCTACTAATTAGGCCTCAAACAAAGAACATCCTGTTTTGGATATCATTAAAAATATTTATCATGGGAAAAAAACAAATTGCATTTTGAAATCGACTGGTAAAAATGAATTAACCCTGTGCGGTCATGTGTCGAGCCCACACCGCCATGCGAAAATATCGGCTCCGGTCACATGTCGGGAAGCGCCGGACGTGCGCGTTTGCTCGCATTCTTCGTTTATTTGGGTAGGTTGCGCCATCTCTCGACCGTGTTTTCAATTACAAATTGCAGTTTTTTGTTGTCTACAGTTGAGGGCAGCACTTTTTGCAAGGGACTTGAAGAGATTTTCGCACGCAAATTGTAGCGCGTACTGCTGACCGGATGGCGACCTTTTCTGTGCGGGCATTTTATGGACGGGACTTGCGCAAGTTTTGCGAGTCCGAGGATGATTTTAGTGCCGAGGAGGACTATGTGCCGCCTTCAGATGGTCATAAAACGTCCTCGGATGACAGCATGTCAGGAGACACTGACTGTGAAGATCCAGGAGGCGACGTTTCATGTGGTGATCACCTGCAACGTGATGCAGGCGGCTGGAGACTGTACACTACATCTTTTCAAGATTTCAAGAATATTTGCTTCATAGAGACAAGTCCCGGGTCAAAGGTTGGTTTCTCTAATCTTCACAGTGAGCTTGACTATTTCCAGCTGTTTTTTACCGATGAGCTCATAGAAGAAATTGTACAAGAAGTGAATCGGTACGCGATCGAGAAAATCACAATTGTCAGTCCATTGCGAGAGCAGTCGCTTTGGAAAACATGGCAGGCGGTATCCGTACCCGATTTCAAGGCATTTTTGGCCGTAATAATGAACATGGCACTGAACCCAAAACCTGACATAAAGGAGTATTTCAGCCAGAATACGCTGATGAAGATGCCCTTCTTCCCTATGGTCTTCACTCGCACCAGATTTCTTCGGATATTTTGGATGCTGCATGTTTGCAAGCCGAACCAAGGTTCCCCAAACAGACAAACACGTGGCAACAAGATCAGAAATGTCGTTGAGTACATTGACAGGAAGTGCCGAGAGAATTTCAATGCAGGACCAAAAATCTGTGTTGACGAAAGCACTGCTGGTTTCAAAGGCAGGGTTTTATTCAAATGTTATAATCCACAAAAACCAACGAAGTGGGGCCTTCGTATATTTGCACTGGTTGACTGTAAGACTGGCTATGTTTCAGCCTTTGAGCCATATTATGGAAGCTCAACGACGGGCGACTCTGTCGACCGGACATCCCATTTACATGCCGCATCGTTCTGCACCTCTTGGAGAAAGTGCTTCTCGCCAGTGGTGGTTCTGGGTACCACCTGTACACTGACAGGTACTCCACGTCGCCACTGCTTGCAGAAGAACTGCTTTCGAAAAATATGCTTCTCACAGGTACAGTCATGCCTAGCAGAAAGAATATGTTGCAGCAACTAAAAGAAAAAGATCAAGAAAGGGGAGGTGGCTGCTTATCGATATGGTGACTATTACATGGCCCTGGCATGGCGAGATAAGCGGCAGGTGAAAGTGCTAAGTTCCGCTCACGGCCCTGTATCGCAAGAGGTCACAAGAAAGCAATCACGTTGCAAAACTGTGACATTACAGAAACCTGTGGTCATCTGCGACTATACAGCGAGCATGGGGGCTGTCGACAGGCATGACCACTACTGCGCAAGCTATGCGTTTGGACGTAAATCAGTGAAATGGTGGAGGAAGCTGTTCTTCTGGCTAATTGAGGTTTCTGTTGTAAACAGCTACCTTTTGATGAAAATGCAGTTGGCTGCTGAAGAGATTAAGGAACCGAGACACCTCTCCTACAGACAAAAGCTTATTGAACAGCGTGTTGGTGGCAAGCGGTCCATACCAAAAAAGAGGTGCCTATCGGCAAATTTCCAAAGGGATGAGCGCTTGGATGGCAAGCCACACTTCATATACAAGAATGTGAATGACAACAGCTAGGACTGTGCTGTGTGCAGTGAAAGAAAGATGAAAGGAGGCAGGGGGGGAAGGAGACTGTCTTCTACTGCAAGACATGCAGTGCAAATCCTGGCCTCCACCCTGCGACTGCTTCGAGCGATACCATACTATGCTCAAGTACTGCTGACAGCCAAGGGTATAGAGAAATGTTTCTCAAATAAATCCCCTAACATGTGTTTGTGTACTACAGCATTTTATCTACATGGCGCCCAAATGCGCAGAGTGGCTTCTGACTGGAACGACTGTGAACTGGGTAAACGCTTATGACTGCAAAGGGTTAACTGTGCAAATTTCATTCAAATTGTTTAAAAAATGAAAAAGTTATTTTAAGTGTCTCATCCCCCCTTAACCCTTTCCCTACCATGGGGAAAATAGGTGTTTTTTGTAGGTTACAGCAGATTTTTCTTTCTGAAAGAACTACTGCACTAATATTTTATGTAATACACAAACAAAAAGCAGAATGAATGCACTTTTCATGCATAAAGTTTTATTAACGAGACATATGTAAAAAAAAAGATATAACTTGCCAAAATCAAGATTGTGGCTTAAAATTGAACAAAGTTTGTAAAGGCACACTTGTATCTACTAAGAAAAAAATGTTACGAAATTTATGAGATATACAAAATGTATTTCCGTCTAATAGGCACTATCTCCGAAAAAATCTAAATTTTTCATTGAACAGGTGTTCTGCTACAAAAATTTATCTGCAAGCACTACAGTTGGGCGTGCCGGGCTGCGGCCCCCAATGTTCCGGGCTGGTTGGCGTCGTTATCACTTTCAGACTCTAAGTCCGATGAAAAGTCAGCGTCCTCTTACTCACTGCTATTCAATGCATCAATAAGATCAGCCGAGAGGCAGTGGAATCGCAATACTTGCGATCTCCGAAAGCGCGCGCACCGCTTCCGGAGCCTGACATTTTTGCGTTCGGCTTTGACAATCGCGAAACTTCGAAGCATGTTTAAAAATCACCACCTGGTGGGAAAAAAAGCAAACTGCTTAGAAAACAAACATAGTTTCTCCTCCTTCGCGTCCGATGGCGCAGTGTGTCCGTGAGCGGCACGGAAGGTCTCGAAAGCAGAGTTTCAAACCATCGTTAGCGAGCGGCCATTTTTGCTTTCTACTTTTGCGATCGCAAAACTTCAGAGCCTGTTCAAAAATCACCGCCTCGCGGGAAAAAAGCGAACTGCTTGGAAAACTAAAATATAGTTCTCCTTCGAGTCTGATAGCGCAGTATGTCTGTGAGTGGCGCGGAAGGTCTCGAAAGCGGCGTTTCAAACCATTGATAACGGACAAACGATGCCTAATGGGTACGGTACGGAAAGAGTTAAAATGAGGGATACTTCAACTATAGAGGAACATGCAAAATTAGTTTACATTCGCGCATGAAGTGAGTTAAGATTGGTTTACAGCGAACCAGATTTTTCTCTTTCATTAGTTTACACAGGAGCCACAGATGGTGATACGAAGAGAGCAGGTGGGGAGTAATCAGTTACGATCAGGCCATATACCACAAGCCAAACCTGCACATGGTGTACAAATGTGCGATTTTATTGTAAGCAGATCCTTTGGCTTCTTTTTTCTCATTTCTGTTCTCTATGAGAGAAACAATAGGCAACCTGCTGCAACAACCACGGCTAAGCAAAGCAGCAGTCACCTTGTGTATATCTTGAATGTAAAATAGATAACAGAAGTTTTCAGAATGCAATAATAATGGGAAAGCTTTGTCACAGACTCGTCGCTCATGCCGAACTAGGCCTCGCAATAAAGTGCCAAGCTCACTTTTAGATTCGCTTGCTCTTTAGACTAAAGAGAGTGCAGAGTTTGCACCTTCACCAAATGTAAAAGCGCTCGCTTCTTGCGCACTTATGCTCATGCAGTGAGGCAGCAGCTGATCGAGCTGATTGCCTCACTGCTGTTGGCCACGTTCAACGTGTTGGACTGTTGAGGTAGCAAATTTTATGCAATCCTGGCATCACTGGCGTGACGTATCTGACTTCACCAGCCGCTACCTTGCGTGCTGGAAATACTGGACTATATCCACGCCTTAACTGTAAATCAAAACAGCAAAAACGTGCTTGTACTTTTCTGACAATCCAGCAAGTGCATGAGTACTTTGCTTCCACGACCAGTGGGTCTCGGGATACATTGGTGATTTTCATAAGAATCACATGCGGATACACTGTCACACTGAAGGTTTGCACTCGCTGCGCGATCACTTCAGCCTCATTACCCACTGTACCTCTCGCATATAGACTAAATGATGTGCTTGGCGTTGACTACCCGCTTCCCTTCCTCAAAACAGCGCAAACCGATATCACACTGCATAAAAATCATGAAAGACAATGGTAGCAGGGACGCGTAGACCTCGGTGCATCCGCCATGCCGCAGAATGTAGCCAGATTTCGCAGCGCCGTATTTTACTTGCACAATGAATGCGCTTGTATAATAAACATACCCAAAACCTTGCCATTCAGAATTAGGCTTTCTTCCTTTCTCGTACTAATCTCATCCAAACGTTGGTCCAGGGCAGTCCTGCTTAGATCCGTGAACGAAATGGCCATGCTGAAGTTTTCTGGTACACTCGTTGTGGCTGATGATGGTAACACATACAGTAAAACCTCGTTAATTCGACCCTCGTTAATTCGGAAAATCGTTTTATTCGGACACGTTCTTTGGTTGCGACAGGTGTATGCATTATTCAATGCAATGAAACTCTCGTTCATTCGGACGTATTTGGCCACACATCGATTAATTCGGACAACTCTCGGAGCTCAGCGAGCGGCAAATGTGCGACGCAAACGAGCCATAATGACGTTAGCGACAACCAAAACAAAGCGACGGAGTTCGCATCGCCATAGCCATCAGTGGAAATCGTACTTTTTAAAATTTAATTTACAGTTCTATGTGTTTAGGTGACCTCTCCATAGATGGCGGGACATGAATGCAATTTTTTTTTTTTGTACGAGTATACTCGGGAGTAGCAGGGGGGTTTTCGTGGGTGGTTTCACAAGTTATCTCGGTAGTGGCAGTTCAAGGGTTAATTTAATTAGTAAGCGAATGTTTACAAGCTTATACGGCCGATAAAACTACTGTCCTAACTTCGTATAGCTGTCTACTACAGTCATCATCGTCATCATCAGCCTATATTTACGTCCACTGCAGGACGAAGGCCTCTCCCTGCGATCTCCAATTACCCCTGTCTTGCGCTTGCGTATTCCAACTTGCGCCTGCAAATTTCCTAACCTCATCATCCCACCTGACTTTCTGCCGTCCTCGACTGCGCTTCCCTTCTCTTGGTATCCATTCTGTAACCCTAATGGTCCACCGGTTATCCATCCTACGCATTACATGGCCTGCCCAGCTCCATTTCTTCCGCTTAATGTCAACTAGAATATAGTCTACCCCCGTTTGTTCTCTGATCCACACCGCTCTCTTCCTGTCTCTTAACGTTACTCCTAAGATTTTTCGTTCCATTGCTCTTTGTGCGGTCCTTAACTTGTTCTCGAGCTTCTTTGTTAACCTCCAAGTTTCTGCCCCGTATGTTAGCACCGGTAGAATGCAATGATTGTACACTTTTCTTTTCAACGACAGTGGTAAGCTCCCAGTCAGGATTTGGCAATGCCTGCCGTATGCACTCCAACCCAATTTTATTCTTCTGTAAATTTCTTTCTCATGATCAGGGTCCCCTGTGAGTAATTGACCTAGATAAACATATTCTTTTACAGACTCTAGAGGCTGACTGGCGATCCTGAATTCTTGTTCCCTTGCCAGGCTATTGAACATTATCTTTGTCTTCTGCATATTCATCTTCAACCCAATTCTTGCACTTTCTCGATGAAGGTCCTCAATCATTTGTTGTAATTCCTCTCCATTGTTGCTCAATAGGACAATGTCATCTGCAAACCGAAGGTTGCTGAGATATTCGCCATCGATCCTCACTCCTAATCCTTCCCAGTATAAGAGCTTGAATACTTCTTCTAAGCATGCAGTGAATAGCATTGGGGAGATTGTGTCTCCTTGCCTGACCCCTTTCTTGATAGGTATCTTTCTACTTTTCTTGTGGAGAACCAAGGTAGCTGTGGAATCCTTGTAGATATTTGCCAAGACATTCACGTATGCCTCCTCCACTCCTTGATTACGCAATGCCTCTATGACTGCTGATATCTCTACTGAATCGAATGCCTTTTCATAATCTATGAAAGCCATATAGAGAGGTTGATTGTACTCCGCAGATTTCTCGATTACCTGATTGATGGCATGGATATGGTCCATCGTAGAATATCCCTTCCTGAAGCCAGCCTGTTCTCTTGGTTGACTGAAGTCAAGTGTTGTCCTGATTCTATTCGAAATTATCTTGGTGAATATTTTATCTTTACTACTTTATAAGTGGTCTACTACAGTATAGACCACTTATAACGTAACCGCTTATAGTGCAGGACCGGATATAGTGCGGTCTTTTCAGACTCCCGTTAATTTTCCCATAGCACTCCATGTATACACGTATCGCTTATAGTGCAGTTGCGGGAAACGAAATACCGGTTACAGTGTAACTGCCTGGGAGTACGGAAGTCAGTGGAGACAGTGAATGCTCCCCTCAAATGGGCGCCCCAAGGAGTGCTCGAGGAAGAAAGAGACGAAGTGGAGGACAAGGGCACGTGGTGCGAACGAACAGCCAGTGAGGCTGAAACCAGAATCTTGAGTGCGAGTCCAGTCGTGAAATATCACGGTGCGCATAGCGAGCGAGGGCCACGAAACGGCCAACGCTCGCTTCACGATAACAGCAGTAAACGAAACTTCAGCGAGCGGGCGGCGCCGGCACGGCACTGCAAAGGGCGCACGCGGAGACCGTGGAATGTGAGGGAGGTGGGCGGCAGGAAAGCGTATTTCGCCTTGGCAACTCTGCCGCTTCGGTGACTCCCCTCGCCCTACCTCGTAGCTTCCTCACTTTCGACTGTCACCATGCGCGCCCGCCGCCGTGCAGGCGCCGCCGCTACAGCTGGCGCGGCGCCAGCTCCCCGAAGTTTCGTTTTCTGCCGTTATCGGGAAGCAGGCGTTTGCCGGCGTGGGTAGTTTCGTTGACCGGCCTGGGACAGCGCCGCTGCTTCCCTCTGCGCCGTAGCCGCAGCGTGCGAGGTCAACACGTGACTAGAAAGTAGAGGAAGCATAAAGGAGAAAGAAGGGCTCACTGCCATTTTCTACGCGTGGCTATGGTAGCATGGCTGAGACGTCAGCACGTACACGCATGTTCCGGCGCAACGCAGAATCGGCGACCTTTCCATTTGAGAGAGGGTGAAATGTCCGCCGCGTTTTTTTTTTTTGGTCTGTTCGCGCGCGACATTGAGGGGTCTCCCCTAAGCTTTTACTCTATGGTGGTGCCGGAGCAATGCCGGTCGGAGGCGCCGCCGCGTGATTTGGTTCGAATTAACGAGATACGACTGTAAATTGAATGCAAACGTTCTAGCCGCATTCCTCGACTGTCGCATACGCGTGGCGGCTCGGTGCACATGTTTTGCATATGTGCGGGCCTTGAAAATTGTTGCTTTGGTTATAGTGCTGGTACCGCTTATAGTGCGGATATTCGCGACTCTGGCCACTTACGTTATAAGCGGTCTACACTGTAATTTGCTATCGCAATCGATGCTTCGCCTTTCATGTGAAGCTGCGACTTTTTCTTTAATTTTGTAGTTGTGCTCTTTCATACTTTCATTAAGGCACCACCCTGTTTGATAACTTTTCCCTCAGGAGAGTGGATTGTGATAAATCACAGCCTGTTTGGATTGCATGTATTTATCTTTATGTTTGGTAGTGCATCCTGAGGGGTCCTCTTTGCAGGGATCTGTCATCTTGCGCAGGCATGAAAATTTCATGGATGCCGAAAACAGCTCTTTTACTTCGGCTCGTTGCCTGACCCTTTAGATAGTATGACAGCCGATGAATATAGGGCTACACTACCATCTTCTGCCTTTCTCTGTTAAATGATTGTCTATCATTCGGAATACCAGCACAGCTGTTCCTGATTCGTTTCAGCATCCTTTCGATTATGGACACGAGTACATGTTCTGGAAAACCTGCTTGCTTGAGACGCTCTGTCTGCTTCGAAAAGGAAACATGAAGCATATGGCGGCAAAAAAAAAATGTTTTTTTGCTTCGAAAAGGAAACATGAAGCATATGGCGACATGACTTATTCCGCATATTCTTTCTTATACCAACCTAGCAAAAAGTGATTTACTTTGCACGCTATGGTCGGGTATTTTTTCGGTTTCGTAAACAAATCTAATAAGAGAAATTTCATTTACTTCGTTATATGCATTACTTCTTTATAACCTGTTTCCTTATAACAAAGTTAGAGTGTATATGCTCATAACAACGCGTTGACCAACTTTTCTGGCAGCTTGTAGAATAGACTTATTTTCTGGTGAATTCAATATTTTGGACCCCATTTATTTAGACATTTAGGTAGTCCCCACTGAATCTAAATTATTGTTCGGCGGCTGTATTCTGCACTGTGTACAGCACACATTATCGAGCGTGATATTCAAAGGTTCTCTCTTTTGTTTGAACTCCCTTTTATTCAAAGAATTTTCCAATCCCCTTGGAGTTCAAATTAACGAGGTTCTACTGTATATGTGTTAAATAGAAAGGATTTAATTCTTTCTGGAAGACTTGTCAAGACCTTAATGTGAAATAATACAAAGCTTCTTAATCACAAGAAATCTGGGCAATTGCGTTTCATGTACTCCCCACTTGTTATTTTAAAATGTTCAACACTAGTTGAATTGCTGAGCCTATTAACTTTTGGGGTGTTTAGGTGCATTATCTTGTCCTACGTTCAGAGCACCTGATCGATATCTTTTTGAGAACATCACTAATTTCTGCGACCATGGGTTGGGTTGTCTAACTGAGAAGTAGCTGGGTGTACCTAATGTGACACACAGTTAAACTTCACTTTGATAAATTTTGGAGAATCTAAAAAAAAAATTTTTTTACTCAAGTAATACTCATACATGTACAACCTAACACCTGTGCTTGCTGTCATTGCGGAGTTGTAATTGTTCTTTAAGCTGAATAGATTTTTGAGTTATGTTTGATCAAGGGGTATGAAACCATATTTAATGCTCGAAATGGTCTTTGATTACTTGTTGCAACCCTTGAATGCAAAACCTAAAAAGTCTGCTACACTTTATTTACATGGCAAGTGAATCCACAAATTAATCCACAAAGTAATCCCATTTTCATTAACTCCAAAGTCAAATCTTATAATTCAGGACTCAGCATAGAACATCCATTCTTAATAAAAAGGTGTTTATTTTATCCCATGAACATTTGAAATTTGATATGACATATCTCTACCAAGGTGGCCATTAGCAGACGTTTTTTTTTTTTTTTTTCAGATAATAAACATTCGTTACCAGCTCATGAACAGCAGGAGCCACAGCTTCAGAAGAAAGCAAACATATAAATAACAGAAGCAAATGCGGAGCAGCACAGGAAACAGTCTTAATGGACATGTCAGGTTGCATAGCTAAAACATCCCGGCCGCGGCGGCTGCATTTCGATGGAGGCGAAATGCAAAAACGCCCGTGTGCTTGCGTTGTAGTGCACGTTAAAGAACCCCAGGTGGTCAGAATTAATCCGGAGCCCTCCACTACGGCGTGCCTTATAATCAGAACTGGTTTTGGCACGTAAAACCCCAGAATGCATAGCTAAAACCAACTGTAGCCAGTTTATTCATGCAAGCAAGATCAGGCACCATTGGGCCCAGCATTACCCTCGCTAGCAGAGTGTCACATGCAAGAAATGATGAACTAAGAGAAGCCTCAAAAGTTCATAAGACAAGTGCTGGTGCTTGATAATTTACTGATAGTAGTGCCAAATTCTTTAGGAAATACAGACTGAACATGTTGCATGCAAAAGTATGTGTGCGCAGCAACGTGTTGATTAGCTTTTATGGACACTTGTGGGATAAACATACGTGATTTCTGGTGAATAGATTATTTCAGACTCTTGATTATTCTGACTTTCAGGCGGTCTCCACTAAGTTTGAATTATCGGTCGGTGACTGTATACCTTGTCCCATTTTACAGTGTTTCATGAAATTTGCCCTGATGATACCACAGATGCTACTACAGTCATGCCCGTTCTAGTATTTCACATGTTTTTCAAACAGAATAAGAGAATTATACTTCATAATTTTCAGCTGCACACCCATACATCTAAAGTGGCCACAGTCAAGCTTCTACTCGTTCACAGTGCAGTCCTTCAACATTGTCAGCTAGTTTTGCCATGGCACTGATGGATGGCAGCATGAAGTCAGTTAATTTGCACTGCAAGAAGATGGTAACAATGAATTGGGATATATTCTGAGCACTGAAAGCAAGCTACATTCATTACATAGGCATAACTTGCTTTTAGTGCTCTCTTGCCAATTTTGTAAGAAGTCTATACTATATTGTTTTGTCTGTGACACTCATACTGTCGACGGGCTTTGCTTGAAAAAATTTTTATTATTCCCTGTTGCACTTGTTGAAAGAAAGTGACTTGATGTGAGGTAGCTGACACATCAGAGATTGGATGCCATTGGTACCCTTTATGAAAAATATTGGAAGATGTTCACATGCATGTGGCACCCTCCTTCATAATGAGCCTAACATCTTCCATACACTAGGCAGGCTTCTCTAAAAAGCAATGTTGTGAAAAACAGGGACTTATGCTATGAAAAAGAAATCTAGAATTGGTGGTCACATGCATGTAACAAGCATGTAATACTAACTCGCTTCAATTTTTCTTTTCCCATGTTCAGAAAACTGCAAAGCTTTGCAGTCTACTAATATAGAGAGCTAATGGAACAGTTCACGTTTTTTTATTATTATTATTATTTCTTTTTTTTTCTTTTTTTTTTTTGCTAGTACTTGGTGTTGCACCAGAGGAACTGACCTCATAAGCAATAAATAATTGCTAAGCTTTCATTAAACTATGTGCCAAGCTTGCCTTTATATCATGTTGCAACGTTGGGTTTAATGACGGCCTATTTTAATTTAAAGTCATTGGCCTACTTGCAACCTCTATTCAGACTGTAGTACATGTAGCAAGCTAAGTTATAAGACACATGTTCTTCAGCACTCATTCTTTTTCTTTATCCACATCTGCTTAGCACACAACATCTTCCACTGAATGTAGCTCTGCCTAGCATATGTTAGTGAACTACAAAGTGCATTCAGCTAGTTACTAGGAATCAAAGATCTTTAGCCTCCATGTACTGTTCATTGAATGCATTCACAAAATTTCGTTTGTTGTTGTTCTTACTTTTGTGCAGTTCAGATTAAACGGACGTTCAGGTCTACTAAAGCTGTTTGTGTTGGAATAGGTATGTTATTTCTTGTCATTTACAATACTCAGTATAGTAGTTGTAATGAGTTATCTCTCTACATTGACCCAGCAGATCAAGCGTTGCACTGCTGAGCATAAAACTGTAGTTTCAATTCCTATTTCATGGAGGATGAAATGCAAAACTAGTGCCATAATAGCATTTTACAGTGTTACAATTGCAGCAGGCCTAGTTAATCTCGAGCGAGCTGCAGTGACATCGTGATTAGAGTATGCTGTGTACGAATGTGTTTTTCGCAAAACTCCATTAAACTGAATTGCTGAGTTATACAAATGTGAAACTTAAAGGGACACCGAAATGGAAGTATTTAGCCTAGCTGTATTAGTCAACTGCATGTCTATAATTGCAAATAGGTCAGTCTAACCATGAGCAGAAGTTTGGTAAGCCAAAAAAGGATGTAAAAACGAAAAGCAAACGGCAACACCACCGTGATACTCCCATGGGGTTGTAGATTTTGACAGCGTCTACTTGGTGCTAGTTAATTGTGTATCAATGAAAAAAAATGTCACATCCAATTCTACAGTAACCAAGTAACTTAGCAACTTTTGTAGCCTTTTCTACACAGAAAGGGTCAAGTACATCAAAATACCACAAAATTCATGACATGACACTGATGTCACCTATTCTGCAGTTTGTGCATGAAATTCAAGAAAGAAAAGTTCCATCTTTGTTTTTTCCACCAGCGGTAAACATTTTGTGCCAAAAAAACGTGGACAAAGTACAGGAAGAATAATTTACAAGTTTAAATGTATTTAGTGTTCTCTTTATGTCCCTTGAAGAATGTCCATGCGTGCAATTTTCCAGTGTAATAAGCATTACCTTGTGCTGGCTTTGCAAAGTGACTCAAATTCTATATGCAGTAGTCTTCCGTTAATTCGACTCCGGTTAATTTGATTTCTTTATTAATCTGATCCCTACCGAAGGTCCCGGCAGGCGCCCATACATTTATGTTGGATGTGATCTGGACTGAAGGTCCCGGCAGGCGCCCATACATTTATATTGGCCCAAACTTCCGTTATTTGGATGTCAAAATTGGCCTTCGCCAGATAATTCGAACTTGACTAGTCAGCTTCGCCGCAATACAGCCTAGTTATGCGGTGAAGCATATAAGCTGGTAATTGTATAGTTTTCTTGTTAGCAGCCTTTAAACAGCACATAAGCAAACGACTTGTGCATCTGTTGGTTGTCACTATGAGAACCATTTGCTAGTTTCTATGTATCACACTGCCTTTGTGATTTTTCAGTGTGCCGCTGGCAGTCGCGGGCGCTGCCTTGTCTCGCAGGTAATTCCAAGGTGCTGTGCATTCTAATTCTAGGTCATGTTTCACTTCCAGGGAGCAGTAATGGTGTCATTTTTTTTTTTTCAGTTTCGGTATCAGAAACAGCTATTTTTACTAGCTTTTCGTGACACTTCCTCTCGTA
The DNA here is from genome assembly GCF_013339745.2 of Dermacentor silvarum. Lineage (NCBI taxonomy): Eukaryota > Metazoa > Arthropoda > Arachnida > Ixodida > Ixodidae > Dermacentor > Dermacentor silvarum. The sequence goes on from NC_051154.1 coordinate 149,949,416, forward strand.
TTTCAAATGTCAAATTTTGCATGAAGGCGCCTCTATATCTACACTATCTTAAACTAGGCTTTTTAAGCAGTCCAAAATTTTGTTGCAGTTAACTGGCCTTGAAGTTTGTACACTTTTGTGCCTGCATATTACACTTCATTTGGTAATTTTGTATTTTACAATTTGTCTAACATACTATTTTATAGCGTACCACACTGTAGCAATTATTATGCACCACACATGTGGAAAAAAACTGTATTTTAAGTCATCAGATCCCGTGCCATGACATCCATATGTATAAGTGAGCAGCAGTGGTCGAGGGCTTCTCTTGTAATTTCAATTACTGTGGAACCAAGAGGCACAAACCTAGTCCCACCTTCTTCTAATTTATACAAACCTATCCATCAGTTCCTCCTTATTTGAGTCGGGAGACATGGCAAGTCATATGTGTTTAAACACTTAACAAAGGGATTCTCATGGCATCAACCACTTTGAAGTTTTTTTTTTTCCCATCATCACGCACTCACTGCCGTTCACACGCTAGTTCCAAAAATTCTATGCAGGTGAAAGCACCAACAGCTTGTGCCCTGTTGTTTAGATTGTACTGTTGTACTGAGCAGTTTAGATTTTACTGATAGGGCCAAAATTGCATTGCTGTGTTACTTGGTGGCATGGTGACCCAAGCAGATATTCCTTTGAAAAACAAGCCCACACAAGCAAGCCTGGGTTGCCTAAAAATTGGCCAAAACAAGCACAATATTTTGTTTAAAATATCTGTAAAAATCACCTAGGTACCTAACTAAAAGTCTACCTCATGCAAGTTAGAAATATACTTTCTACATTATATTCTCATGTGCGATAGCAGATATGATGAGATTGATGGGATAAGGTAGCAGAATTTTCTATTAAACAAAAAAAAGGAAAAACTGGGTAACCATTATTATTATTATGGCACTAACATGGGCAAGCAACTATGTTGACAGTCTTTTGGTAGCTGTTCTCATTTCTAGTGAAAGTTGCACACCTAAGTAAACTTACCAGCCTAGGTGACCTGGAAATTTGACTGTGCAGGAAAGACTCGTGAAAGTTAGAATGTGAACCAAATTACAGTCTTTTACAAAAAAGGCAACATGAACATCAATAAGCCCTCCCCCAAAATGGAACAAGCGACTGGATAATTTTACAAGCAACTTGGTGAAAACAACAAGCCCAAATCTACTAAGTGGAATTGGTCACATTGCCTGGCAGCCATTGTTCTGCTATCAGGATGGCACATAATGCATCCCATATCATGCTTGCAGGCATGGCCATTTGGCAGCACCCATGGCACACTGCTATTATGCACTGTCACAGTGAGTCCACCTATAAGCTTGCACGCCACTTTACAGATGACTTTTGTTAATGATTATCAGCATACAGCGAATGAGATGCTGTTGCATAGACACTCTCAAACGGCTACTTCTGTCAGCATGGAATGGACCATAAGGACTGTCTCAGTAGCAGAGCGTTAGGACACAGGTTGCGCAGTTTAGTCTGCATGGTCCACAAAAGTTTTGTCCTCAGTAGTACCTTCTGGAAAAAGCACTTGCCCTCCATTGCAGGGCCCTGTATGTCACTGGGGCACAGTTAAGCTTTTCTTATGACATGATATGTCTTCTCTGGAGAAAGTGCACAATTTTTTTCTATACATGTTAGACACATGATCTATCTTCTCCTCACAGCATCTGCCATCTGCATATGCATACACAGCAACCAAAATGACTGGATCTAAATATTTTCGTAGTTTTATTTGACTTTCACTTATTGTTCAGAGAACTGCTTTGTGCATTCCACTGTTATTAACATGACATGTTGCATAGGACAAGTGATATTTTGACAGAACCTAATCACTGATTAGTGTAAAAAACTATCACTAAATTTTTTCACTTGACAAGGACTGCAAAGGTGCTCATATTTTTTTGGTAGACTGAAAGAATTAATTTATACAAAATACTTTCAGTACCCTCTGTGTGCCACTGCGAGCGACTGCTTATTAAAACGCACTTTTCTGTATTGTGCTTCCATACAACAACATATGCCTGTTGCACTGCTGAGCTCGAGGTCACAGGTTTAGTCCCGGCTATGGCGGCGGCCGCATTCTTATGGGGGCAGATGCAAATATGCTCGTGTACTGTGCATTGGGTGCACGTTAAAGGGGACCTGAAACGCCCCTCAGGCTTGGTGAAATAACTTAATTTGCGGGTAGCATATGCTGCTGTGAACATCTCAGCCAAGTTCTGCTGTCGTACGCGGTGCGTGGAGCTTGCAAGCCAGAGCGCGAAGTCACCTTTCTCTCAAACGCTCTCTTTTCAAACAGAAGCCTGCTCCTCACTCTCTTCTGGATGCTTTATTTCGTAATAAAGCTTATTCCCATACGCAGCTGCTATTGGTCGCTGTGGTGGACTATGCAGCATAAATATTGCTGCCGCCACGAGTCCACTGGCTAAGCGCACTGCAGCTCGCTAAGGACAACCACATTTGGCTTACTTTTAGCGCTTCATAGGCACCAAAATCGGAAGTCATGGTGTCTACGTTAACATCCAGAATGAAGTTTGAACTGCGCGCCACGGTGCAATTTAGAAGGCGGCCATGCCCCACTCTGCCATAGCTTTCGCAGTGCAAGGCATTGAAGAAGGAACGGGAGCACAGCGGAGGCCCTGTTTGATTGCCAATAACTCTGTTTCTGCTGAACGCATTGAAGTACTTTTTGCGGCAAAGTATTTCTGTGGATAGCCTATTTTCACTTCAAATGCCGTTCTCCACTTCAATAAAAAGTGGTTAAGAGCCCCTTCAAAGAACCCCAGGTGGTTAAAATTAATCCGGAGTCCCCCGCTACGGCATGCCACATAACCAGATCGTGGTTTCAGCATATAAAATCTCAGAATGAAAAGAAAAAAAAATGTGCATGAATTTGTGAAAGTTAGACCTAACAGTATATTTTGGACAGCATCACCAGCATGTTTCAGTTTTGTTGGCTTCACTGTCACCAGCATGTTAGTACTAGCCGTATATCAGTTGCATGAAGATAGTCATAAGATTTATGATGGGACATAAAACATGCAAGCTCTTGCCACTGTGAAGCTGTGCCTAGTTAGCTGCTAAGTATGCATGCGTGCAAACTCACACATGATTGTTGGTAATTTTCACCGAATACCATAGAGCCTTGTTGTTATGCTTCTTATGGGACCACGGAAAAAGAACTCATGAGCCGGGAAAGCAAAACATTCGATAACCCTTGTAGCAGAACTACAGATGTGGCAGAAAGCTGTTCTCACACAAAACTTTGAAGTTGAATGGAAAGCCCACAAACTATTGGAAACCCACCAAATAAAGCGATCACTGCTTGGCGGCTAGATTGAACATTAAACGCTTTTTATGGAGCGGTCATAGCTGTGAATCACGCTCTATCAAGGTTGTGGTTTCCATCTAGTGCTTGCATCATATGTTTGATAATAAAAGCTTCTCTTCAAGCACTTGAAGCTATTTTTCAGCTTTTGTGCAGCTATGTATAACGAAGTAACTGCGCAAAATATCGAAGGTTACGACATGTGGTAGTCAGTGTAAGCACTGTCGATGGATGGATGTTGCAATGGTGGCGCACTGTCGCAGTTTTTGGACGTAACAACCGGTAAGGGAAACATAACAAACGGAAAACCAAAACACATGACCCCGTGGGAACTAAACGGGACCAGCACTTTGAAGCGTAAAAGCAGAAAAAGACGTAACTAGGAGGAACGTATCAGCGAGGTTTTACTGCTGTGCTGACATGATAGAACAGAGCAGTCAGCATATTCTATTTTATTAACAGCGAAGCTGTTTAAGCTGGTGGTTGCGCCATTAGGTATACGCCGAAAAACCTTGCCGAACGATTGCGTCACATGCGTCGCCTAGCAACGCCTCGCACCAGCTGCGCCGAGCCTTGCAACAGCTGTGGAGCTGAGCCATGATGTCATCGCGCGCGCCGCATTGCTTTACCTGCCTAACCATGACGACACCACGCCGTGCCCGCGCGCCGCTTCGCCTGCCTAGCCATGACGTCACCACGTCATGCGGATTGGTCGACACAGTTGTGCAGAGGCTGAGCTAAGCCTTGACGTCAGGGACCGCGGGGTATGTATACATGGCTTCCTCATCGCCGCCTCATCGACATCGCTGCGGAGGGGAATGGGGTGACCGAAGAAGATCGTCACTCCCGAGGAAAAGGAAGCGCGGCACGAAAGCCAGCGCGCCGCTACTCGAGAGCGGATGAGATGACTTCGGGTCGATCCAGAGTATCACGCCGGCGAAGCGGCGATACGACAGCGAATGGCAGAAGATCCAGAGGTTCAAGCCCCGTGATAGGGAGCAAACCCGTTTGAGCAACCAGAAGCGTCGCCAAAACGATCCGGGCCACACTGTACATACTTTACTGACCGAGTGTTCATTGCTCTTTGGGGGGCTACCGACGATTCCCAAAACCACGCATAACTTGGCCAAGTCTCGAAGCATGACCATGCAGAAACTTAGCCGAGTCTCGAAACATAACCACGCAGAAACTTAGCCGAACCAAGAATAAGCTAAGTGGGGCCGCCAGCTTCGCTGTGTGCCCAGTCTTCGCGCCACTAGTGTGAAGCTGCCCCAATTTTTTTATATGCCAAAACGTTTTTGTTTGACTCTGCATACTATTTGAATGCATTGTGGTTTTTCACAAATGTTTGTATGTTTTGGCAACAAGACTCATGCCACCTGCACTGTGTTGATTAATAAATAATAACCTATGTAAAAAAAATGGTCAAAGTTTTCTGTAGCTCCAGATCTAGACCTGAACCCTTTCAAGAGACCTTTGCTTGATTGCTTTACCATCTGTGTTCTCCCACTGCTGTTTAACACTGTATAGACCACACACTGGTTTATCCAGTAAAAATAAAATGTAAGCTGGTTCTTACCATTGAATGCTGCAATTGCTGTTCAGTGAACCAAGTGTTGTCCACTACTTTTGCAAAGGCACATAGCACTCAGAAAGCCATTAAATATTTTTTTAAAGTTAAATTATTGGGTTTTACGTGCCAAAACCACAATCTGATTATGAGGCACACCGTAGTGGGGGAATCCGGAATAATTTGGACCACCTGAGGTTCTTTAATGTGCACCTAAAGCTAAGTACAAGGGTGTTTTCGCATTTTGCCCCCATCGAAATGTGGCCGCTGTGGCTGGGAGCCATTAAATATTGTATCACCAGCTATATAAAGGTATAGATGGGAGGTAATATATTGTGTAAACTTTGTTCACAATACAGTCGAACCTCATTATAGCAAAGTTGCATCTGACACGAAAATACCTTTGTTATAGTATCTGATACTTATTATAAGCATATATTTGTTGTAAGCTGATATTAGCCAGAAAAGCTTTATAATGACTGTGTTATGTCCATGGTCATTATATCAAAGTTCGACTGTACTACCCTCAAACCAAGTTTCAAAAGTCAAACAATACTGTTTGCTATCTGAAATTTCGGTTGCTGTCATGTGCAGACCTTTCAGGGCTAATGATAGCATTGTGGCAGTGCCCAAACAGTTAAAACAGACCTGAAAAATCTGTTCTGCACTTGTAACACGTGGAAAAGATATTTAGGTATGGAATTCTAAGAATAATGAACATATTTTTTGTTTTATACACAGAGTATGCCAAGAAATGCCCATAATATTAATGCACACCTGATTTTCATGGTCAGGAAAGAACGAAGCGCAAGTTCCATTATTGTAACATGCAACCTTGAACTTTCGGGATAACCCGAAGACGGAAGGCTATGTGGCTGCCGCTGAACTTGGGAGGTCATTCAATCCGACACGCTTCCAGTGTCTGCTTCCTGGGCGTCATCCTGGACAACAGGCTCTTATGGCGACAAGCTGTAGACTATGCATCAGAAACATCACTGCAGAAGCTTCACGTGAATTGAATTGCCGGCATGCACTGGGGCAACCACCCAAGCTCGATGCTCAAACTACACTGCACTCTAGTGACCAGCCAGATACTTTACCAGCTGCCGCTGACATGCCCATTAGAGACTCAGTATGAACGCCTAGAGATTATACATAGGAAAGGTCTCCACTTGTCACTGGGCGCTTTCTCAGGCAGCCTCAAACAAGAAAGTTAGATACGAGGCCTAATATACCACTACGTCTCCTGGCCTCCCAAGCGCTGCTGACCCAACTTCTCCGGCTGGGTGAGTCTTTCCCTGGAAAAGCCCTTCTCAGAAGACTAAGCACCAGGCATTGATCCCATTTATATGCTGCACTAAATACTCCAGGAGTCCTCAATCTCAAGAGTCTGTAACAAAAGTGACCAACGGATCCAACCTAGATGCTTGAGGACGTCATTTCCAATTTTAATATTTCTTGGTTGCAGTCCATAAGTTTGACGCCTTCTTCCGAGGCCCACAGTCTAGTGCTTAAGCACTTGCATGCAAATTATACTGACCACCTCCATGTCTACATGGACGGATCGATCAGCATGGATTCTGATAGTTGCGCTGCTGCATATTGGATACTGTCTTTTGGTACTTTGTGGTCTGACTGTTTGGACAGCCTAGCCTCTTAGATGATACCAGAGAGCATCTCTATTGCTGCTGCTCTTCACAAACAGAAGAACAGATCCGCACAGAAAGCTGTCATACTCTCGGACTCGAAGTAGGCACTTCAGCAGCTATCTTGTGGTGTGCCTCCAAAAAAAGGGGTCAAGATAAAGTTTCATTGAATACTTTCGCATGTTGGTATTACTGGCAATGCTGTCGCCAATGAAGCGCTTTCAAGGTGAGAGCACCGGGGAATAACCAACTCCCTAAACAAAGAATTCGATGGCACTTTCGTTCGCTTTAGGAACCACTACATCAGCAATATGCTGTAGAGGGACATACGGAAGCCACCCTCATAGAGAGTTAGAGTAGACGACCGCACTTGTCGTCTGCCTCCCACCTATGCCATCGCATAATCGCTATCGCACTCACCTATCACCGTTTCCAGTATGCTTCCAGTGAACGACTACATCCTCACTGCAGATAAAAAAATTCTGATAAAGAAATGTTCCACGGCGTTTTCTGTGTTACCACTGCATGATTCGACACTCTGACCAGTAAGCATTCCATTGCACTAAAAAAATAAGTACCAGCAAGATTGGTTGTCAGTCCCTTTAAACGTAGCGCATTCTGCTCACAAAATGCATGCATTAGCAATGGTCAGGTGAAATTTTTCACACAAGAATGTATATTTTTCTAACAGTGGCAGCTTCTAGGAGGATGAAAATATATGGTATGATCATTGGAACTCTCTTACTAAATCAGCGGCCGGAGCCTCGTGCACCACACTTTGTTAACAAGTGTGGTGTGGCTGAGAGAGATTGATAATTATCTTTAGCTGCTGCCTGAATAATGACCACTTGTGGCATTTCTAAGCAGAGAATAAGCTATTTTTATTGATAAGGCACTTTTCTTTTTGTCAGCATGCTTTTTGTGGGGAGCAAGGAACAATAAGCGGCAGTAACCACAGCGGTGCTATGCCTGCACTCAATGTATGTGCGAGTGGCATAGAGCAACTGCATTGCATGAACAATCAGATACCGGATTTATTCAATTATAAGGCGGTCATGATTATAAGGGGAGGGTGCATTTCGGGGACCCAAGAATAAAAACTTAAGTAGGCACACTAATATAAGGCGACATAGAGTAGCCGATGGATTATTCAGACTCCGCAGGGATTGCCTGAAATGCTGAATTACTAACACAGCCAGAACGCAAAATGGCGACCTTTAAATAGGGGGGGAAGGAAACTTCACCACGTGGAGTGCGAGTTATCTGCAAATTCTGCCTTTTGGTGTGGCTTCACAGCATAGTGGCGTGTGCTTCCGTAAAGCCACAGTAAGGAGAAATTTGCAATGCTGTGAAGCTACATCTACAGGCAAAATTCGTGTACAAGGCGGGGGGTGATCTTGAGGTTAAGGATATTGGGAAAAAAACTCGCCTTATATTCGAATAAATACTGTAATTCATATGTGCAGAAAATGCTGCATGCTGCAAGCTCAATGCTGATGACATAGCATTGTTTTCATGTTTAGTTTCATCAGTATTGGGGATGGAACTGAACCAATTATGCATTGCAGTTTCGTATAAGTAGACTGAGCCCATGGCAAGCTTCACTGCACTACTGCTGCCACAAAGGATAGTAGTTGTGACCGCCCTTAGCAAACTTAGTCTTTTTTTTTTTTTCATATTGTTTCATGGCAAACTAAATTAGCCCTTGAGATTACAGGATGGAATGGTGCACACAAGGAGATAAGGAGAGTACAAGCTTGTACACTAGAGAATGCAGATCTGCACCAAAAACCCCTCCCCTCCCCCTCGAAATTACAAAAAAAAAAAAAACGTAATTTACTTGTAAAACTTGCAAAGCAGCTTGCCTCTGTATTCAAGCTTGCTTTAAGCCTAAGTAAAGTCAGGGATTTATGCAACCCCCCCCCCCCCCTAACACCCCCCCAGGAGGATCCCGACACCCTACCCCCCAAAAAAATTATTCCAGACCAACCCCCGCCACCTCCCCTCTTACACTACGCTGATCCCATGCACTGTGGTAATCGCTTTATGAAATCGTTACTCTTTGCATAGCTAGACGCTATGTGGCCCTAATTTTGAGGCTCAATTTTGATGTTCAGCGCACAGACCGCAGACAGTGCTACACTGCGACCTGCAGGGAGCGGAGAAACCTTGACGTTGCGGTAAACACAAGACACATTCGTGTGTTTTCATCTATGCAACTGCCAGCGTTCAGAGTTGTGCGCCATACTATAACCATGGTTAATGGACATCTAGAGGCATTTCACTGTCGTCACGGGTGTACCTATGTTCGGCTGTACACGCTGCGTCGCACTGGAACTGCCTCTATTAGCCACTATCAACACAACTAAATCTATCTATAGAAGCTCCAAATATCCCCAATATTAGGAACGCAACAGACAAATAAAAGGAAAAATATTTGCAGTTTGTGGACCAAGCGAACATGATGTGGGCCAAGAAACCATGTCAGGTATTGTAGATACGCGAGAGGTGACACGGTGCAACTGTATAGTATGTGTAGTCGCAGTTTTTTTCTTTAACTTATTATTTCGTGAATGTGGCAGCCACGGTGGATATTGTATGTACCGGATTGTAGTGGACGTGATGCGTATATATACTTTTTGTTCTTAGTTGTTATATTTTAATTGTTTTGTTTTTAAGGTATATGGCTGCTCCTTGTCTATTGTGCTTAGATTTTTTTTTTATCGTGCAAAATGATATTTTACTTAGTTTTGAAAATGTCTGCACTTTGTTCTATCAAGACTTGTAGATTAAGAACATGCTTCACTTTGTTCTGCATAGAAAAAAAAAAGAATAAACTCTGTGCAATCAAATGAAAACTCTAAACACTGTCTCCTATGTTCTTGGAATTTTCAAACGTGGTGACAGAATGCCATGGGTGTTTAAATATAGTATTGAATTTATAATCATGCAAAATGAGGCACACATTTTGGCCTTCTATTGACCCTTTTCGCAGAGCAGTTTGTTCTAGAGAAAAATCAGATACGAACTGCACCGAGGAACTTTTCTGAGTCGAAAATCATGACAAGCCGCTGCTTCAAAATATTAGCCAGAGAAAGAACAAAGATCAAAACATGCTAATCCTGATTTAATTCATGAGTGGAAAGTTCGGATAGCTTGGAATACATATTTAGACCCGCTTTTAAGCAAGCACCATATACGCTACTAGTGCCGTTTGGACGTAGCTTCATCAAGTCCGAAAGCACTTTTGCATGTTCTCTGAAGCTGTGCCAAAAGCTTAATGTCGTCCACCCAGTCACCGTTTACGATATCTCCCGAAACAGAAGTTTGCTAGGCCGCACAGCGCCATTGTAAACATGGAGGCAACGGAGGCAGTTCAGGCAAGCAATAGACGCGTCATCACGGGATCAAACATGGCAGTGCCCACAGGATTGCCACGAAAAGGGTCATACAGCGTTCGTTCGTGCCCGCCTGTCCATGCCCACCTGTCTCCACCTTCGTTGTAGTATTTTTTGCGCAGCAACATCAGTTCGATATGCACCAGCAAGGATGAACTCTCTTGTAACATGTGGTTTAACATGCTTGCTCAAAAGGTTAATTAGTGTACTTCTGCTAATTAGCAGCTTTTCTGTCACCATTTGTTGAAAAAAAAGCGTTCAGCCTTAATTAATTGAAACAACGTGGTAAAAAGAGCGCTAGCCCCTTGAACCTCCCCCCTCCCGCGTTCTGATAACACCCCCCCCCAAAATCGAAATTCTGGCTAAACCCATGAGTAAAGTGGAAACATTGAGACGACATTATTATACTGCTAGGACAGGTCTGGGCCTCTGGAAGCTGGCGTTTCGGGAGGCCCAAATAACTGAAATGCCAATTTCTGTTATTTAAAAAGAAGATATGCACTACATTTGAGTAAATACTCCATGTGCAATCTTTAAAATATTATAAAATAGTAGCTTGTTAGGCTAATTAGTGATGTTGCATGATTAAACAGTGTGAGAAGACACAATACATGAATAGACAAGCATACACAGTGCTGACTTGCAAGTGTGAGGTTTATTTTTGAAGCAAAAAATACATAAGCCATGCACGCCTGCTTATTGTGAACTTGGCAATGTAGTGCCTGAACACCTAGCTCTCCACTATAGCAAGTGTGGGTGCAACCTGAAGTTTGAAGGCATCCGTGTCATTTGCAAAAGGACAAACTCAAGCACAAGATAATTGAGACACATGAGATGCCTCATCTAAGTGTCCTGTCTGTCGGCCAACATTTATGTGACCTTGGCTGATAAAGCACTGTGCTTCAATAACAAGTAACAAGCTTTCAAGGCTATTAAGCTCCTTCCAACTACAGTGAACATTTGCTTCTTTGTAACTGATCACCTTTTTTTGTCTGCTAACGCATATTTTCTCTCCCCCTTTGGCCTCTTTTCATTCTTTCCTGTTAACCTTGCCATGGGTTTGCTATCCACTAAAAGCTCACTTTTACTACTGAACAAGGGAATAGTTCGCTTGGCTTTCTTGTTTAAATCGACTAAAATGTTGATTTTAAAAAAATCTAAAATCGACTAAATCGACATGATTTGGGTGCACGTTAAAGAACCCTAGGTGGTCCAAATTATTCCGCAGTCACCCACTACGGCGTGCCTCATAATCAGATTGTAGTTTTGGCATGTGAAACCTCATAATTTCAGAGTGTGTATATTTACAATAGCTCAGGTTTCTGTATAAACTGGTTACCATTTGTATCATTAAAATGTGGTGGCAGTAGTAGTCGTAGTATGAATACACAGGCAGTTCTAACCTGATGGATATTGGCTGGTGTTTGCCTTGCCTGGACTTTCATTGCAGCCTGTAGCGCACATACTACAATGGGATTCAGCCCAGTGTTGTCCAAAGTATTATTCAGCGGACATGCCACTACTTTTGTCTCCCCCATAGTTCCCTGAGGGTACACCACATCAGAGGTGCTAAACAGCAGCTCCTCTTTGAAGTGTTGGACATATTCGTGACAGGCTGAGTAGTCACTGAAAAAAATCAGATGCATCCCTTGTGTTGCAACGTGCACATTCACAGGCGAAGAAGCGCAGTCTGTCTTGCAGAGTCTCACTGGTATACAGGCTGATCTAGTGCACAACTGCTATAGGAAAGAATTCCATACCATAAAAGGACCTTTTGTTTGGCGAGGGTTGATGTTCTGGGCGTAATCGGTAAAAAAAAAGAAGTCTGTAATAACGTTTTAGCACTGATCATGGCCATAATGCCTAATAGTATTCGATGGAGTTATACATGGTGTCTGCAGGCTATTTGTGCGTTTCAGGAATCATGCGGGCAACGTCATTTTGCTGGAAGGGAGAGCGGCTCCTTTGAAAAGGGGGACACTCAGGCATTTGTTTGAATTCCCAGCTATTCTTGTGGCTTACATCACTGTAATAGTTTGCAGGTATAATTGTCATTGCGTGAGTCACGCTCCACACTTGTCTGTTTGCAGTGCCCAAACTTCCCTTGTCATACAAAGCACTTATTTGTTAGCTAGGGCATTCCACCTGCCATAGTGGATCAGTGGTGTTCTGCTGATGAGCACAAGTTTGCAGGTTCAATGCCTGGCCACAGCAAATGCTTTCCATTGGGGCTAGGATGCAAAGAACTCCTGTGTGCTTAGATTTTTTTATGTGAGACACACCAAGCGGTGAAAAATAAATTCGAAGCCCTACAATGCAACGACCCTTATACTCTGCTGGGCAACTTCGGGACACCAAGGCCCTTCATAGGGTATTACGCATCTGTCACTGTGGCCAGGAGGGGTCAGGATTGGCACCATTCAACTATCGAATATTAGGTTCCATACTTGTACATAACTGTAAAAATAGAAGGGAGGACTGCCACAGGCATAGCTTATTAGTAAAGCACCTCATACTGAGGTTGTGAATATGGCTCCACCGCTGGCATATTCTCTCATACTTTTTCCCATCCTACTCTTATGTTATTCAGTGTTAACACTATAACAAACTCGGATGAAGATAGACACAAGAATGGCAGGAACAAGGCACTGACTTTAAACTTGCAATTTATTTTTGTCACTGTCCCTTTTTATTGCTAACGTGCTACTGCATAGCAAATAGGGGGGGGGGGGGGGGGGCGAGAAAGGAAAACCACGAAAGCAAAAACCCTTCACCTCACACAGCTATCATATTTCCAGCAGTGCCATTTCACAGTCAGTGAGGGCAATGTACAGCTAGATGACGCATTTTTCCTCATTCTTTTTAATGAAGAATGCCTCCATAATCTCACGCACCATTGGTTAACGGTGCTAGTAAAAACACTTGCAGCTACTTTTACTGTGGCTGGCATATGCAGTTCCGGCAGTGCACTGGTAAATGCGAGTGCACTGCTGCCTTACTATTGTATGTTTGTTCACTGAGGTTCTTTTTCAGATACCTCCCAGCCTACAAAATGTAGATGTGACTGCAGGAGAAGGGGCTTTTGTATACAGTGGTGCAAACACGGTGGCATGTTCGTTGTGCAATGACCTCATGAGGTGACACCTATGTGAATTCACCTTTTGACTTCTGCACAAGTGCGGCCCAACTTATTCCATGCTGAAAAAACCAAGTTCCTTTTGTACCTTGCCACAACCTTAAAACAATGTGAGAGGCCATGAACATACGGCGCCACTGCCTTCTTCTTACATGTGGAATCCAAAGTGGTAGTCTGCGAAGACCTAAGGAAGCCAGCTATCTGAAGTGGCTAATACGTGCAAGTTCCGAGAAGCTGTTGAAGCGATTGAAAGTGGAACATTCCAGCAGACAGCACAGCCAAGAATGTTGTGGTGAGGTGACTTGGTTCTTTCAGCACAGAATAAGTTTGGCCGCATTAGTGCAGAAGTCGAAAGGCATATTCGTGCAGATGGCGTCCCGAGGGCATTGCACAAGAAAGCCTACCACCGTGTTTGTACCGTGCACATGCGCCGTCGTATATGATATTCCCTTTTTCTGATGATATCTGTATCGGGCAGATTGAGAGGTGTCTGAACAAGTGCATCAGTGAACAGCAATACAATAATGCACTTGCATTTGGCAACGCACTGCCGGAGCTGTATGTGCCCGCTATAGTTGCAAGCATTATACCAGCGTAGTGGCCCCGAGGCCTGTGATATTATGGAGGTGCTCTTTATAAAAAATTAATGAGGAAAGATACCTCAGCCGGTCATCCGTTGCCCTCATCGATTGCGAAATCGTGTTGCTGGAACTACGATAGCTGTGTGAGGCCAAGTGTTTTACAGCGAAGCTGTTAGCCTCTAGTTGATCGGGATTTTTCGTGGCGTGCTCACCCAAAAAATGGCAGCTGGAAAAAGGGTTTGTGTTTGAGTTTCCACGTAACAGAATTAGGTTTTCTCATATATTTGAATTACAATCCGATGCTGTCATGTCTGTAGATTGTGTTTAAGTCGTATTTTACGAATTTTCTGGTGCATTTTACTTAGAGAAATTCAGTTAGTTCAATAACACACTTGCACTAGGCCGAGGGCCTACAAGAATAAGTATGTGTGCTGTGCTAACGGTACTGCCACCTAGGAGCCGCGGCTACTCAGACAGACCTCAAACAGCAGCTGAAAAAGGGCTTTGCAACAGATTTATGTTTTCTCGTCTATCCAAAGCTATCATGTCTGCAGCTTGTGTTTAAGTCATACTTTACAAATTTTCAGACGCAATTTACTTTTAAACATTAATTTAGTTCAATAAGGCACTTGCGCTTGGCAGGCGGCCTAGAAGAATGAGGATGAGGCTGCACTTACCGCACACATGCATGCGCGCGTGATGTACGTTGCTTGTAGTGGTGGTACTTGTCTAACGTCCGCACCAGCTTTACTGTACATCCACTTTCACAGGGTAAAATGGAGGCTTTTTTTTTTCTTTCTGTGTTGCTCCCATGTGCATTGTGATGAGCATGCACTTTGCTGTTAGCTACAAAAAGGCACAGTGACACAAACAAATGATCGGTTGAAAGTCAGCAACTTGTGTGTGTACACACTTCTTATGTCTATCGCCATCCCAGTTTTTCATGCTGTTATATTGTTCAAAGCTTAGGTGTATGTAATTTTGCAGTAATCTTGCCTTTGATGGCCAGCAGTTTCAGTCGGTGGGCATTAGAGCCAAAATTACTGCAAAGTTGTGAAACTCATTTTCACTGAACACAACACACACGCGGATGCATGCACTGAAAAAATGCTGCTGCTTAGGCTTTCCTAGTTGTCAATGGGTAGCTTTTGGCTGCATTCACTTATTAACTCCATTGATCTTGTGTTTTCCTAATTCACACTTGCAGAGGGCTTACACAAGCAGCAGGTGCTTTGACTTGACGTGTGCAAAGTTACTTCTTGCTTGGTGCTACACTTCTGTGCTTGATGCTACATACACTACATGAGATTTCCACTGTTATATAAGTGAGCTTCATTGTGCTGTGTATGTGTAAGGTTCTGTACTGCTGCAGTGGCTTACTGAATTGTGCTACCACCGTGATTAAGTGTAATCAGCAATGTAAAGCACGCTGCCACTTGGCATTTTATGCACAGTAGTACCACCCTGTTTGATTCTCATAACTGAAATGGCTTTCACCTGTAAATGTTGTGGCTTTCTGCCAGGTATATTTTGCTCACTGCATGCTTCCGAAGCTATAACTGGTGTCAGACACCTAGAAGCGCCATCACATATTGCCGGGCCGGTCGGCAATTTTGGTACAAGCGCTGCTTCTCATGTTGGCACTTATCGTCTTTTCACTGAATGCCGTTATCTTAGTGCCGCGCCACATTTCCCGCAAACGGTGGCGTTGAAAGTTGCAGCGGGCTGCCGCGTTCGTAGCTGTCATGAAACTTTGCTTGTAGGAAATAAGAAACGAAGCGGACAAAAAGTTGCAAAACAAAAAGTAGGGCATGCAATCAGGCGCACCCCTTTCCCATGCCCTGTTCCTTCTCTCCTCTCAGCAAAGATGGCGGCGTCTAGCATTGGAAAGTAGATGGAGGTCGCCCGGACCGTCTCGTCAGCAGCCGCAGCTGGTTTTCGCTCTAGGGCACTGGGAGTGTAAACGGGATCCCCGAATAACCACTCCGTTGATGGCGCTCGACTGCCTTGCCTCTCCTGAACAAGGTGAAAGCGTAACCCCAAGGCGGTTTTGTTAGAGGCGTAGCAGCTCACTTCCGCTCGTCGTCTGCCAACGCTCGCGTTGCGTCTGTCGGTTTGCACAGTTCGCACGTGAACAAAAGCAGCGCTCGCTCCTTATGTTGTGACATCGCTGCGTGGGCCAAATTAGCGAGTGGGCGAAAGCTGACCGATTGTTATGACGCCGCGTTACGTAGACTACCAGCGGATAACACAAGCGAGTGTCGGTTGGCGTTTTCTGTTTGTTCTTTTGTTTGTTTCCCCTTCGCCACGATCGCGAGCACGATGAGATTGCGCGACAAAGCCAACGAAGCGCGCTCGCTCGCTCATGACCTCCCTCGACCGACGCGCTCGGTCGGTCTCGCTGCGCCGTTTTCTCTTGCTTCTTTCCTCAAACCGAATATAGACGCCGCCGCCTACACTGCTGACATCCCGCCTTCGGAGCCAACGCATTGCCAACGCTTCTTCGGGACGTCGTAGTGGGATGTAGAAAACTTCAATGATTGTGCGCTTTACGTGCGATCGTCGCGTAGAGACTGTTGTGTGACGGTTCAGTTGAACAGAAACGCACCCTCAGAATTCTATCTCGCAACCACTGGATGGTTTCGTCTCGGCTACCCTCTCATCGCGCCAAGTGGTCTTCATCACGCAGGCATTTGAGCTTGTCGCTGCGGCGTAAAGTTACTTCTGATGGACGTAGCAAGGTCTTTGCGCCCGACTTCGCTGAGCTCGCGACAGCTCTAGCATCTGCAGTTAGTTACCGGACAAGACGTGTACAAATCATCGCCGTCGTTTCTGTTCGCACTAGATGAATGCGTGAGTGCATCATGGATTATCAACTTTTGTTGGCTTGGTTTGCTGTCTGACATTCAATGTAATATGCAGCACTGCATAAAGTGTTTCGGGCGCAGTCATCGAATTCTGTTTACTTAAGCCAGAGTTCTGTTTGCAGTCTTTTGCATGTGGAATTTCTCTTATTTTCGCATCGCTGTTTTATTTCACGCCTGCTGACAAGTTTCGCGAACGTTGTTTTAATGTGCGCAACCCAATATCGTTGGGAGGCGTCGAGAACTGTTTGCCAACTGTTGCTAATGTCATGTCAGGCAATGTTTCACTGTGCATGCATTAATGTACGGTTATGTAGCAAAATTAAACTACTTTATATGATGAAAGGGTTGCCTTTGACGTATAGGTGCAACCCAATTTTTAACCCGTTCCAATTGTTGACTAGGTAAACCTTACAATGTGGGAAAAATTGTTCTGCACCACTTATGAATGTTTAAGAAAAACACGTTTTTAAAATTTTTTTTATCTGGCAAAGGGCTGCACTGAAAATTCATTTAGCCTGATGCTTCTCATGGCTGTACACTCGTCTAAGGTTTCTCAGAAAACTCATTGCAGTTATGGTGCAGTGGAATAGCCATCATTGTCAGCTTATATTTATGTCCACTGCAGGACGAAGACCTCTCCCTGCGATCTCCAATTACTGCTGTCTTGCGCCTGCAAATTTTTTAACTTCATCACCCCACCTAGTTTTCTGCCATTCTCAACTGCGCTTCCCTTCTCTTGGTATCCATTCTGTAACTCAGTGGTCCACGGGTTATCCATCCTATGCATTACATGGCCTGCCCAGCTCCATTTTTTTCTCTTAATGTCAATTAAAATATTGGCTATCCCCATTAGCCCTCTGATCCACACCGCTCTCTTCCTGTCTCTTAATGTTAGGCCTAATATTTTTCGTTCCATCGCTCTTTGTGTGTTCCTTAACTTGTTCTTGAGCTTCTTTGTTAACCTCCAAGTTTCTGCCCCATATGTTAGCACCGGTAGAATGCAATGATTGTACACTTTTCTTTTCAACGACAGTGGTAAGCAGCACCCAGTCAGGATTTGGCAATGCCTGCCATATGCACTCCAACTCAATTTTATTCTTCTGTAAATTTCTCATGATCAGGGTCCCCTGTGAGTAATTGACCTAGATAAATGTACTCCTTTACAGACTCTAGAAGCTGACTGACTATGCTGAATTCTTGTTTCTTTGCCAGGCTATTGAACATTACCTTTGTCTTCTGCAAAATAATATTCAACCCCACTCTTACACTTTCTCGGTTAAGGTTCATCTCCATTGTTGCTGAATAGGACTATGTCATCTGCAAACAAGGTTGCCAAGATATTCGCTGTTGATCTTCACTCCTAAGCCTTCTCAGTCTAAGAGCTTGAATACTTCTAAGCATGCAGTGAATAGCATTGGAGAGATTGTGTCTCCTTGCCTGACCCCTTTCTTGATGGGTAACTTTCTACTTTTTTTGTGGAGAACCAAGGTAGCTGTGGAATCTTTGTAGATAATTGCCAAGATATTCACATATGCCTCCTGTGCTCCTTGATTACGCAATGCCTCTATGACTGCTGGTATCTGAACTGAATCAAATGCTATTTCATACTCTATGAAAGCCATATAGAGAGGTTGATTGTACTCTGCAGATTTCTCGATTACCTGATTGATGACATGGATATGATCCATCGTAGAATACCCCTTTCTGAAGCCAGCCTGTTCTCTTGGTTGACTGAGGTCAAGTGTTGCCTTGATTCGATTGGAAATTATCTTGGTGAATGTTTTATACAATACTGAAAGCAAGCTAATGGGTCTATAATTCTTCAATTCTTTAACGTCTCCCTTCTTATGGATTAGTATAATGTTGGCATTCTTCCAGATTTCTGGTACACTTGAAGTCGTGAGCCATTGCCTATAAAGGGCTGCAAGTTTTTCAAGCATGATACCTCCTCCATATTTGATTAAATCGACTGTTATTCCATTTTCTCTGGCAGCTTTTCTTCTGGTCATGTTTTGCAAAGCCCTTCTAACTAGTATGGAATAGCCATACTAAGCATCTATAGGGACATCATTGAACATGACCTTTGTCTTGAGAGCAGCTTTCAAGTAAATGTTGATAAGTACTGGCAGCTACCTATTAACGCTAAACGATGTTATTGTGTCGCTCCTCATGGACTGCTAAAGAGGGCTGAATAGTTTGTTTTTGTAACCTCTGCTGTTGTCTAGTGTTTCATTTTGTGATCTTATATAAACTGGTTAACAAGCTTTACTTTGTATCCAGCTAAAGAAAGCATGAGAATATTTTGCCTAAGTACCATGGGCAATACTTGTAGACTCGGGAAAACAAGAACTGTTGTGTAGGTTGAAACTTATGCAGGTGTCACACGGGGCATTTTCGATCACCATTGATCCAGCTCGGGATCGAATATCTAGACAGCGATTGGCTTCCTTCCTCAGCTTGTGTAAAGAAGCCAATGACGGTCGAGAATTTCGATTCCGATCAAGCTCAATCGGGATAGAAGATGCACCATGTGACACCCATATTATTGGACCTTTATACTATGCTGAATTCATGTCAATCATAAGGATATATTGTTTGTATCAAAAAAATTTATGATGTAATATAAAGATGCAAATGTGGGCAATTGGTTTTATTAATAATCTTGTCACTATTCTAAAATTGGTCTTGGACCAGTGCTGTGACCTGCTATTGTGTCTTCATGAACATCATGAAAGAGTTTATACAGGCCCTGAATTCCGATGTACATGTTTGCAGATAATTTTGAACTCTTAATATGTCAGCGTTGTCCCATGAAATCTGAATACTTTTGAGAAGAGGCATTGAAGTTTCTTTGCGGCTCTTGCACTACTGTAGAAGTTTGTATTTGTTTATTGTTGAAATTCTAAACCTACTGTCAATATAAATGTGCACATCCATAGAAAAAAATATTTATACCATGTGCTTATAGAAAATGGAAGTATTGGGTGCTGTTGTGTCAGCCGTCACCACCATTCGCAGGCGTGTTGTACTTCCAGGAGGGAAGTGCAGTTGTAGAATTTCCTTTGCTTGAGGTATCTCTTTTTTACGTGCTGATATGTGCACACCTTTATATATATATTCTTTTTTTTTCTGACAGATTTCCTTCCTAGTGCCTGCAAACGTTGGAAGCATGTCAGTTTTCCGCTGTTTTCGGGCTGTCTTATTGAACTGCTTTCAGCGGTTTGGAAATAAGAGAGCCCTGAAAAAAAAAAAAAAAATGTTTCTTTGTAGCCTCGGTTCATACCCCAGAATTGAGAGGTGTACTGCATAGGCCTCATCCACGAAGTGCAGTCTAATATAGCTTGATTCTTGGCTCCACACTTAGGCTGTGAGGAAAATCGGGCTTAGGGTTTTTTGGTGAGCAGCTGCACTGTGCTGTATGTTCTGTCCATTGCTGCTGTGGCTTATGTGTGCTCCTGTGGTTGA
Source organism: Dermacentor silvarum (assembly GCF_013339745.2). Taxonomy (NCBI): domain Eukaryota; kingdom Metazoa; phylum Arthropoda; class Arachnida; order Ixodida; family Ixodidae; genus Dermacentor; species Dermacentor silvarum. Next base: position 149,969,443 of record NC_051154.1, read on the forward strand.
CTCTGCAGAGGCAGCCCAGGAGCGTGGCAGTGACGAGGTTCGACAGGGGGGCAGTGCCACTAGCACCCCTGTCTTGGGGGGGCGGGTGCCTGATGCTACTGCCACACCATCACGAATTGTGGTGAGAAGCCCTCCTCTGATTTTCAAACTGTCATCTAGATGGGTGTTGCATGTCTGCCCAGAATGCATGTCAAAGTGTAGCCGCTGGTGTTGAGCATGTTGTTTCTGGGGTTGCATTTAGATAATAGTTTTTCCTTTTCAATGTAATCCTGAAGAAGTTGTTTTCTAATTATTATTATTTATCTCTCTTTGTAAAATGGGATGCTGTGCTGAAGACATGACAAGAAATAAACAAAAGTGGTGTTTCACTCCTCGGCCTCATTTTGATGCCTTTCTTTGGGTCTGTTTTTCTTCTAGATGACTAAGTACCAGTCAGCATCTGCACACAGCAAGCTTCTTTTGGTATACAAGTGATTTTGGTGTCATACCATGGCACACTTTACTATACCATAATTCTGTTTATTGATGTCTTATGAAGCATACTGTTCATTATCACTACATCAGGGGGTGGGTAATAAGATAAAGGTGTACTTTTTTTAATATGTGCAGTGACCTGGTGGCACTGGTGTCTAATGTTCAAGTAAATTACCACTTGCCTTCCCAATGCCCTTTCTGAAGCTACATGCAGTGCTAAGAAAAGCCCATCACAGCCATATGCATAACCAGTAGAAAGCTTGCCATATATTTAGAATCTTAAGTGTAGACTGTCTATGTGTGTGAAAATTGAATAGGACTATTATTAATAAATACCATAGTCACATGCTAGGTGCTGTGAACCTTAAAAAAAAAATAATGAGCTGTCATGAAATGGTGTTCAGAATGGTTTGACATTGAAAAATTGGTTGTGGCTGTTTTTCAGAGCTTTAAAAGTTTTCCTTTTCATTTTTTTTTTACATGTTTACATTGTAAGCACACTTTTCATTAGGCAACCACTGTCAGCCTCGATGATACGGGATGGTTTTTATGTGAACTGCATCTATAGTTCATTGTATGAAGATGTGTTAAAGGTTTCAATAGTGACACCAGAACTTGCCTTGAATGGAGGCCTTTGTACAGTGAGACATTCTTGTAACTGTCCTCTCTCCTTTGGGGGGGTGTTTTCTGCTTGCAGAGCTTCTTCTCAAAGCGATCATTGAAGCAGAACCCCTTGAAGCGCACAAAGAGCGTGAGCAAGCTGGAGCGGGCGCGGCGAGCTGAGGCGCCTACACCGCGGCTTCGTGGCTCGCGCTCCCACGAGTCACTGCTGCAGTCACCCGGGGGCCCCTGGGGCCTGGAGGGGGCCAGACTGGGTCCTCTGCATCCAAGCCTCCGAAACCACCCCGTTCAGGGACAGGCCTGGGTAAGGTTTCTCAGTTTGTAGCAAACGATGAAGGCCTATTTGCATGCGTTGTTTAGCTGAACACTTAGGTCTAGCGAATTCATTGTTGAATAATGTCTAAATGTAATGCCATGACTGTTTATGCAACCTCAATTCATGTTATAATGGTGATTATAAAATTACTTGGCCCTTGTGCTATGAAACACAAAATTCATCACCATAAATAATAAAATTGTCTTTGAGGTTATCAAAGTTATATTCATGGTCACTTATTAATACATATATCTTATGCTTAAGTTTGTTAACGAGATATTGCAGCAGTGAAGTTGCCGCTACATTTGCTCCTAACTGCTACAAAGGGCACATCTAGCTACATGCTGCGACAAAAGTCTCAGTTTGGCAATAATTGCTCCATGTCTGCTACAAAGACGCATGCTGAAGGTCTTATGGCAATGATTGTGAAAACGAAACCTGGGCTTCCACTTTGCCACATGGTGCATTTCATAATGTTGTCATTCATCACATGGTGTCTTTAATTAAACTTTTATAATTCCTTCTAAATGTAAGTTTGCTTTGTATTTATGTCTGAATAGCCTTGTACAATTATTTAAGAGTTATAGAACTTGCATTATATTGTTTTTGTGTCAGTTGCATATCCAAAATGCCCTGCTACAAGTGCTGCTGCAAGAAACGCTTTGGTTGTTCCACCACTGCTATTGTTTTTCTTTCAAAGCTGCACTCTTGACTTTAGGTGATGGAGTAGTAGAGAGAATTAATTAGGCCAACTTGGTTTCTTTTATGTCTGCCTAAATCAAGCACACAAGACATTTTTGCAGTCCATCCCTTTTGGAGTACAGCTACCAAACCTAAATTTGGCCCTGTTACTTGATGCAGGATGGAAAATTCGTGCCTATAATACAAGTTGTTCTCTTTTCTCTCTCTCTCTCTCTCTCTCTCTCCTTTTTTTAATGGATATTCGCACATCAGATTTGTGTCTCACATTATATTGGGGTACCTTAAAGCAGGGGCAGATCCAGCTTTCTTTCTGAGGTGTGGAGCCTGCGAGCAAGGGGAGAGAGCTGATGATGATGATGGAATAGAAATAGAAAGTTCCTAGGGAAATACTGCTGTTTATTTTTATTCCTGGTTTGTAAACATCTCTCAAGCACATGACAAAAATTTCAGTAAAACTTTTCAGTCACAAAAATTTCAGTCTGCTGTCAAGTCTCCAACAGTACAGTTATATGCTCCATTTGTAACAAGTTTTGAATGGCTGCTTAATGCATAATTCGGGAAAGACCATCTATTTTTAATGTCGTTACAATGGCTGACTCCAGCATCACTGCTTTTCCTGCTCGAACATGGATGGATAGATGCTGCGCTTACTTGCGCATTAAGCAAAGTAAAGATGTTATTGTTTATTGCGAAGAGTGACATTCTTTGGTGATCTCCAGCGATGCTGCGAGAGCCTAAGTAATGCCAGAAAGACAAGGCCATACAAAAGTATAACAACCCACCGTGGGTTGCGCCTTGGGTTGTCAAATTTCTATGTCTGTCCTCGTCTTTTTAGTGCTATTTAGGATACTGGTGTGATGAGTAACGAAGATATGCAGTGAAGCTTCACTTAAGCAAACTTCAAGGGACCTCAGGAAAAAGTTTGCTAAAGTGAAAGTTCACTCAACTGAAATAAGTATGTTGTAGCTTGTTATCATGAGCTAAAGGAAACATTGGGTATTCAAATTATATTTCAACCCATTTATTTCTCATTCTGTTCATTTGCAAGTGGATTTCCACTACTTCACACGTTTTGTAAAATGCAGTTACCTTTTGCTGCACTTGTGCATTTAGGACTGCAGAGGTGATGAATTGAGTCACTGTGTCCAAGCTCTCGTGAACCTTCTCCGGCACAACAGTCTGCTTGGCAGCAAAGGACTTCAGTTGCTCCAAGCACATCAGTACTTTAGTTGAAATTTTTGGTGTTTCCACTTCAAGGGTTGATTCTTCTTCCTCTTCTTCTTTCTGAGGTAGTACGCTCGCTGCAGTCTCTTCCGTAGTCAGCTTGGCGCATGTCTCAACCTGAGAGTCACTCAGGTTGAGACATGTCAAAGGGCTGTCTGTACCCAGCCGGAATGTTCCTGAATTGTAAATCCTTTAGCCATGTGGCAACAGCGTCGTCAACTTTTCTGAAATACCCAGTGCAGTCGTTTGCACGTGGGGCCAAGCTGCGCACTTTCCGAAGCGGCCGCAATTGCTTGGCGCTGGCTCTTAATCATAGACAATGACGACGCCGGGATCCCAGATGCCTTCGCAACGACGACTTGATGCTGCTTGGAGTCCAGCCTACGCAAAACATCCCATTTGTCATCTAGAGACGGGCGCTTTCATTTGGCACTCATGATTAACCAGCATGCGAATTCCTTTTCATTGTGGTTGTAGGGCTAAAGCTGTGGCTATGGCTTCGGCTGGCTACAAGCGTATCTAGCCAATCCAAGGAACCTTGGCTGATCCCATTCAAAGCTAAAATAGGGCCCATTATTCGTCGCTCAATCATGAATCGCAGTTCTCATCGTAAAAATGTGCTACAAAAGTACAGGTTGTACTTGAAGTGATCAATATGGCCTGGGAGAGAGGATGGTGCCGCTGAATACGTTCCTAGAACAGAAGTGCGGACTCCACTGAATTTCATTGAACTGAAGGGCGTTTGTATTGGGTTCAATAGCGCTTCAGTGGGGGATTTAAAAAAGTGCGTACAACTGAATAGTTTGTTTAAATGACGTTCGTTCATGTGGTATTTTACTGTATTCAGAAGAGAAATATTCTGTGCATGAGGGAGACAGGTATTTTCCAGCCAAAGTACTCTCGGCTGCAGTCCTTAGTAGAATAAAGTATTGTTCCTATTCAACAGCTTCGCCTTTATCATTGCCAAACCCCTCTATATACAGTTGACTTTCGTTAGTTCGACCCTGACGTTACCAACAAAATTGATTGAATAATCTGGCTTGTAGAATTAAACAAGCTGCAGAAAAAACAGCATAGCACACCGCTGATTGACTTGGCAGTATTTTCCTAATGCTAACACGCTCGCGAATCAAACGCTTGCCTACTTTATATTTGTCCAAAGTATAAAACTAACGTAGAAATGACATCAGAGCACCTAGACAAAGTAGAAATCTAACTCGCACCCAATGTTTTAACAAGAAAAATGGGCAAGAGTCTAATATGTGTTGCACAACGGCAGCTGGTTTCCTAATGTCAGCTTTGCCACACGGTACTTTTAGTCAGCGTCGTCGCATTACATCCGCGTTATGCGGTAACACATACGAACATCGCGAATGAGGTTTTGATATCGTGTCCGATCGCATCGCGCAGGCAATTTTCAAAGAAGCTTTCTTGGGGGGGAGAAAAAAAAGGAAGGCGCGTGTTAGCAACGGTTAAATACCATAATCTGATATTGTGAGCTACAGTTATTGCTTGAAAATCTTCCAAGAGCAGGCCGAAAATAGCCGTTTTCGACGGGTGATGATATGTGTTAATGCATTTACTGTCCCCCAAGCTCTGCCGAGATAGATGCTGCCACTAAAGGGGTCACCGTAGGTCTCAAGCATGTGCGTGCTGACTGGTCAAGTTCGAATTATCCGGCAAAGGCCAATTTCAGGATCGAAATAACTAAAGTTTGGGCCCATAGAAATGCATGGGCACCGGCCGGGACCTTAACTGGGAACGAATTAACCAGCATCGAATTAACGGAAATTTATTGTACTTTGTGAGTATTTGGGAGTGGTAAAGGCTGTTGAATGGTGCCATATGGGTACCAATAGCGCTGTCCACACTGTATGTGTAACAAGATAGATCACGCCCTCCAGCTGTGCTCAATCAGCTCTGACAGGAACCATAGCAGCGTTCTGGCTTCCACTGCTGGCCTGAGCGTTGTGCCCACATACATAAGCATTCCTGCTGAGCAGCTTGTGCTTACCTCACCGTCTTAGCGGAAAGCGGTCTTGAGCAAAAAGGACATTAGATGTCAAGCTCACTCTAGCGTCGATGATCCCTGGCAGTTTTCTCAGTTTTCTGTTGGTGTCGTCTCCTTCACCATCGAGGTGTGACGCTGCTAACGTCGTTGCCTGAGTTCCTGATCGCGCCACCTACTGTGGTGGCGTGGTGGCTTTGGTGTTGCGCTGCTAAGCCTGAGTGCGTAGGATCAAATTTCGGCCGTGGCAGTCGCATTTTGATGGGGGTGAAATGCAAAAATGCCCGTGCCCTGTGCATTGGGTGCACGTTAAAGAACCCCAGGTGGTTAAAACCAATCCAGAGTCCCCCACTACGGAGTGCCTCATGATCATATAGACCCCACAATTAATTTTTGTTTTTTTTTTGTTCCTGATCGCAGCAATGTTGTGACATGCCTTGTGTCATCTAGCACACTGTCCCTGCTGCGCAGAAGAAGTTGTCTCACATGATGCATCACACTATTTCGCCTCTGCGTATTGTTCAAACACCGTGCGAGGAGCTCGTGTGCAACGCTAAACTTTGTTGTCGCCGTCAATGCTTCGCCTTCATAAAACTGCAACTTTTTTTACATATGTATATAATTCTTGGTGTTTACAACATAAAGTGTACTGAAGAGTTTTAAATAAAATGCCTTGCTGGAATGTTTGAACTAAGCCTTTGCATTGGTCAACCTTTTCATGTTAGGTTCACACTTGCTCTGTGGGAAAGGCTTTTCTTGCAATGTTTCGTTGTCAGGGCAGTTTTATTGTAATGTCTTTAGATACATCATGTAAGCAATGTTAATTTTTAAGGCATGTACTACAGTGAGTTTCTCCCACGGGCCCAGGGAGGGCCTGGTCATGCAGGCCCGGGCTGGGCTCGGGCTTGGAGCCATCAGCTCGGGCCATGATTTTAATGGGGGGCCCATCCTGAAAAATTTGGCCCATGTTCTGCTCTAACCCAGGTGGTCAAAGTAATGCGAAGCTCCCCACTACAGTGTGCCCCATAATCAGCTTGTGGTTTTGGCCTGTAAAGCCCCATAATGTAATTGTTTTGAGAAACCTCATTTCTTCTAACAGCCACAAATAAGTCGCTTTTTGTACAACCAGACACATAAGCTGACGCGCACACGTGGCAATGCGAACATTGCATGGCGCTTCTTGCAGATGCCGTTTGAGCATACAGTCGGGGTCAGTGAGTAGACTCCATATCGCCAACAAAGTTCCCTTGTTTATACATGGGAGTGCTAGTGAAAAGATTGTGGTTGTTTTTACAAAAGATTGACCGGGGGGTCAGGACATCCATGCACTTTAGATCCGCCCTGTTAAAGGGTACCTCCCAGTGTTAAGGGGAGGGTTTATCTGTGCTGTATCCATAGGCCCATTTCCACAGAGCTGCACCGTATTGATGCTGGCAATGGTCACATGGTGAGCTTCCCTTTCAAGGGAAAGGGGGGTTTCTTCGTTGTGTTAATACCCCTTTCGGGTGTAAGTGTTCCCCCTTCTTACATGCTTGAAAAAACGCAGTGTCCGAGGTTTGCGTAGATGTGTCGCGTGGTACTGTAAATCTTGGATGCCTTGGCTGGCCTCACTTAGTGCCCCCAGCCGTCATCAGATGGTGCCCACAAATTACGAACAAAAGCGTATAAAGACACGGATATTTGTCCTGAAAAAAAAATGTTGCAGTTTTGCCAGAAGACGGAGCATTGATGGCGATATCAACGAAACAAATACGCGAAGTAAGGTTTGTAGTTTTATCGGTGTCATGCACGCTCAGGCAACCATGAACAGATCTCACGCAATGACCACGAACACTACCTGTCGCAACGCCAGCAAACGCTTCGCACCGCATATGTCTCAGAAACTTGAGATTATACGACCGCCAACAGTTGACGCGCAGGAACAGAATGCGCATCAAGGCCCCAACCATCTCGGCTCAGCCTTTGCACTTGCCGCAGATTACCTCCAAGATACGACGCGTGGCCTATGTATGGACAGCTATGGCTAGGGTAGAGGAGAAGATGGGCACTCTAGGGAGAGAGTGCAGATAGGCGCAAGATTCTTTCCAATTTACGGCCTCAAAATTGCTGCTTGTATCATATCTGTATAGTACGCGAGCTATTACAGTAATTAGGATATTAAAAATATACTGAGGTGTGCAAGGCCACTGGGAACAAGACTGCATTGGATTTCACATACTCTCATGCTGAACACGAATTGCAACAAGGTGCCCATAGTCCAAGAGGCTCCAAGACTGCATGGTGACACTGCCATACAAAAAATACTGGTATTTTGATCACTGATTTTTTATACGTTGGTGCCTCCATGTAGTCTCAGGGCCTCTTGGACTTTGGGCACCATTTTGCAACTCATATAAACATAAATACCGAAGTTAGTGGACGAATTGATGGCCATCGCCGTAGCACAATTGGCAGTGCAACGCACGCGTGATGTGGAGGTTGCGGGTTCGGCTCCCACCGGCGACAAGTTATCTTTTTGTCCACTTTCATTTCCCTTTTCTTCATTATTTTCTACATTCCGATTTCAACCACACCTAATTTCCCTGATTCTTTCCTTGGCTTTATGTGGTTATGTCCAACCAAATAAGGGAATTTATTAGCCTGATGTTTTGGAGCCAAATTTTTCGGAGCCAATTTGGCTCCGAAACGTCGGGCTAATAAATTGCTTTATTTGGTTGGAGTCACTCTCTAAGTCTTAGTTCATACATTGCACTTGTTATTTTTCTTTAAAACTTCACTGTTGTTTTGGGGGATGCCACATATCCTCCATGATTAATGCATTTTCACATGGCTGCTATGTCAGCCATGTCGGCCATGTGTTTTGTTGAGCCTGTTTGTGTCACTTCTGCAGGGCCCTGCCCCGCGGGGTGCAAGTGAACATTGGTTCGAGCTGGCACCTCGTGATGGCCCGGCATGTGTGTATGCCTGCCGCTCCCGGCAGCAATGCCTGCACTGGTTGGCACGGCTGCGACAAGCTGCTCAGCCACAGCGGGATGCCATCCGCCGCACTGAGAATGCTCTTCGGCTTTGGGTGCTCGAGGCGAAGGGCCTGGCACCAAAGAAACGATACTTCTGTGAGCTGCGTTTAGATGGCACACTATACGCTCGCACCTCAGCCAAGCTCAAGTCCCAGCTCTGCTTCTGGGGGGAGCACTTCGAGTTCAGGTGAGCACTTCATGACTTTGATTGCAAAAGCGTGTTGATGGAAGCAAGTCCTTTGGATGCCAGCTATTGCAGTACTCCTTTATGAGCAGGAGTGCTGTCTCGTTGCGCTGAAAATGTTGTTCAGTTGTGCATAATTTCATTGATATATATTTTTTTATTGTATTTTTATGTGACCTTACGCAGAGTTTTACGTCTGAATAATAATTTCATGTTTTTCTAAGGCGCTTGTTCCAACGGTGTTGGAGGCTAACACAGAATTTTCACCTTCTCAACTCCAGGTTGTCATGAAGTTTCTTTTCCTCCAGAAGACGACTCCAAAGGATGTTTCTGACAGTATGAGCGAAACACTGGGTAACAAGTGCACATACTACTCTACCGTTAAAAAGTGGTACACTCAACTTTAGCTGGGTCAGTTTGAAACTGAACACACAGAAAGGTCTGGGAAGCCTTCAAGTACTTCATATTCTGAAATTGTTGATGACCTGATACTTGCAGACCGGCGAATCTCTGCTAAATTTTTTTCTGAAGCATTTATCATATCCGGAGAATGAGTCGCATATTCTGGATTCATGAGCAATTGGCAATGTAGAGGCACTATGAAAAACGCTGCCAGCTGGAAACAATGAATATGATTTTGGAGCATTTTTAGTGGTCTGGTGATGACATCCTGGAACGTTTGGCCACTTGTGAAAGAGACGTGGCTGAATCAATATGGTTCTGAAAGTGCACAGTAGTCCCTGCAGTGGCAGCTCTGCGTCCAAGGAAAGTCGGGGGCCCAAAAACAGCTGGGAAGGTTATGGGTACAATTTTTGGGGAATTAGAGAAGGGACATTGCCGACTGGCTATCTCTAGAAGGGTCATACAGGGAACCCAAAGTACTACTGCAACTTTGTTGTCTCCATTAAATGAAGTGTTAAAGACCACATTATGAGAGAAGTTGTGCTCTTGCACACAGAGCTGCTATAACATTGGCTCTATTAAGCAAACTTGGATTTAAATGCATTGACAACCCATGATACTCGCCCAATCTTGCTCATGTATCTACTATACTTTGTTTTCAAACCTGAAAAAAAAAAGTTTAAAATGAAAGGAAAAAAAATTTTTCAATGATTCTGATGTGATTGTTATCTCAATGAGCAGCCTTCACATTTTTAGTAGTTGAACTCTCCCTACTGTGCCCATTGGGCATTGTTAGCCCGCTAACCCGCTTGTGGACACACTGCACCGTCTGACATATAGTAGGAGAACTAACCTTTTGTTTCTTATGGAGTGTGTTTCTTTTTCTTCTTTTTTCCCCTGCTTGGCGGCAATTGAACGGGCTCTGAAGATGCACTCATCAAAGTTGAAAGTGAAAAGGTCGCCTCCTGAAACGGTGTGCGCGCTCCGAAACATTGCAGATGTAGTGATTCCGCAGCGTTTGCAGTTGATTTTATCGATGCCTCAAGCAGCAGCGAGTCCGAGGATACAGCCTTTTTGTATGACCGAGTGTAAGAGCGGCGACGACCGAAATCAACCCGGAACTTGAGGATGCACTGCTAGTTCATGCTCCTCCACCAACTGAAGTCATTCAGCACCAGCCAGCTTACATGGACATATACTGAAACTGCAAGAAATGTTACAACAGCAAAACTTAGGAGAAAACAAGAGTTTACTGCAAGACTTGCAATGTTTCCCTATGTTTCACATCAAGGAACTTTCGCTTTGCTGCATGGCACGCCTAACTGTAGGGCTTCCAGTAAAACTTTTCTAGCACAAGTATCTTTTAAGGAAAAATTGTGATTTCTTTGCAATTAGTGTCTATTAGTAGTGAAAGATTCTGTATACAGTAAAATCTCATTACTACGAACCCCACATTAACGAACTTTTCAGAAATCCCCCGCTGACTTCTTATAGTTTCAATGTAAAAATATTTCAATACTACAAACTTCAGAATACCAAACTTTTCAGAATAACGATCGTTATTCAGTTTCTGTGTCATGTTAACAACTCCTCAGTACTACAAACTCGTATTCCAAAATCTGGGATTCTTAAATTTCTGTGTATCCAGTCATCGCAGCTGAAACAGGAGGCTAGCAGACGACAAGGCGCAGAAAGCGGACACCGCGGCGCACGGGTCCAGAAAACCTGAGACAGCGCTTGAGGACCAAAAAAAAACTATGCTGGCACGCGGCATGAGCGGGGCAGCCGCCTCTCGAAAGGCCAATCGCCCACGATTATCACTCCACGAGTTCCGAAAAAGACTTGAAAGCAGTGCGACGATCACGCGAATGGGTGTCAGCGGCAGTAAGTAACTTAAAGAGGTCCTGAACCACCCCTCGGGCTTGGTGAAGAAACACAGTCCACGGATAGCATATATTGCTGTGAACATCTCGGCAAATTTTGCAGTGATGCACAGCGCGTGGAGCTCGCAAGCGGAGTGCAAAGTCACCTTTTTCTCACACTTTCTTTTCAACAGAAGCCTTCTGCTCACTCTTTTCAGGCTGCTATATTTCTTCATATAGCAGATACCTACACACGGCTGCTATTAGCCAATAGCTAACGCCAATCAAGAAGGGTGTTTGACTCAGTGTGCTTGTTCCTACTGTTACTGTGTATATTTATTGACACAGTTTAATAAACAGGCTGAAGTAAGCGAAAATCTGCTTTCGAATTTCTATAAGAAGTAACTTCTTCCGGCAGAAGCAGACTATCGTCTGCTGATGCTTGGCATGGAACTAAACTTTGGCCAGACTGCTTATAGCCGTCAGGTCTTGCTAATTTCGATTAGTTTTGAACATTCAACTAGCCTCAAACCACTCAAAACTTAAGGTCAAACCACACGCACACTTGCCAGCGCACACTTAGTCTTGGCTGCTCCTGGCTAGACGCCTTGGCAGACTTCGCTTTGTATTGAGCTATTGACGGCACTTCAAAATGCACAAGTTGGATATGGCTACTATCCCTCGGTCAACTGGTGCAGGACAAAGCTGGTCCGCACCACGTAGCATGGCTAGACTGGAGCACATGAGCATGAACGCGCACTCTATTCAAGCCCTGTCGTGCACAAAGCAGACGCTGTGCGTGTGCACTACAGTTGCATGTAGCATAGATACCGTGGCCCCCATGGGGTGCCACGATGAGTCCACTCGCTGAGCACACTGTGGCTCGCTGAGGACAACCACGTTTGACGCGTCGTACGTGCCAAAATGGGAAATAGTGCCGTCTATGTGAACATCCAAAATCAAACTTCAACTGCGCGCCACAGTGACATTCAGTAGGCATTCAATAGAGGGCACGCACAGGGAAGGGGGTGTTTGATTGCCAGTAACTCCGCTTCTGCTGAACGCATTGAAGTATTTTTTGCGGCAAAGTATTTCTGAAATAGACTATTTTAACATTACATGCATTTTCCAACTTCAATAAAAAGTGGTTCAGAGCCTCTTTAACTCTTTCCTTACCATGGTGATATTGACTGTTTTTTGTATGTTTGAGTTTTAAAAAATTTTATGCAACAGCTACTAAGTTTACAGTGTCATGCAGTATATAAAAGTGAAGGTGAATGAACGCGCTTTCAAATAATATTTATTTTAAAAATGTAAAAAATTTTACTTGCACAAAAATATTCTTAAACAAAATCATTAAAATTTTTCAAAAAGTTTCTTCATCTGCCTGTATTTCACTCATGTTGACCATTAATTACCAAGCTGCTCCCAAGTGCGCATCTACTGCTCCAAATCGGACAATTCATGCTCCAGACCTGCTCTAAAGTGCCAAATTTGCTCCTCCCAGAGCTGCTCCTAAACTTGGCCACTTCGATCCCTGTTATACTACAATTTTGTTTTTGGCAATTTATATTTTTTAATGACATCAATCTTGTTAGTAAAAGTTATATTCCTGAAAAGCATATTCATTCTGCTATGCGTTCATGCATGCAGTATTGCATAAAATTTTTAGTCCCATAGTTTCTTCAGAAAAAAAAAAAAATCTGGTGTAACCTACAAAAAAAACGGTCATTTGCCCCACAAAAGCCTTGTGCAAAGTGCGTTGAGCTTTAGAGAGAATACGTAAGACAAGGGGAAAGTTTCACAGTTCTGTGTCACTTTCTACATCAGGCTGAAAACTTTTCAGCATCCCTGTAATAACTAGCCTACCATGAAGGAGATATTGGTGGTACTCATTAATCTTTCAGTAGGTTTGATGCCTTCAACTTGGTTTGGTTAGCTAGCATCACCTTAGCTGGAGGTAAAGGAGAGGATGTAATGAAGGAAGTCTGACATTTTTTGATTGTATTGTTCTGAGTGAAAGATGCTGCTGCACATCTTTTGAATGTGTCTTCCTTGAATTAATACTGTCCTGACTGAACACAGCAAGCTAATGTCAAAGATTCCACTGCATACGAAAGCTGACCACCACATGTCCCTTCTAGCTAGGGTCTTATGTTCTTTTTTTTTTTTTTTTTGTGCTTTTATAATTGACCTCCCAGCAGTGGGATGCATGGTGTCATATAGGTTCCAGATTGTACATCACAGGAGACAGTATGAAAGAAGCCTTGGCTGAGTTCTTCATGGAGCTGCAGATCACTGTACTGCTTGAGAGGTCTGGGGGCACAACTTGTTTATGCACTTTTTTGAGGCATTATGCATAGGAATGTTGACAGAACTACAATGTCTATAAAAATGTAGCAAATTATAATTGCAATTAACTTCAACTCTGGGGGGTCAATAAAATAGTGAGGCTATCAAATTATCTTGCACAGATTAATTGGGGCATGCAACAGTCCATGCAAGTGCTAATATAGTTGTCACGGTCATCATGGGTCTGCTTTATTTCTAGATTTTATAAATAAAATACCGTTGTGGAATGTGGCAGAATGGTGCAGTAGTGACATGTATGATGTCATCTGCAGCATATATGCAAAATTGAAATTAGTTTAGTGTTCCTTTCAGGAGAATCTGAATTCTAGTACTATGCAAAGTGATTGCTTGGGCTAGTTAGTGAGGCATCTTCGAAGGTGTGCAGCGCAGCGGTAACAACAGAGAATCAAATAATTATATGCGTGATTCGAATATCTACTATTCAATATATTTGGTGTACCATGTAGAGAACCTACGCAGTGCCACATTTTGCGTGTGTGGCGGAGCCCCTCATGCTCGATCCCGCCCAAGCGAGTGTTTCACTCCGGGTAGCCTGTCCGCGCCGCAGACAGGCTGCGGACAGGCTATCCCAGCTGACGGGATAGTGCACTTCATCACTGTGAGAGCCCGACGTCAGCCCGATGCAGGGATCGCACACACAATGGCTGAATGCCGCAGTTCGCAGAATGGCGCCGCATCGGCCGGGTTCACCTCTGTCAGTACAAGGTTCGTCCGGGTCAACAGACCGATCGAAATGATAATGCAATGTGGATGGCGGGAACAGCAACAAAAGCAGCACATATTTCTGTAAGAAGCAAAAGCATATAATCGGCGCATGGATCATGTTGGATACGCAGCGACGAACTTCTTGCCGCTTCAGCAGCCGTCAGTCTAACCCGCACGTGTGATCTCGGGGCTGATCACTGATGAGCCCGTACAAACACAGTAGCGGCAAGCATTTCGCGACGGCTTGCAGCCCGTTACCTTATCGGCCAGCAGCAACAGGTAACAGGCCATAAAATAAGGAAGTGGTGGTGGCAAGCGACCGAGCATTGTGTGAACTTGCTGTGACCCTCCAGATTTCAGAATCTTTGACAGGTGGCAAATCACGCCGTACGTGGCAATGAAACGGTGCAGATGGCTCCTGCTCTTTACTTTGGTGCCAACTATGCGCGGAGCAGTTATCGAGTCACGTAAGGCGCAGTCCTTTGGTCTGTCGCACAGTTTAGTCTTGCGATAACCCACCGGCCATAAAGTTGGGATAGTCCTTCTGTATTTTGTAGAAATACGGGAAAGCAAAACTTTCTATGCAATAAATGAAGATTGCCGCAAAACACAAGTCTGCAATTAAACTAAGAACCTCATTGGTATTCAGTACAACAGAACATCACTAATTCATCAGTTTCAGAGGAAAAAAGCCACTTGATTCTATTCAGCAGAAATTCTATTGATAAAAAAAATATATTCCAGACCTTCATAAACCAGAACTGAGCTGTAATCAGTGCTGGCATACTAGTTTGGTGTTCACTTTAATAGGAGTAGACCGTACTATATATCTCAATTTATATGTACTTAGGTTACTGATAGCTTGCTGCATTTTTACTATGCAATACTAGAAGACTCCCAAGCATGTGCAGCACCATATTTTCTTGGCCAAAAATTTGTCAGCAATAAATTTTGTGAAACATTTTCTTATATTCAATTTTGTTTCAGTTTCCCGTCCCTGTTTTTAAACACTATGCAATAGGAAAACAATGAAACGCGTCTCGAGTTGCTTACGATTCGCACGTAAAAGCTTCCCGCCAAAATGCCCCTCTCGAAGAAGCTGCAGACCCAGGTGAAATTCGAGGAGCGCAAACGTAAGCTTGCCAAAGCTGCAAAAACAACTATGGGCGTCACGGGCCACTTGGGCCCCACCAGCTTTGCGTGCCTTGGCCTCTCGTGCTGCAACGATTCACGCAACACTTCGCATTACATAGATGTCAACTACAGTTGAGTCTGCCAAATTTTTTTGTGACTTCGGATCATACGTTTTTTCATTCTTTTTTTCTTGAATTTTTTATTTTTTCTCTCTTTCTCAATACATGTGAACTAGGTTCTACTGTACCAGATAGGTGCTCAGTCACAACTGTTTCTGTAAGGCATTTCATCTATACTGGTCTGACAAGTAACATGCTGAAGTTGGATGACTTGTCTTCGGAAAACTGCACCATATGTGGGTGAATTAACATTTCTAATGGTCCGACAAATAGCCAGTTACATGACAAAAAAAAAAGAATGCATCTGGCTGTTTTAGGCAAGGGCAGATGTTAGGTAATTTTTCTCTATCAGGTTTTTCATAAACGTCTGACTAGTAATGCTGGGCTCTTTCCCAGCGTAACTTTTCTTGCACTTTTTTATATGCATGAACTAGGTTCTACTGTACCAGATAGGTGCTCAGTCACAACTGTTTCCTTAAAGCATTTCATCTGTACTGGTCTGACAAGTAACTTGCTGAAGCTGGATGTCTTGTCTTTGGAATTCAAAACTGTGAACCATATGTAGATGAATTAGCATCTCTAATGGTCTGACAAATAGCCAGCTACATGACAAAAATGTTTTTTGTTTTATGCATCTGGTTGCTTTAGGCAAGTGCAGGTGTTATGTAATTTTCTCTTATCAAGTAATTTATGAACGTCTGACTAGTAATGCTGGGCTTTTGCTCAAAACAACCAGGTGCATGTTTGAGTCTGTGTTTAAAATTTTGATTTTTAATGGCCAAGTCCGACTACAAGAGATATTTCTTTTAAAATAAGGGTTTATACTTTTACACTTAACACTAATTCCATCTTTTCTTTGGGTCCTTGTTGGTTCCATGCTTTCTGTCACAAAAGAGATGTTCAGAAGGTCCCTCTGAAGTATGTAATTATGTGAGGAAGTCGTTGAAGATTTATAGTTTCAAATGGGGGCTCGTGTCATCAGTAACAAACATGCCTCATGCTCTACCACAGCCACCTGCCTGCTGTGAACACCCTGACAGTAACCGTGTTTCGGGAGGCTGACAGGCGCAAGCGACGTGACAAGAGCATGGCTTTAGGAATGGTGACTGTTCCCCTTGTGCCTGCTCGAGCGCACCATGTAACCGAAAAGTGGTACCCTCTGGTGCCCGAGCTGAAAGGGCCACCCACCCCCGGGACAAAGGAGAGCACACCTCCCTCAGTGCGGCTCAAGTGGCGCTACCAGTCACTGGAAGTGCAGCCTTTGGCTTCCTATCAGCCTTTCCTTCAGGTACCATGCACATCCCACTTCTGCTCATGGTTGTGAAATTCTGAAAGCACGTAGTCCTGTGGAAATGTGGTGACCTAGCATTTATTGGAAATTTAGGCTGCATTCACACAAGCACACTGCCCTTAAACCTTGCCCAGTGTGTTGTGTTACAAAGTAAATTTAGAAGAGAATGTTCTGCCCAAAAGAAGTAAGGGGGTGCATCACCTAAATACCTATTTTTCATCTCCTATAACCTGGTTTGTGTGAGTATCAGTTTTTTGGTTCAAAGTGAATTTGAATTGAATAATTCAAATAGTTATGGGATTTGTATAAAACCTTGACACAACGGCCAGACATTGGCAAATAAAAAGAAAGGGCCTTTACTTGGAAAAATGTCAGCAGTTTCATCTCGGTAGAGCTTCTTTATATCTGATAATTCGCCATATCCACTTTCATTGTATCAGTGCTTGACTGTATTGCTGGCTGCCACTGTAAAAGCTCAGTACTTCCTCCAGTGGCATTAGAAGTGTGATGGCCTGTGCGAACAATCATGTTTGCAGTGAAGAGCTGTCATGCTAGAGAATATTTTTGTTAGTCAATAAAATATGAGATGAGGAATTTTCCTGGCTGTGTTTTCCTGACACCAAATTTTTACCGATAAACGCTCAGAAACCTAGGACTCCTTGTCTAATAAGTACCGTATTTACTCGAATGTAAAGCGACCACGATTGGTAACACGAGGGTTGACTTTCCAGTCATGTGAAATAAAAATAAAATAAAACCGGAAATGTAACGGGAGATGAACGAAAAAAAGAAATGGTACCTGTATTCAAGGAATCACAATGCGGAAGCAAGTTTTCTTTACCCATCATCGTCGTCTGATGAGGCAGAGCTTTCCTTGGGCAGTATTCTCGGGCAATAATTTTTGGAGGGAGTTTCACTTTTGTGAAATTTCGCGTAACTCTGCATTGAACGCGTCCCCAACAAGTGTTTGTGGTGCTATACTCAGCTCGCTATCTTCACTCAGTGTCAGGAGCGCTGTCGGTGTTCGGTGCCGGGACGAGCAGAGTCTCGCGAAAGTGAAACCATCTCTGAAAGTGAGTGCCCGAATATCATCACCTTCCGTGCCGTCGAGCTCACTTGAGATTAAGCACTTAAAAGACTGCACAACCATTTCATTTGGGAGCAGTACCAGGCCATTACGAGGTCCACAGAGCCTTTCTGACTGGCCTTGCATTTGAAGAGGGTCTCCCACTGGTCCCGCCATTCGCGAATTGTAGACTCATTGACGTCTAGCCAGCAAGCTGCAGTCCTTGGCCATCAAAATTGCTCGTCTCTCGAAGCGGGCATCATCCCAAACGCACTGTCTCGCCATAACGTCGCAGATGAACTGAGTCGAAGCATGAAAGGCTGCAGGGTACTGCAGCACCCCAACCATAACACCAGTAACAAGCCATCACACAAGCACAGTGAAAGTGACGTTGATTTGAACAAAAAAAACAGAGTGCAAAAAACTGATGTTTACTTCGGTCAACTTGTCTATAGTTGAGATATAAAGGTACAGGTTGCCTGCGTAACGCTAAAAACTGCGGGTTTTAGAATATTTGTTTTAGAATGATCATATTTACCGTTATTCAAATGAAATGCAAGGGTCGATTTCAAGCAATGAAAATCGTGAAACAAGACTCGTTACAATCAAGAAAATATGGTACTGTGCATGAGGGTGTTTGTTGCATTGCAGGCCCTCAAGCTCATGGCTAAATGGTGTTCAGTTGCAAGCAAGTATGCACCATACACTTCTGTCAGTGGCTCTGAGAAAGCTATAACAATTTTTATTATATTAATGTGTTTGCATTAGGAGTGTCAAAGGGAAAAAAAGTGTATGTGTGTGAAGTGTGGGAAGTCGGTCACATGTAAGAGGTAGAGAGGGGATGGGAAAGCATAGAAGAGCGTTCATGTGTATGAGTATATATATATATATATATAGTAGTGCAACGGATGGTGGTCTGCTCCGGACCACCGTCAGCTGCACTTTGCTCCTTGAAGGGCCGGACGTGTGTTGAGTGAGCTCCTGAACAACGCTTTGCAATGTGGTTAATGCAATCCGACACCTCAGAAAGGTGCAACCTAATGCCTAATTCGTTTCTTTTGCATTTACCGCTAAATTGCCACTGAATTTTTTACTTGTGTTTCATCAGTGATAAGTGCTTTCACAGGCTGAGTCAGCTGTGGCCTGTGTAAGCATGCCTATTTTCTAGCCTCTTAGGTCCAGCTTTTTCTTTAAGGTGGCAGAGATGGCATCATAGACAACTGTCATGTGCTCCTGTTTTTGTTTCTTTGCTGTGACTTGCAGTATCTGAAGCGGGATTATGGGCCCCTATGCCGGCTCCTGGAACCTGTACTTGGAGTGCGCCTTAAGGTAGGTAAAGGCAGTGCTCAGTCTTTTGTGCGGTCACTTGCAAACATTATCTCAAAATTTTCACATATTTGCTTCTGTTACAGGAAGAAATAGCGACAGGCCTGGTGAGCATAATGCATAGAGAGGAGATGGCCCAAGAGTTCCTTACTCAGCTTGTCATGGCTGACCTTCAAGACATAGGTGGGTCACCCCCATTTCTTTTACCCAGTGGCTGAGGCTGTAGCCTAGCTGAAGCCATACTTTATTTGCATTGCTTCCATGTTAAGATAGCTGGGGAGGCTAAAATTCAAAAGAAATTCAAGCATTTTGCTTTCTTACAATCAATAATATCTAGCAGAGCTAACCATAGTAGTCTGCTCGAGCTATGTGTGGATTATCACGAATGTTCATTATACAATCTTAAGATAGCATAGGGTGCTTCAGTGGCGCACCGACGGGGGGGGATTCGGGGGTTGTAACCCCCCCTGAGGCCGACTTAACCCCCCCTTTTGTTTAACCCCTTTTCTTTCCTTACGCATTTGAGTGCTGCAACTATAAGATGCAAGACGCGCAATCGTCTGCACACTCGCAAAAAGCGAATTTTTTTGACAATTTCCCGTGAAGAAATCGAAATTAGTGCTATTTAGATGGTATTGGCAAACTGTCAACCCCCCCTGGTAGAGATCCTGGGTACTGGTGTGCTTGCATTAGCATTATTAGCATTGCGTCCACCACAGCATCTCGAAAAAAAGTGCAGCCCAACCAAGTTCCTTAAGTAGTGGGAACTGTATCTGCTGCGGTGCCATCTAAATGTAGAAACTCAAACTACAAGCAAACTAAGAGTATTGCTAATCGGATGCTTTGTTCCAGAGTTTTCCAAACTTTCTGTTGTCGGGGGAACTCTCAACAGATGTCTATAGAATGCCCCCTTTCTTTAATGTGCTCGTGTACTATCCCTCGGTGAATGTTGCGATATGAATCAATTTTCTTATTGCACTACTATATAGACCTCTCCTAGTGCACGTCACACCGTGCCGGCGACGTCACCGGTGCATGTGCAGTGACCCTGGTTGGCAAAATTACAGCCGTCGCGCAGTGTTTGGCGTAGGTAGGCGCCACGTGGACACCCTTGAACCTCCACATCTCTTGCCAGCCAGATTAGCCGTAATGTGTGTCGGAGAACATCGGCGTGTGATAAACTGCGTGATGAAAATCTGGTGATGCTGGGCCACTTGCGAACGTGAACCACGTGGTGGTCTGTGATCGTGGATGGATTGTGCGATAAAGAATATCGGCTTTTCCATGGAAGTTTCGTGCCACGTTTGTTGTGGTAGGGTGTGCGGCAAGAAACAGCAATGATATTGGCTCATCTTTACGTAGGGAAACGGACATTTAGTGTGTGTGTGTGTTCAAACAGCTTGAGAAAGACCGTAAAAGCAAAGGCTGAAGAACTCGGCAGCATTAAGATGCAAATAGAAAAGAAACTGAAAGACCTGCCCTGAGCTTCAGAATTTCATCTAGTCGAATGAAACTGTATGTGCACTAAGTGAAATCACTTTCCTTTGTTCTGTCCAATAAAATGTAACGTGTGAACTACCGTATTAAATATTTAAATTTTTTGAAAGGTCCTTGAAAAGTCCTTGAATTTTTTTCTTGGAAACCTGTACGAACCCTGTTATAACTGATTAACAGTTAATAAGTAATTCTGGGGCCCCTTATTATAACAAGGTTTAACTGTAGTCATAATTTCACACTCCTCCTGTGGTCGTCTTTGCATGGTTGGCAAGTGTGTAATTTGTTAAAATATTTTACTGGCCTAAGAGTCATGTAACCAGTCATGGTAACTTAGTAGCTATGGCATTCTGCTGTTGGGTGCATGGTCATAGTTTCAATTTAAGGCCCTGCTGCTCATATTCCATTCAGGAGAGAATGCAAAAAGCAAAACAAAAACTGGGTGACAAAATTTTAGTTCACATTAAATAACCCCAGGTTGTTGTTGCAATTTATTAGGAGCCCTCCACTTCAGTCTCCTTCATTACCTTGGTCTAGCTTCGGGTCATTGCTCCACAGTGTCATGTCAGTGCACTAAAATTTCAGTGCATAGTACTAGCATGAAATTTTGCTGAAATGTGCATTATGCTCACTGTGTGTTCATTCCTGTCTGCATAGGAGACCAGCACCTCACTTTTCGAGGCAACTCTCTAGCAACAAAGGCAACAGAGGCCTATCTGAAGCTTCTTGGGGATGGCTACCTCCAGGATACCCTTGGCCCCTTCATTCGAGATGTTTTGGCATCAAACCTGGACTGTGAGGTAAACGTCTGCACTAAGTCTTTGACACATAATTTTACTCAACTCAGAGGCACGTGGAAAGACAACTTTGGCAATTGGCAATTGTTTTGAGTGTGTCACTAAAAGTGAGTGTGCACGTGAGTGACACAGGCACACATATGCCCACTCACACACTTACGTGTTTATGTCATTAAAATTTTAAGTTGGCAGGCGAGCACTATAAGGCCAGAACTACAGTATAGACCACTTATAACGTAACCGCTTATAGTGCAGGACCGCATATAGTGCGGTCATTTCAGACTCCCGTTAATTTTCCCATAGCACTCCATGTATACACGTATCGCTTATAGTGCAGTTGCGGGAAACGAAATACCGGTTACAATGCGGCTGCCTGGGAGTATGAAAGTCAGCGGAGACGGCGAACGCTCCCCTCAAACGGGCGCCCCAAGGAGTGCTCGAGGGAGAAAGAGAGACGAAGTGGAGCAGAAGGGCACGTGGTGCGAACGAACAGCCAGTGAGGCTGAAACCAGAATCTTGAGTGCGAGTCGTGAAATATCACGGTGAAACTGCCAACGCTTGCTTCACGATAACGGCAGTAAACGAAACTTCAGGGAGCGGGCGGCGCCGGCACATCACGGCAAAGGGCGCACGCGGAGACCGTGGAATGTGAGGGAGGAGGGCGGCAAGGAAGCGAATTTCGCCTCGGCAACTCCGCCGCTTCGGTGGCTCCCCTCGCCCTCCCTCCTAGCTCCCTCACTTTCGACTGTCAACGTGCGCGCCTGCCCCCGCTCCAGCCGGCCCGGCGCCAGCTCGCCGAAGTTTCGTTTTCTGCCGTTATCGGGAAGCGGGCGTTTGCTGGCGTGGGCAGTTTCCGCTGCTTCCCTCTGCTCCAAAGCCGCAGCGTGCAAGGAAGCATAAAGGAGAAAGAAGGGTTCACTGCCATTTTCTAAACGTGGCTACGGTAGCCTGGCTGAGACGTCGGCACGCACGTACACGCATGTTCCGGCGCAACGCAGAATCGGCGACCTTGCCATTTGAGAGAGGGTGAAATTTCCGCCGCATTTTTTTTTTGTTTTCATTTTTTTTTTTTTTTTTTTTTTTTCCCCCCCGTTCGCGCGCGACATTGAGGGGTCTCTTCTAAGCTTTTACTCTATGGCGGTGCCGGAGCAATGCCGGTTGGAGGCGCCGCCGCGTGATTTGGTTTGAATTAACGAGATTCGACTGTAAATTTAATGCAAACGTTCTAGCCGCATTCCTCGACTGTCGCATATGCGTGGTGGCTCGGTGCACATGTTTTGCATATGTGCGAGCCTTGAAAATTGTTGCTTTGGTTATAGTGCGGATATTCGCGACTCCGGCGACTTACGTTATAAGCTGTCTACACTGTACTGCCACGAGGTTCTTGGGTGTTGCATGTTCAGGAATAGTTGCATGTCTGAGAGGATTGAAGCGGCAGTTTGTAAAATCAGGTATGCACTCCTTTGTAAGATGGAGGTAAACTTGAATGTGCTAAATTTGAGAGATCGCTAAATGGCTCATGGTACCACTACACTCGAGTCCCGCTACAATGAAATTCACGAGACTACAACAAAATTTCGTTGTGGCGGAACTTCATTGACGCAAAATTAGTATGTATATACAGATAAACCTGGATATAACGAAATTGACAAATTCCCGAAAAACTTCATTATAAAGAGGATTTCGTTATATGCAGGTTCGGCACGAAAATTCGAAAAAGAAACGCTTACCGTATGTACTATCGCTCAGGATTTACTCCTAATACACTAAAGTTGCGATGAACAAAAGAAGTCCCAGTTTCGCTCAAAAGGCGAAGCATCGATTGCGACAGCAAATTAGCAGACAGCTATACGAAGTAAGGATAGTACAGTCAAACCTCGTTAGTACATACGCGCTTAATGCATATTGCGGTTTAAACATAATCGCGAAGATTCCCCCCACCCAGCCCCCATTGAACCCTATGTATTGGCTGACCGCTTAAGCCGTAGTCGCTCATTGCCCACCAAACGGTTAGTGCATACTATTTTTCTTGTTCTACACGCACAGGCACAAAATCGGCAAAATCTCATGTGCGCAGACGTTCGATTCTCGAGTTGCGACACCTGGACGACAGTCGCCAGTGATAGTGAACTTACAACATGGCCACCATGACGTATTTCCTGCTCGTACAGCTGTTGCCGATTGCCGCGCACAAAAGCATTGCCTTCGAGATAAGTTAACGCGGAGAAGCTGCCGGTAGGGGGTGCGAATTCGCTGTCACCGTCAGAGTAGTAACTGCGCAGAAGCACATCTTATTGCGAAGCGCATTTGTGCCGTCACCGTGGACGTCGCTTTGAGGTTCCGTGTAAAGTCCAAACACAGCAACATCGTCGCCGCGCGCCGTACGCTGTGTGTGCGAGTGAAAGCTTGCGGGGGCGCAAGCGCGCTTCCGCGCTAGGCACGGTGGGGGAGGCGAGAAAGGGAGGCGTTTACTTCGACGGCCGCCGCCGTATCTTGAAAGCTATCTGCGATGTGGAAAAAATGTGTGCCTACGCGGGCTTATCTTCAAAGCGAACTGCAGACAAGGTACCTTCAATATCTTGCGTTTCTTTGTCGAAGCACTCACCCTTGGAATGTTGCATCAGGATGTTTGGACGCGTGTCGTTTCGCACAAGTGCGAGGCGTCAGAAACGAAGAGCGAGTGACACGATGGCGTCGTAGCATCGTATAGTGTCACCTAGTGTCATGTTACTGAAGTGAAGCGCAGAGACTTGCACAGTAAACCAAGGAGTGGCGCTGCCAGCACGTTGAAAAAAAAAATTTTTTTCCCCCTTCGGCAACATCAACAGAAAAAGGAGAGTGCCGGCTTGGCAGGCTAGGCCAGCTGCAGCAAGCGGCAGGATCAGGTTTGAATGAAGGGAGGGGGAAAGGTCATGCCCACGGTGGCAAGATCGCCGGGTCGAGGGATGCAGGCCCGCCTCGCGCACGCTCGCACGCACACACACACACGTGCACTTGCTCTTGCTTCGAATTCCATCGCGGCGGAGAAAGTGCTTCCGGTTGCTGCTCGCGCATAATTGACAAAATTTGGGGTGAAATCTCTAGGTTTTCTGTGGGGAAAATTCGTTATTTCGAGGGGGTCTCCCACTGCCACTTCGTTACGTAGAGGTCTCAAATACATGTGATTCTATGGAGTAACGGCGGGGAATAGAAAAACTACGTTATATCTAGGAATTCGTTATATGGAGGTTCGTTATAAGCAGGTTTAACTGTACGTATGGGGGCCAAATGGCAAAACCGCGAACGAAACTGAAAGCATCGTCCGGGAAATCTTTGCCATGGCTTGGGGGCAAAGGTTGAGACGTACCAAGGCGGTCAATAAAGTGTCAACCTCACGAGAGAATGCATTTTGCACCACTGTTACAGCATTTTTCGTACATTGCGGCCGACGCCTAACCCAATGAGTGTGCCCGGCTGATCGCGAAACACTCATTTTGCGGCACATGCACCGTTGCAATGAAGTGGTTTGATTTATCACAATTTCACTGCATATTTGTGACAAAGTTGGCCAGCTTGTGCTTATCAGAAGTTTTATTTCTAGAAGTCGGTCAGCCTGGATTTCTTAGGCTTCACGGCAAGCAAAGGCGTTACGAGAGTCTCACAGTCCGTTAAAAGAGCCATAGCACTGTCATTGTCGTGGGCTCTGATAACTTTTCTGATGAGGTCAAAAGGATCCATTACTTTCAAAGCAGCCGCCAGAGTCAGTGTGTCTAGCGGATTGTCATTTTGTCCAGACAACGAGGCGTTGGCATCATGTTGACATGTGCCGCAGCTGCGCGGGCGCCGTATCTTGAAAGTGATCTCCGACATGCACAAAGTGTGTGCCCGCACGGGCCTCATCTTCAAAGTGATCTGCGTTGTGGGCAAAGTGCAGCTAGTGCTGATAGAGTTGTGTGCGCTGTGCTTTCGACATTTAGTTCGCGTTGAAACGAGAGACGGCACGGAGGTCAATGCGCTCGATGCTGTTGCCGCGCCTCCCACTCCAGCATGTTGGCAGCGAGTATCCGCAGTCATCGTGCGAGACGTGTTCATGTTTACTTGTGTGCGCGTGGCACCATGCTTGGTAATTTAGTTAGTAAGCGAATGTTTACAAGTTTATACGGCCGATAAAACTACTATCCTTAGTTTGTATAGCTGTCTACTAATCTGCTATCGCAATCGATGCTTCGCCTTTCGGGCAAAACTGCGAAATTTTTTCCTTTCCCTTTTTGCCTCAGCGATCATATGTGCCTCCTCCTCCTCGAGAGAGAGAGAAATTTACGTTTACGCTTCCTTGTTGGTGTAGCCATTTCGACCGGACACACACCACAGAGAAAGCGGCAGTGATTGTGGTGATACCGTGCAGTCTCGTGCAGGCGTGTAATGACCACACGTGGCTATGGACTGCAGTGGCTCAAATCGGTACTTTGAATTTGGTTTCGTTCGTGAAAACCTTGTTCAAGCAGACATCGATCGTCACAGCTTTGGAAGGGCCTTCTAATTTGACTACTCGGCAGTTCCAATTTCATTTCAGTGCCAGTTTCATTTTCGAAAAGCTTGTTGAAGCAGAAATACCGAATAAAACGCTTTTGTTATGAAGAGACTTTTTTTTTTATTACTTTCTATGGGCAGCGGACGGGGAATCGGAAAATCTTCGTTGTGACGGAAATTTCGTTATAGCGGCGTTCGTTGTAGGGGGATTCGACTGTAGTTGTATATACAGTAGACTTCCATTAATTCGACTCTGGTTAATTCGGTCCCGGCCAAAGGTCTGGGCCGGTGTTCATGCATTTGTATGGGCCCAAACTTCCATTATTTCGTTCCTAAAATTAGCCTTCGCCAGATAATTCGAACTTGACCAGTCAGCACGCATGCGCTTGACCCCTGTGGTAACCCCAATAGCGACCCCTTTAGTGGCAATGTCCGTCTCGGTGGAGCTTAGGGGACAGTGAATGCACTGAACACGTCATCTCCTGTGAAAGACATCTCTTTTCTACCTGCCCTAGTAAGATTTTCAAGCAATAGCCTTAGCCCACAATGTTTAATTACAGTATTTAGCCAATTCGAACGCATGGCTTTTTTTTTTTGTTTTTTCTTCCCCCGCCAGGAAAATTCGACCGATATCCGTGGTCACTGCATTCGTATGCTTTGCCACGTAACAGGGCTGTATTGTGATGAAGCTTACTTTGAAAATCATGTGGTGAAGCCGACTTTAGGAAGCCGGCCGCCACTGTGCAAAACAGATTAGACCCTTGCCTACTTGCCTTGTTAAAAAATTGGGTGTGTGTTGTTTAGAAGCTTTAATGTTGTCTCTATGTTAGTTTTCTACTTTGGACACATAGAAAGTGAGCGCACTTTCGAGTGTGTGTTGATTTGAGTTTGTGTTAGAATCGGGCAAATACTGCCAAATGGCTTTGTCTTTTGACTTTTCTTTTTATCTTGTTTAATTCGACCCGCCAGATAATTAGATCAATTTCGATGGTCCTGTCAGTGTTGAATTAATGGAAGTCAACTGTACAATGCAGTCAATCTTAACCGATATATTAACTGGGCCCTAGCAGACACTGTCAACATCCACGTCACAGCGAGCTGGTGCGGGAACTTCAACGTGGTGTCACCAATAGTCTTTCGTTTTTGCATCTTTTATAGCTTACCAAACCTCTTTTCACGATAAGAGTGGATATTTTTTTTAAATTGTAAAAGGGCAATTTAGAAATACAGCTAAAATAATTTTTCTCCTTAGTGTCCCTTTATGTGCTCAATAGACCAGCTATGGAATTTGAAGTGCCTTTGAGACAAATCTTCTGTTATGAGAAGTGATTGCAGTCAGGCGTGGCAATGCCATGCCATGCAAAAAAGTGTGGAGTGAAAATGCACATTACGGGGCGTGATGCTGAGCGTAGTTTCTTTTTTTGAATGTGTTGGCAGATACATGCCCCCAATACTGATATACATTTACACAAGGTTTCCAAGGGAACATTGCTGCTGTGTGCTACAGTAATAATATTAAATATCCAAGCTCACTATAAATGAGCTAGTCTTTAGTAACTTTGGTGCTTTACATGCCCGCAAACAGTTTGCAACTATTAACTTGCCACAGTAGCCCAGAGGCTATAGAATTGCGCTGCTAAGCTCGAGGGTTCGATTACAGATGCAGCAGCATCATTTTGATAGGGGCAGAATGCAAAAAAGCTTGTGTGCTTATATTTACGTGCTTGTTAAAGAAGCCCAGGTTTTCAAAATTAATTAGGAGTCCACCACTACAGTGTGCCTAATAATCATATTGTAGTTTTGGCTTGTAAAGCCCCAGAGTTTAATTAAATTAATTAAATGGTCAGTTTGAAACTAAAAGTGGCGTAAACTAAACTGTAATAAAGACAGTCACATACAATGGAATCTCGATACAAGCTTCATGGGAACCGGAAAATAAAACATATCATCCGAAAACCATATTACAAGCTGGTCACGAAACGGTGGCCGGGAAAAGAAAAAACGCATTATCCCGAAAAACGTATTATGCAGAATCGTATCAGTGAGATTCCACTGTACCTTCAAGCAGTATTGAAGTTTTAGAGTCTGATGTTGATCTCTTCAGGTTGATCCAGCCAAAGTGAGTGGGGGTAGTGGTGCTTTGCAGCGGCAGCAAGCTTTGTTACGGCAGAGAGTCCAGCAAGCATGGCAGCGAATTACTCAGTCTGCACATTCATTTCCAAGGTAAAAAATAACTCGCATGGATGGATTCATGACAAATTCAAACCGTGAAGAATAGAGAAATATTGAGCAAATACTTGTTTTCTGGTCTAGGGACCTTCGCATGCTATTTCATGGCTACCGCCAACGACTTGGAGGTAGTACTCACGAAGAGGAGCTTTGTGACAACCTTATCAGCGGTTCCATCTTTCTGCGGTGCCTGTGTCCTGCCATTCTGTCACCAAGTCTTTTTGGCCTTGCACCAGGTGAGCCATTCAGAAGCAGTGTTTTGGCTTCCACAAGTTATATGCAATTTTCATATTCCTGTCGTGCTTGTATTGCCATACAATGTGAAGGTGAAAAGACTTGCATCTTTTCTTATTGCCAGTCTTTCCGGTGATGAAATTTGTACTACTCACATCTTGTTTCTGGAGAGCTGGAGGGGTAATGTGCCCAGCTAAATGATTCACTGTGATAATACATGACAATGCAAGCATAACAAAGCCTGCAATGGATTTAACAGTGCACTGCTGTATAATGTGATGCTAAAATGACCTATTAGTACATACAAAAGCCCAAATATGTGGAGCTTGTAATGTAATGTTTGTAAAATATGTAATGGAGCATTGTTTTTAGAACAAGCAGTTCTTCAATGAAAGTTTGACATAGTGTTTATGAGAGTCTTTCTGGATATTGTGAATAGGGGGACCAATCTTAACATACAGGAAGTTAGTAAGCATGTTCCTGTAGGGCTTGTTCATGATACATTGTCACTAGTGACGTGTAAACTAGGACTGTGTGCATATTTTAAATTTTGTATAAAAATTTACTATTACAGTTGAACCCAGATATATCGAACCCACATGTAACGAAATATTGTGTATAACGAACAGCAATAAAATCTCCTTGAAAAGTTTTGCATAAAAGTTTATTTTATGTATGAATTATATATATATATTGAACCTTTTTGTGGTCCCCTTCAGATTCGATATATCCGGGTTTAACTGTATATCTTAAAAGGGTACTGAACCACCCCTCGGGCTTGGTGAAAAAACATCGTCCGCGGATAGCATACGCTCAGCCAATCTTCCAGTTGTGTGCGATGCGTGGAGCTCGCAAGCGGAGTGCAAAGTCACCTTTCTCTCAAACGCCCTCTTTTCAATAGAAGCCTCTTCTTACTGTATCTTGTAGTCTCCGGGTTCTCTCAAGCCGCCTTTGTCGTAAGGCTTAGGCTTGACGGCCAACTCCCTTGTGCTTGCCTTGTACTACCGGGGTTCGGTGGTGCAAGGACAGGCAGAAACACGACAACACACGATAGCGTAACAAGTATAAAAAGGGTTTATTGCTCCAGGGGAATTCGCGTGGAAGCAGGCTATAGAGTCGACCTCGACGTTTGTCGGGGTCGATAGTGGTCGAACGAGGTAGGGCGCGACAAAGGAGGGGAACGAGATGGTTACCTGAGCTCCATCCTTCGTCGCGGCTCGCAGTCGTCTCCTTTTCTCCGGTGTGCGCCGGTCGCGCCGATCGCGACCGCCCCGCCTCGTTGTGGGCTCGGTCCAATGAGCGCGGGGCTTCGCGCACACGTCACCGCTACGTTTGCAACCGGTTTCCAAGAGGATTGCGCCACCGCATGAAAAGCCGTTTGGCTCCCCGAACGGGAAGAGGGAACAAGGCGTCTGCTCTCCTCACTTCCGTGGCGCGCGTAAGGACGAGGGAAAATATGAACCTTCATAATTCCCACAATCTGGATGCTTGATTTCGTAATATGGCAGATTCCCATACAATGCTGCTATTGGCCAATAGCTGACATTAATCAATAAGGGTGTTTCGATCAGTTCGCTTCTTCCTACTTTTACTGTGTATATTTATTGACGAAGTTTAATAAACAGGCTGAAGTATGCAAAAATCTGCTTTCACATTTCGATAATAATTACGTGCTTCCAGAAGAATCCAACCATCGTCTGCTCATGCTCGGCCACGGCCACCTGCGTAGGAATCAAACTTTTACCACCCTGCTTATCGGTGTCGGCCGTCTGTTCTCACTAATTTCAACTATAGTTTTGAGTGCTCAACTAGACTAGAACCACGCGAAAGTCAAGGTCAGACCACAAGCATGCTTTTAACTTCAAAGGCATTTCTCCACTTCGATACAAAGGTTGTTCATGGCCCCTTTAAATATGCATATTAAATTCCAGAAATATTGAATAGTTTTTGGATTTTCAACATTATGCAGATATTTGAGGGCATTTGCGAGCACTAGCCTTCTCTCTCTCTCTCTTTTGTTATTGTTAGTTGTTTTTCTTTTTCTGAGTAGGGCTCATCAACATGGCATCATGGAGGCTTTGGGCACTGTTCATTGCTATTGCCGACCCTGCAGTAGCAGATGCAGTTTTCTTCTTGTTTGTTTGTTTGTTTCCATCTAGCCTGTGGCTGGCTGTGGGGCAAATGTGTGGGCGCAGGTCACTCGGACGGACTAAGGAATCACACAAAGACGGAGAGGAACGATCTTTAACACGGACAGCAGACAAGGGACTAGACTGTGCAATGTACTCTGTAATACAGAGTACATTACACAGGTTGTCGCGCTATTGTGGATAATCTCAGTCAGGTGCTGTAACCACTCAGTTCCAATTGCAGTAGTGGATCACCCGCCTCAGCGGTGTGGTAACGACGGCTGGGACGTAGCTCAGCCGCACGTCGCTGCGACAGTGACGGGAACCGGGGCGCAGCCCGGCCTTGGCAGGTGACGAACTGTGATGACACTGTAGGGCGACCTATCTTGGCTGCAACAGAAACCAGGGCGCAGCCCGGCCTTGACAGGGCAGGACGGCGATGGACGCCGCAGCACAGCCTGCCTCGGGAACGTCAGGAGCCAGTGCGGAGCCCGACCACGGCAGGATCCACCAGGTAGCTCGGCCTCCAAGTACAGAGAGCCGCGGCGAAAGCCTGGTTTAACAGGGTCGGGACCGGGGTCGTCAGAACGTGGCCCGTCGCTCGATCCACAGAGCCCGGCAATAGACCACCGTGCTGCCCCGCTCTGCTCAGCTTGTCGGCCCCGTCGCTCAAGCTGATCTTTCTCGGAACGCGCACCAACCACGCGCACTTCCACGCTCTTCGGCCCCGCACGCCGAACACAAGCACTGAAATGCCCGTGCATTTCACTTCTCGACCCCGCACACCGAGCACACGCATATAAAGGCCGTCCTCCTACCACACTGGCCCTGTTTTGTGTTTCGGTGCTTTGCAAACTTGGCTTGTTGCAGAAGGCACAATTAGGGGGCTGCTGTCAGCAGGCCCATTCACACGACAGAAGCCCTCGTGAGTGAAGAAGTCACATGACAGCAAATGTGCATTCACACAGGAGGGTGCAATAGCAGACAGCATAGCCAATGAACCGGGCAATTCCTGAGCCTGTCAGGCATCCAATGCCAGAATAGAGAGTACACTCATGCGAAGTCCAGCCCGCCTTTAAAAAACCCCTTCCCCTCCCCCCCCCCCTAACAGGAAGCTGGGCGATGAGGAGAGGATGCTAAATCAGAGACAAAAAACTTGCCTGCGCAATCGAACACTGTTGTTGGGTGAACCCATGCAAAAAGAGTGATGAGAGCTTTTTAGGTTTCACAGTGCGATGAATGCGATTGCATGGCGAGTGCATCATCTGACTAAGCGAACTTTTCACAACCAGGCACCCCTCCAGTTTATTTAGTCAACGTTGAGCTGGCCTGAGGCCTCACACTGGACAAAAGTGATAGAACTGCTGGTTGCACCTGCTGGTGCTACAGGAGTCTGTCACGCACATGACATAAAGCACTCACACAGTAAAGATATGGTAATTGTTCTGATGGTTCCTTTCTGAATGATGGTCATAGCGATGCAGATTCAGCTGCTTCATTTCATCTGCAGGCTATACTCTGTCTCAGAAGCTCTGTGCAGCACTGTGAAAGCTACAGGTGTCTCGACCAATGAGGAAGGCGAAAACACCAAAATGTATCCGTTTGCACTTTGTGGTCTGCTACCGATGCTCTCATCAACGTCTGCAATGTCCACGTGGCCCACAGCGTCCGTCGTTGTGCAACACTGCGCAAATACGATGCAAGAGTAGACATTTGAACTACCTTTCGCTCACACAAGCATCCGCGCTCGTATGGCTTGCAGTCTTGGCTCTTCTAAACGCAGCTTATGAGAAAAAGTATAGTGCCGCTTTTGCCTCTGTCATTTGTCATCCCTTGTGGTGCTGCAGGGCTTGTCTTGTGGTGACAAGCACACCCCATGACAACCAACTTGCAACTAAGTGCTGTTGAGTTAAAGGGCATGTTTTGCTATAGAATAATACACATTAATTATTGAGAAGCAGTGAGTGAGAATTATTCTATTTTTCCAAATTGACGAGGGTCAAATTGGCTGGCTTATGGCAGTTATGGCTTACTAGTCTGTTATCATTTGTCATGATAATTGTAAGGTTTCAGTGTGTTAAATTAAGAAGGTTGTGGTAAATAAATGTGTCTGCATTTGATTAGTATTCAATATTGGATTTGTATTAGAAATTTGAATATTTGACACAGCCTCAGTGTAAATATTAATACCTTGCTGGATTTAAATCCATTTTCCTTTTTTTTAAAAACTTGAAAGAAAAAGCCGAGTTGCTAAATAAGCATATACAAAAAATATCCTGAGTTCAAGAAAACTACCAAAATATGCTTGGTCCCGTCTCTCTACAATAAATGTCTTCTTAGGAAGATTGGTTGGTAGCTTGATTTAGAATTGAACTTCTTGCTGCTAACATTGGTGCTATAACACTTGGTAATTGCTTTTGAATTAATGTTATCAAAATTACATGAAATGCGAAAGCCTAACCCGCCATGGTGGCTTAGCTGCTATGGCATGGCGCTGCTAAGCATGGTTGTGGGATCAAATCCTGGCTGCTGTGGCCGCATGTCAATGGGCATGTGTACTGTGCATTGGGTGCATATTAAATAACCCCAGGAACCCCAGAACGTGAATGTTTAAGCGTGAGCTGTGGTGCGGGCTAGGCGATGCGGGCTAAGCAATGCCAATCTTGAGCTCGCCGAATCGCTTTGTGGTCTGAAGGTCCTGCTTCCTCCATAGCAATTCAATGTAAAGGATGTTTTATAGCGTTCTGGTTTAAAGCATTGTGCTGCTATCCGATGCTTGAGTGCTCATCCGCTTTTTAAGCATACACTTGCGCAGTGAGGCGTGCAGTGGGGTGCACAGCTTGCGCGGTGGCAGAGGTATTCATTATTTGGAGCCTATTCCTTTCCGCGAATTCTACCAACATCTCTCCTCCAGTTTTCCTAGAATCGATGCCATAGTTGCCAATTGCTTGCTCGCCAGCCTGCTTTTTTCCCACTTTTGGATTGAACTCGCCCATGACTACTGTATACTGAGTTTGCACCTTTCTCATTGCTAATTCAACATCTTCATAAAACTGTTCTATTTCTTCATCATCGTGACTGGAGGTTGGGTCGTAGGCTTGTACTACTATCATTCTATACCTCCTATTAAGCTTTATTACGACTGCTACCCTCTCATTAATGCTGTAGAATTCATCAACGTTGCCCGCTATGTTCTTATGGACTAGAAATCCTACCCCGAATTCTCTTATCTGGAAGACCTCTGTAGCAGAGGACATGGCCGTTAGTACTGTATAAGCCTCACCAGTTCTTCTAACCTCACTAAGGCCAATAATATCCCAGGCAATACCTGATAATTCTTCAAATAGCCCTGCTAAACTAGCCTCACTCGATAGGGTGCGAGTGTTGGAACGTTGCCATGTTCAGTTTCCAGTGGCGGCCTTTCCGGACCCAGAGATTCTTAGCACCCTCTGCCGCGTCGCAGGTCTGACCGCCGCATTGGTCAGGTGCTCTGCAGCCGCTGGGGACTGAGGGCCATGGGTAAATTGTAGGAGTCATGAGGGAGGTAGTGGCCGAATACTGCACCAGGGAGGCCAATTCCTGTTCTGGTGAGGGAGTGACTTTGTTGAAGCTTAGTGGGCCTTCCTAATTTGGTTGCACCTTGTGTAGTATAGCCTCACTAGCTCTGGGCGATATTTTTGTTTTGCTGCTTTTTTTTTTCTTTTTTCTTTTTGCCGGTTCAGGCGCCACTCTATGCCTGAAAATGTAGTGGACTGGGAAAAAAAAAAAACGAACCGAACACTACATGTCTGTGCATACAACACCAAAATCCTCAAACTTAACTGCAGAATGACCCTAAATCATTGTGAATTGAAATGACATATGTTCGTACTCCACATCCATTATTAACACACGTAATAGTGCCACTGAGAGCGTTGACTTTACAGATGTACTATCAGACTCGCTTTCATTTTGCGGTCAAAACTCCTGCGTGCGATTCACGCATTAAAGAAACAAAAAAACTTCCGCAAATTACGTGTTCAAGACTACAGGAAGATTTGCGCTTATGTTTAAGTACTTCCACGCACTAAATGAAACTCAAATGCAGCGTCTTCTAGGTACACGTGCGAGACACGCACAGCCTTAGACATACCCTTACATAATACGTTGAAGGGAAAAGAAATCTGTAGAGTATACCATTACTAAAAGCGATCCGCGCAGCCCGTTTCTAAGGCGCGGTACTCTACGTGCGTGCGGGAACAACCATCCAGCAATTTCTACAAGTCAGCTGAAGTAGACTGCAAAATAACCAGTATCCAACCTGATACAGCGTTATTTTCTGAACTCGCAAAATCCGAAAAGAAAGTCTTAGTTTAACAGAAACACACGAACTATCTACATATCTCCTAGAAAAAAAAAATGCTGACGCTATCCTTTCTTGAGCGTTCAGCTGTCACGTTTTCCTGAGCTACGTAGGGTTCGGGCAAATAAGGCAACAAGCGGGTCAACTCAACAACGTTTATTGCTGTGGGCAATAAAACACACTTGCAGAGGGAAGTCCGCTCTGTATAATAAGTAATAAAATAGGCTTGCCTCGTCGCGTGTGCCTCGTTGCGTTTGGATGCAGCGGGTATATCCGTATGGGCAGGTAGGTGTAGCGAGGTCAGAGGGCCCCGGGGGTCTCTCGGTCGCGCTCTTTTATACCTTTTTACCTTTTCGTGAGGGGAATGTCCTCCTCGCCCGTCAGGATACTTTCCCTCTTCCTGCGCGAGCACGCGCGTCGCGAGAGGCGAGCGAGAACTGGGAGAGGGCAAAGTGCATCTCTCCCATGTCCGCCCGGCTCCCGCTGCGCGTGCACGAGCAGATGTCTGTCGGGCTCACGCCGAGTGCGCTACGTGCGCAATCGACGGCAGGCGCCCGCGGGAGAAGGTGGCGGCGTATGCTCCCCACAAACTATATGCCACACCTTCAGACCACAATGTTTTTAGCGCCCGTTAATCGACGTGTCGATAACTCGAAACTATGCCGCTCCATGACGCTGCCCCCCACTTTCAGAATATTATAACATAATATTCACTTCACGAGTGGCATTCTCAGTGAAAAAAAAACAGAACATTACACGTTTATGCATACAACACCAAAATCCTCCAACTTATCTGCAAGATGACCCTAAATAATTGATAATTGAAATGTCATATGTTCGTACTCTACATCCGTTATTAACGCACGTAATACCGCCTTGTAATACCGTAATACCGTAATACCGCCTGAGCGCCTTGTTGACTTCACGGATGTATTATCAGACTCGCTCTCATTTTGTGGTCAAAGCTCTTGCGTGTGACTCGCGCATTAAAGAAACAAAAACTTCCGTAAATTACGCGTTCAAGACTACAGGAAGATTCGCGCTTATTTATAAGTACTTCCATGCACTAAATGAAACTCAAATGCTGCCGTCTTCTAGGTACACGTGCAAGACACGCACAGCCTTGGACATACCCTTACATAATACGTCGAAGAGAAAAGAAATCTTTAGAGCATACCATCACTAAAAGCGATCCGCGCAGCCCGTTTCAAAGGCCCGGTACTCTCTACGCGCGTGTGGGAACAACCATCCAGCAATTTCTAAAATCAGCTGAAGTAGACTGCAGAATAACCAGTATCTAACCTGATACAGCGCTATTTTCAGAACTCGCGAAATCTGAAAAGAAAGTCATAGTTTAACGGAAACTCGTGCGAACTATCTACATATCTCTGCAAAAAAACCACTGATGCTATCCTTTCTCGAGCGTTCAGCTGTCGCGTTTTCTTGAAAGCAAACATCAAAATAACTCAAATTTATCTGCCTCTACCACGATCAGAAGAGACCAACACTGCCCTCGGCCCTCTGCCTAACAGAACGTTCCTAAAACTCAAAGTTGTTCCAAAGTATCCTCAGAGAAATGAATAATAATGAATGCAACTTACCAAACGTGCCTCAAAAGAAAAGCACTACGATCAAACAAAACATTCACGAACTCGCGCAGAAGCGTTGCTCATCAACTGGCGCAACTTGCGCATGAGTTCCTAAACTATAGGCCGCTGATCAGCACAGAAGCAACAGCGGCCACCGGCCATACGGAATCGGCATTTTTATCATTATCATCATTATGTTTTATTTACTTTTACGTAGGACTAAAGAGAGCCTGCAAAACCTAGGACGATAAATAAATCTGCCCAGTTGCTAGACAGGACTGTCATGAACAAAGCGGGATATTTATTGTCCCTACTCATGCCACTTAAAATATTGCTCACAATGTTGCCTACCTTTTTCCTTTAGCATTTTGAAATCCTCTTTACTCTTCATGTTTACTATGATGGTCAATGAAAGACTCTATTGGCTAGAATTTTTTTAATGTCAAAACTTAGCAGTACCTCTAGCAAGAGCAGAAATGTCCTCAGCAAAGCTATAGTCAGATACAAGTCAAGAGAAATGCAGCTTTTCCCCGTCAAGGACCCCCTTCCAGCCAATGGTGTTGCTGCGTCAACATGACATTGCGGCTGACTGCCTTACACCTACGAGTAGCGCCGTTAGAGCCAGGTTTCTCCGAGTGCTTCCGCACGCCCAAGTAGTTCCGAAGGATTCCTTTATTTTGACCGTAAATAAAATGTTACCTCAAATTCTTTATCTGTCCGTTACAATACAAGAGGTGAAAGAGCTTATTTGTCAATTGGAGTAGTGTGTTGAAGAAAAAAAAGCAATGGAGCTCAAAATATGATCTATGCTGGGGCAGTGCAATAGAAGAAAAACAAGCTTTTTTTTTCCTTGCTTTTTAGTTTCGAACATCCACGCATTTATTGCTGGAAGTTACCAACATTTTGCAGCAAAATAAGCCTTACTTAAGAATGAATTACCTCTGCAACTTTGTGACGGTGAATTTATGCTCTTCCGGGTTTTCTCTTAACCACTTGCTTGGTTCTGCCTGCGCCTCCTCGGGTTTTGCGCATTGCGGGCTCTCTCTTCCGCCATGGATACCGACGAGGGGACATCGGAATGTTCTTCATCGTTCTCGACTGAGAACTGTGTTGCGTTACCATCCACACCACGCAGGTGGTACAAGAAAAACGAAAGCGGCCATGTCATCTGCAGCTGTGGATGGGAGATGATCAGGAATGCATACGTTCGCTTGCGGCATTTACACCCAGAGCACAGCGTGGGAGAAACATTCACGACAGTGAGTGACCTTCTTGGAATCAGCCCGAGTTTAGTGATGGCCATGAAGAATGAGGTGAAGGAAAATGATGGAAATGTTGCGACGCCCTCCCAAAAGCGCCCGAAAAGCGCTGGCAAGAGACGACGCATACAAGTGTACGATGATTTCACGAAGTGCGCATTGTGGTCTTGCGTGCATGGCTTGTTACACCGCAGTGAGATCTCGACAGTGAAGACAATTGCCGCTAATTTCAGCGCTAGCAGCGATGTTACTCCCCTGAAGCCATGGACTGTGCGCCGCCTGCTCCATGAAATCTGGTTCAGGAGTGAGAAGAGGGGCCGGAACTCGCTACTGATCAAGCGGTACGACATCGTCGCTTGGCAGTAGAGGTACTTGTCTGACATCGCCAGGTACAGGAAGATCGAAAAATCTTTACCTGCATGAAACCTAGGTGAATGATGACGATCGCTCTGTAGCACACAGCATTTTGAATCGCCGATGAACGGCGCAAATATCCCAGTAACTGCAGTGGCGGTTGCTTCCTGACGGCGCCGAGCGTTGACGCAGTAGGCGAAATGCCAGAGCGATCGTCGTTACCGAGCGTGTTAGAAACACTGCACACAACACACAAGCAAAGCTTCTCACGGAATTCACCTTGGGATATAACTGAACGGCACTAAAGTCAGCTTGAAAGAGCACAGCGAACAGCGGAGGTGGCCATTTTGATAATAGTC
Source organism: Dermacentor silvarum (assembly GCF_013339745.2). NCBI lineage: Eukaryota > Metazoa > Arthropoda > Arachnida > Ixodida > Ixodidae > Dermacentor > Dermacentor silvarum. The sequence continues at coordinate 150,007,562 of NC_051154.1, forward strand.
TGTAATCGCGGAAGTTTTCTTTCGCGACCAGGGCGCGAAGGCGGTCAGCCGCGATGTCACGTTCACACAGCAACATTCTTCGCTGGAAGGGGGTCCTTTAACGGGAAAAAGCTGCCTTTTTCTTGACTTATATCGGACTATAGTACTGTTTAGTGGAGTTCTGCTAAATAAAAATTGTAAATGTCCATCTCAAAAAGTGCAGTGAAGGAGTTCAGTTTTGCATTTCCAGTGAGTGACAATCCTCTCGAGTTGTGCTGCCTCCTCCAGAGTAGGCATTGCTGCCATACAGAGGCTAGCCTTTTTCTTTGTCCTGTGCATTTGCATACTTCAATGTCTTTTCTGTGTACCGGGTAATTATGTGCAAGCATTGTGGAATTCTCTCAGCACAGGCTGATGTGTTGTTCCCCAAATTGGTTGCTTGGTGGTTCCCCAAATTGGGTCAGTCATGTTAGTAGGATGGTTTACCTATGCTTCACTGGGCCATGTTTTTATTCTTGGTTGAGTGAAACAAAAATAAAATTAAGAATGTGGTGTGTTGACCATTGCATATAACTGTAACCGTGTGCTTCATTCAAAATGAATGCAAATGTGCCACTAAATGGCACAGAGGCCTGAGAAAATAAAATGGAGAAATTTCACCTTTGGTAAGGCAGAGGTGTTACTGGGAAACAATCTGGTGGCACTGGTAAACAATACCATGGCCGCCAGGATCATGTGGCACAGAGCAAGCCCTCCATCGCTACGCCAAATTTCAGCAACCAGACCAATACCAAAGCTCAGTTAAATGATGAGCAGTGCATTGCAGGCATCCCTCTGCATGCGCACAGCTGCCACAGCAGTGCCATGTTGGCTCAGTTGCACAACAGTTTAAATGTCAAAAATAGGGGAATGCCACTTAATTTAAAGGGGCAGCATTTTATTTCTGTTTATACAAGACCCATTCAAAAACCTTTTGTAGGATAAGATTCAGGAAGGGATGTGCTTTTATTTGACGAGACACATTTTGAATTCTTTATTAAAAAATGTTGGGTTCCTTTAGTTCTAAAGTGGATGTTGCCAAAGTGGCTGATTGTTGTAGGTGGATTACACTGCATTAGTTTTTCAATTTGTGTTTTGCAGAATATCCGGATGAACGAGCTGCTCGCAGTCTGACGTTGATTGCAAAGACAATCCAAACTCTCGCAAACTTCACAAGGCAAGTTTTCATTCTAGATGGCACCTGTTGTCAAACACTGAAAAGCAAATGTGTTTCATTAATCGGTCTTCAAAACAGGCAGATTTAGTCTCACTTCAAATGTCTCTCGGTGTTGCTGCCATTCATAGGTAGTCACAATTAATGGAACTTCCAGCGATACTGGTCGTTGAAACTTACTTAACTCAATTAAGCATGTAACCTCACCAACAGAGCTTCAGTAGTAAAAGAAAATGTAGTTAACACTTTCCTGTCTGCGGGAAAATATGCAGTTTTTGGGTACTCTAGTAAACAATTATTTTACTGCTACAGCAAATGCTTGATATTAGAATGTATGGTATCAATGTGTAGAAGAATGAATGTGCTTTTTAATGGTATTATTTTCAAGCAAAGATTTATTGGCAATTCCTTGAAAAAAAAGTCAATAAAAAAAATTTGCAGCAAAAACGAGAAAAATTTGTGAAAACAACGATGCTGCTTTGCACCAAGAGAACATAAAAAAATTCCGAAATATACATTTTGAACAAAAAGGCTATATACAGCATTCCTGTAAATATAAGCTTTCTATCTGTAGAAGGTCTTTACATACAAAAGAAAACGTTAGCTCTTGTGGCTATCGTGCCACCACGCAAAGCAGTTGCTAATGTGATGAAACACAAGTTCGCGGAGCATGTCTCAGAAAACTTGCGTTTTTTGTTCTACTTTTCATTCTTCATAGCATAATTTGAAGTTTCTCTATCTTTCTATCTTCTGTGGCTTGTGCTGTTGATTTTTAGGGGCACTTTTAGCGGTTTCTGTATCTTTCTATCTTCTGTGGCTTGTGCTGTTGATCTTTAGGGGCACTTTTAGCGGGAACAGCAGGAGGAACATTGGGGTCTGGATATGTTGCACATCAAGTCCTAGAGCTGTTCCACCAGTTCTAGCCGGAATGCGAATTGATCGAAGTGCAACCCTATGTATCCGTGCATGTTTATTGGGGTGTTGCATATCCCCGTAATTATGTCTGCTGTGAGGAACAGCATGAAGAAATCAGCAGGTCTTACGAACCGTCGTGCAGCACTGCGTAGCGCAATGCCACTCTTTGCGCCGCCGCCGGCAAGTGGTCCTGCCCAAACGACGTTGACACCCTGCAGATGAAAACTGTGACCTTTAGAACACACCGGATGTCTTTCAATCTGAGCGCGGCAGTGACAAAACGGTTTGGGGTAGTAGAAAGCAAAACATACTGGCGGATACCTGTTGACGTTCCGGGCTATTTGACGCACTATTTGAGGCACGGGCAGGAAAGTGTTAAGCCACCAAAAAGTGGTATCTCATGTCTGTCAAGTCTAATGCACACTGCTGTCTTGCCTCCTTTTATTTTTATCACACCGATTTTTATCTTTCTTTTTACATCTTTTACTTCACCAACACAACTCAAAATCTTCTTTACACGGCGCGTACATGATTATATAATTAGAACTGGTAATTATTAGATAATTATTATGGTATATTATTAATACCATAATTATTATGGTAAATAATTATTATGGCATATAATTAGAACTTAACGAAAATTCAATTTTATTACTGCTTTTACAAGTGCCATTCAAGTCTCAATAAAACGAGCACGAATATAAAAGTACTGAATATAATAAAATCACTCTAAAGGTTAATTGGCCATGCTTTATTTCAATGAGTATTCTACGACTACAGTAAAATCTCATTACTATGAACACCACATTAACGAACTTTTCAGATTAATGAACTTTTCAGAAATCCCCTGCTGACTTCTTATAGTTTCAGTGTAAAAATATTTCAGTACTACGAGCTTCAGAATACGGAACTTTTCAGAATAACGCTCGTTATTCAGTTTCTGTGTCATGTTAACAATGCCTCAGTACTACGAACTCATATTCCAAAATCTGGGATTCTTAGATTTCCGTGTATCCAGTCGTGACAGCTGAAACAGGAGGCTAGCAGACGACAAGGCGCAGAAAGTGGACGCCGTGGCGCACAGGTTCAGAAAACCTGAGACAGCACCTGAGGATAAAAAGAAAACAAAAACTACGCTGGCATGCAGCATTGGCGCGTCGGAAAGCGGGGCGGCCACCTCTCGAAAGGCCATTGCCCACGATTATCACTCCACGAGTTCCAAAAAAGACTCGAAAGCAGCGCGACGATCACGCGAATCGGTGACAGCGGCATGTCACAAGGGAAGTGGCTGTTAGCCATGCGCTTATACAGGTTCTTTCACACACGCCTTTTCCGTACCACCCAACCCTCAGATGACACGCCGGCAGGCGTTGCAGTGGATCCGTCTCTGGTTTAGGACAGCGCCCTTGCGCTCTACAGTGGCCCAGTGTGCCCGAAGTCCCCGCGTGGACAGATATTCCAACAGTTCAGCTCAGTAGAGCAGCGGGACCAGCGGAGCCAGAAGGCACGCATCGGGCCGAGAGCCAACTGCGACGTCTTCGTGGATAGCTCATATGGTGACTACTTATGAACTGATAAGTTAATGGGTGGAAAGTTTAATTTCGGGGCTTTCACTATAATTACTTTTCAGAATAACGGAACATTTTACCGCGGTCCCCTGAAGTTCGTTATATCGAGATTTCACTGTATAACAATACTGAAAATGCAATATTCAAGACAATATTTGTTACAGTAAAAATACTATTTGCTCACAACTCAAAGTATGTATTCTGGTAGCAAAAATGACAACCACTCAGCTAGGGTGTGGAGCACCTGAGAGAGAGACAACAAGACATCGTTCCAGCACCGGAGCTCAAACTAAAATACAGTAAAAGCTCGATGATACGAATCTCACGGGGTCAGGAAAAATATTCGTATTAGCCGAAATTCGTATCATCGAAACACAATTAAAACTACTGTCGAATCTCGATAATTCGAACTCGAAGAGGCCCGAAAATTTGTTCGAATTAAAAGGACGTATTTTTGAAGTATTCATGCACCATAGCACGATGCACGAACGGTGCGAGTCGTGAAATATTGCGGCGCGCAAGCGCATAGCAAGCACAGGCCACGAAACTGCCCACGCCGGCTAACGGTCGCTTCCCGATAACGACAGAAAACGAAGCTTCAGGGAGCGAGCGGGCGGCGCCGGCACACGGGTACGCGCGGAGACCGTCGAAGGTGAGGGAGGAGGGCGGCATGGAAGCGGATTTGACCGCGTTAACTCCGCCGCTTCGGTGGCTCCCCTTGCCCTCCCTCTCAACTCCCTCGTAGCTCTCTCACCTTCGACTCCGTGTGCACATCTCCGTGCTCGCCCGCCGCCGTGCTGGCGCCAGCTTATTTTAGCCGCCCCCTGAAGTTTCGTTTTCTGCCGTTATCGGGAAGCGAGCGTTTGCGGGCGTGGCAGTTTCGTTGGCCCGACTGTGCCTCCGCCGCTGCTTCCCTCTGCGCTGCTGCCGCAGCGTGCAAGGTCAACATGTGACTAGAAAATAGAGAAGGGTTCACTGCCATTTTATCCGCATGGCTGAGACGTCGGCACTAGTGTGTGCTAGAATACGGTTGTCTAGAACACTCTAGTCAGCACGTACACGCTTGTTCCGGCGCGATGCAGAAACGGCGACCTTGCAATTTGAGAGAGGGTGAAATTTCCGACGCGGGTTCTTTTTTATTTTTTTTCTCCGTTCCTTCGCGCGCGGCATTGAGGGGGGTCTCCTGAGTTTTTGCTCTATGGCGGTGTCGGAGCAATGCCGGTCGGAGGCGCCGCCGCGTGATTTGGCGCGCTGCTAAGAGCATTGTCGGTGCGCGGTATGTTCGAAATAAGCGTGTTCGAATTGACGTTGAACGAAAGCACGTTTTTCATGATAGTCTCGCTGTGCAACAATTGTGCTCAGTGTTGACGTTGCGAGGCCTAGCTCCTTAGCCAACTCCGTCCGCATCCTCTTGGGATCCTCATCGACCTTTCGAAGAATGTCTAATTTCTCTTTAAAGGAGAATGCTTTCCGCTTGGGAGACATAGCTCGCTGCGACTAGGCAAAATGGCACAAACACGAAGTACGCGGCCCAAAGCGCAGCAGCCACTCCATCTGACGGCTTGCAGAAAAGGAGGAAAAGTACAAAAACACCAAAAGCGCCACCGCTTCAAACTCTTCGCGCCCAGTCGCGGAGTCCGCGCTGTCCGGCGCCGCGCCTCCGCACCAAAAGAGGACGCAAGAAAGCGCGTGACTGCGCGCTGTTCTCTTTCGCGGCCGTCGGTGGGGCGGCGTTTATTCGTATCAACCGACGTAGGCTGAAAATCGATTCGTAAGAACCGTTCTCTAGCACGTTGCAAAGTAATGGGGCTCGGCCGGGACCACAGAAAAATTTGTATCATCCGGAAATTCGTATTAGCCGTGATCGTATCATCGAGCTTTTACTTAATCTTTTATTTTTTCGGTTCCCAGCCAACTAAGCTCCCGCGCCGTTCGTTGCCTCGCCTGACCTCGTCTTCTTTCCTAGGGCGATGGCGTCGATGTCGCTGGCGCTACAAGAGCAACTTGAAAAAGCACATTCTGGATGCGCATATGTGTCTTAGCCAATGCCTTGACTTGGCTGACCTGCAGCCAGCAAGCTAATATGCCGATCGGGTTTGATCACACCAATCATAGGTTGTGTATTAACAGTGCATAGCACATTTTCAATTTAGCACTCACATGCCATTTGTTGGCATGGCAAGCTGCCAACAAGCCATCAAAATTGACAAGAGACCCTTTGCTGGCCCATCAGAGGCATCATGCATGTCTTTCACATAGATCTGATCATGATTTTCTCTCCCCTTTGCTGTTTGTGTTGCTGCGCATCTGTTTCCCACCGCCTGGTCCCACTACTCACTCCAGCACTGACTCTGCCTTCTCTGTCACTCCTTTCTTTCTGCCTCACGAGGAGCCAGTGGCGTAGCCAGAAATTTTGTTTGGGGGGGGGGGGCTCACGTTGCAGTGCGGCCTTCTCCTTATAGAATGTGTCGAGGGATCAAATACATGAATAATAACTGCATTGCCAATGCCATTGTATGTTAGATGCTGCAAATGAATTATTGAACACTACGCACTGTCAAGTAAAATATGTATTTTTTCATAAAAGAATATATTCGTATGGCCCAAAAACTGTGGCAGAAATAACTGATACCAATGCTTCCGCAAATTTTATTTGTATATTTAATAAGTTAAAAAAATATCACACGAACCTTAAAGAACTATATCAGTTCAAAACCAGCAAAGCAGTGCATGCAGCTGATATGAAAAACATAAATGCCATGAAATGAACAAGTTGAGGACAAATATTTTGATGAACCTTTGTCATTCAAAAACCTTGTTAACATTTTTGTACATATGCAACGGCCAGGGAAAAACCTCAATGACGCTGTCTTTCATTGCAATAGATTGTGCAGGAGCAGCTGTTACCGGTTGTGTATTGTAATTATACTGATATTATAGTCGCAACAGTCAGTACACATAAAAAGCAGGAGTTCTGCAAAATATACATTAGAAATGCGAAGATAGAATGGAATATACAAATACGAAGATACAACTTGATAAAGGGCAAAAAAGTGTCACCGGAAATAAAGTTCACTGCTTGTATACACAAAACCTCGTAACAGGATATTTAAATATACGTATAAGTCTCCAATAAATCTACGTATTTAAGCAAACGTCACTGTATATAATGCGTCAAACAAGGCAAATAAACATGTTGCGCAGTCACGGATAGTAAACTTTACGCATAGAAAGACAGACGATCCAGGCAAGAACAAAACTATGATCGCAGAAATCGTGATATGTACTTGGGCCATGTGGCGGTTGCGACAGTACCATATGAGATGAATAGAGGAATAATGCAGAAATCAGTACGAAAATGTGTAATTTAACTGCCTGCAGAGCGGCAACAAATATTCTGCACCCAAAATTAAAGAAGGGTATTGCTTCGGAGCAAAAAAAGAAGTAAAAGCAGGTAGCTAAAAAAGAAAGTTGGGAGGACACTTCAGCTTCGCTTTTAAGAGTGGAACGCGATAGCATTCAAAGATCCCTGACTGCTACTCATGGTTCCGAACGACTGCAGCTTATGCAACCGTAATGGTTGCTGGCAAACACTGGCGGCCAACGCTATGCACATAGGCGAGCTTTCTGGTGGAAACACTGCCTCTTGTGTGGGCCGATCCCGGAGATAGTGCACAACCGCGCCAAAGAAATTACATCATTTTCAGGTTTCCGTATTTGTTTCGCACTTTTAATATTTCAGTCTGAGCAGATTTAACATAAAAGGCATGCGCTGTGGGTGTTTTGTTTCATGACATTTGTTTGTGGATTGTCATTCTCAAAATTCCGAGGAATAGCTTTGCCAAGAATGCAAGACAAGTTATATGAGCAACATTAATGATAGAATAGTGTGGCATACCTAAACGTGGTTGGAGCTGATTTTCTCGGCCGCGGGCGCCAATGCCGGATTTTCTATGACACGGGGCCCTAAACGCTATCGCGTTAAATGAAAAGGCCAAACGAAAGCCACAGATGATTCGGCAAGTTGAACTACCCAATATCCGAGTGTGTTTGTTGGGAAACACCGCTTGGGCAGGGCTTTCAATGAGCAAGGTTGGTCAAAATTGGTTATTGATGTCCTTGTAATTTTCGTATTTGCATGATAATTTTGATCATGATCCTAACTTTTAGAATAAACGGCAAAAATTTCTGCGGTTTTGAAGGCTAATGAACAGTCATATGTTTTCATAATTACGCGTTTATGGACCTGAAGGAACAGAGCTTTTTATTTGCATTGATTTTTGGTGCTTCGCTGTCCAGAGGACAAACTTCACTCCGCGGAGAAGTTTAGCGAAGCGGTCAATGACTTCGAACACGTTGATGCCGACGTCTCTGTGGGCGTATAAAAGCGCCAGCCGAACTTTGCGTTCCTCAGACATTGAGAGCGCAAGTATAACTTTTAGTAATCTCATGTTAAAAAATATTCTCTGCGCTGGCAGTGGCCACTGGAAGGGTGACTAGAATCTGCAGCAGTTTGTACACATTTACATATAACCTGCAGTCGCAATGAGAGAGGGCATCTATTACGGTGCTAAAACCTAAAAACGCTCCTTCGATATCGTTGGCATCCTTGTTTAGGTACCTTGCACAAACAGTATAAACTGTTCGATTCCAGCAATATCCATCGCTGTTCGATCCCAGCAATATCCGTCGGCAAGTATGGAGAAGCAGCCTCCAGCGTTTACTTTTGCATCTAGGCTTTCTTTGATAATTTCACCACAAATTTCTATAATTTGGTTTTGTACATCTGGGCTTAAATACGAGACATTACTGGGGCAACTTTCCAAATGGTTTTTCAGATACGTATCTCCACAATCAGCTCACATGCGAAAAAGCACTCTGAAAATACCAGTATCTTTAGCGGGGGCATTGCTTAAATCCGTAGGACCACTGTCCCTATGGCCACGGAGAGCCAAACCTTGTCGCCCGCAGAACAGAACTGCCTCAAAATATGCCATTAACTTTTTTCTGTTTTCTCTTATTTTACTTTGCCTGCCCTGGTCCAGCTGACCGATCACATTGGACGCGCTTCCTGAAAATGCTCGGAGAAAATTATCAGATGCCAGCTGACAGTCACGGTGATATTTAGTATTTTTCGTGTGTGTGGTAGATGCGAGCGCCTGCTTCCATTTCTAGAACGGCTTGGACACGAGGGCTCCAGTGCACGCATGTTGGCCCAAGTATGTAAGAACATAAAACCCATAAAGTTCCAGAATTGAAAATCTAAAGTACGCCTTTGCGTCATCTTTGGCACCTTTCGCGTTAAAAGTTAGAGAACTTTATATGTACCCATAAAGTTTCGAAATTGAAATCCATGTGCTTCGTAGATTCCGCGGCCGCTGCGAGATGCCGCAATGCGCCAGCTCGCTATCGAAAAGCCCTTGAAAGTTTGTGCTCGGATGGGGCTCCTTGCGTTATGTGACTCCAGGTGCAAGGGTGTTCCCACGAAATCCAGCCCGAGTTTGCAATGTTCGTGCCGAAATGTCTTTTCGAGCGTGAAAAAGACATTGTACACAAAATTCAGAATGATTCCCTACGCCGGTGGTTGTTATGGTCGGCAGTGCGCTACTGGGCTCCCCCCCTGGCTACACCAGTGCGAGGAGCCCAGTAGTGCACCCAGGATCTCTGACAGGGGAGGGGGGTTAAATTTTTTTTTTGGGGGGGGGGGGGGAGCATACAGTTTAAATAATGTGCAATTTCCTTGCTTTAGCCAGAGGAATTCAACAGCAAATAATGCCTAAAAATAATAATGACACCAAGGATGATGACGATGTGAATGAATAAATACAGAAGTATGATAGAGTGTTCTTGTTAATCAGGAAAATTCGACCTCAAGCCACCTCCTGAATTGTTATGACAATGTGCACAGAGCACTGAAGGTTCATGTTGGATGGACTGATGGGGCTGGACGCGTAGGGGGGGCGTCAATGTGCAGCTGGGGGAGCCTACCTCCTTAGTCGGTACTCAAAATACATGGATGTCTTGAATTTTGCACCCATTAAGTATTCTGTGCAGTGGTAAACTATTACAAGATTACTGGCATGAATATTGTAGGGAACATCTGTGATACAACATAAGGCCTTATTTTGTATCCTGTGCAGGGTAGTGATGTTCGAAAGTGTTGTGCCTTAGACGAAATGGCAATAGTTTATACAGTAGACTTGCATTAATTCGACCTCATGTAATGAAGTTTTTTGGTCAATTTGATCTGGACTGAAGATCTTGGCCAGCGCCTACACATTTCTACGGTTGTAGGCTCTAGTTTTATTGCGATAGCAATTATATGGACACCCCAAAGCAGATTTCTGCCGTCTGCGTCACCGTCGCCGTGACGTTCTGTATGACGTCAATGGAGATGAAATCGTCACTGCATGCCGCCGAGCGCTGTATGTGCGAGTGAAAGGGCACAAGGGACGCGCGCTTTCACGGGGAGTGAACCCACGACGGAGAACAAACGCGCGTTCTGCGCCGTGCTCCCTTAAGGGCTACAGAAGTAGGCGTCTCTTTCCTCCTTTACAATCACCATATATGTAGAGCAAACGCACCTTCTTCCAACGCGCGAAAGGCCGTTGGGGGGGGGGGGGGGGAGGGAGGAGGGAAGGGAGGTGACGTTTAGCTGCGGCACCAAGTGCCTATTTATATCAGAGGCTCCGGCAACAGTCACCAACGCCGCACGCATTTTGTGCGAACGTGGGCAAAACGCCGACGGCGTCAACAACAGTTCTGCATGTTGCCGGTTCTGCTGCATGTCCAAGTTTATACAGCTGATAAAACTACTATCATTACTCCGTATAGCTCTCTACAAATTTGCTATTGCAATTGATGCTTCGCCTTTCAGGTGAAACTGCGCCAACTTTTTTTTCAATCCCAAAATTAGCTTTTGTTGGATAATTCGAACTTGGCTGGTCAGCATGCATGTTCCTGACCCCAATAGTGACCCCAGTGGTGACTCCAATAGCGGCAGCTGCTGTTTTGGCGGCATTTAGGGTACAGTGAAGGGCTTGAAGACACATTGTTTCCCGTCTAATGTTTCTGTTATATGCTGAAAGACCACCGTCATGTTATATCATCCCATTTAAATATGGCAAAATCTGTTCAGTAGTTCCATTCACACTGCAGATGCAGTGCTTCCTTTGCTTGTGTTTTGAGCTTCTGCTGTGTTCACTACTTCTTGAAACTGGTGCTAGCCTCAGGATTTCGATTAAGTGTGCATGCCTTAGACACTGAATTAAATGATTGATTAGAGAATGTTGATTAACTGACTAGTTCATCCAAATTAATCCGGAGCCCTCCACTACGGCATGCCTCATAATCGGAACTCGTTTTGGCACGTAGAAACCCCACAAAGAAAGGAACTGACTAGTTCATGAGTGATTGTCATCGATTTTCTGATGTCTGCTACGACTAATATAGTGTTGCTGAAGAAAAAGAACATTGTCTCCATTGAACTGTCTGTAAAGAAAAGCTGGCTATCTTCCTTCAAGTACCATATTTTGCGGTCTATAAGTTGCACCCCCTCAAAACGACAGTTTTTCCGGAGAAAAAATACATATATAAGTTGCACCGGTGTATAAGACGCACCTGTTCATTCGGTAAGCAATTAAAAAAAATTACAGTGGCGTTTTACTTCGTGAACGCGGGTCAAGCGCGAGCGTATGGGTGCCATTCCTATATAATTGCTATAGCAATGATATACAGACACTCCAAACGCATTTCTGCCGTCGTGGTCGCCACAATGTTCCGTATAAAATCCAAGGGCGATAACATCATCCCCGCATGCCGTATGCTGTATATGTGAGTGAGAGCGAGCGACGGTGAGCCGAATCACTCACAAGGGTGGAAAGCGGGAAGGCGGCGTGGGAGGGAGAGGGAGTGACTTGTACTCTGGTAGCAACTGCGTAGGTTGCGAAGTGACGCGCACCCTATCTTGAAAGCGATCTGCAGTGTGAACGACTCCATCGTTCTCACACGGGCCTTGGCAATTCCATTGTGCGCACTGCTCGTAGCAACTGCCAGAGGAGGTGAAACCATCACGCTACGCGTGGCCATAGCATCCAATCCGATTTTGACGGCAGTTTTCCCAAGGGGGGGGGGGGGGGGACATATATAAGACGCACCGCTGAAAAATTCTGGGGAAAAAAATGCACCTTATACACCGTAAAATATGGTAGTTTGTTATTCAGCACTGTTCTGATGCTGTGATGTTGCCATGTGTTTTTGCACAGGTTTGGTGGCAAAGAGAGTTTTATGGAGTTCATGAATGACTTCGTGGAGAAGGAATGGAGCACAATGAAGACTTTTCTAAAGGTTATTTCGGTGAGTGTCTTTTACTTAATTCATAACCTACAGAATAGCTCATACCAATGCAAAAAGAGGTTTGGCACAAGCTTGCCTACTACATGTCACAGTTTTAGTAGTGCAGTCGCTGGCTGATAATTTGGACTCAGTCGGGACCACAAGTCCGAATAATCTGTAGTCCGAAAGAGTGGATTTGCCAGAATATAACTGAAGAATAAAAATGAGTTGGAGTGCATATGGTAGCTGTTACCAAATTCTGACTGGGAGCTTACCTATGTCGTTTAAAAGAAATGTATGCAACAATTGCATTCTACCAGTGCTAACTTGGAGGTTAACAAGGAAGCTCGAGAACAAGTTAAAAAAATGCAAAGAGCAATGGAATGAAAAGTTATATGTAACGTTTGTGGGTTCTTAGTGTCTCACAGGAGACAAACCACCGTGGGTTCGAGCTTAACGAGCCACAGGGCTGCGTCAGCCATCGCCTCCAGCACTGCTGCACGCCAGCTCAGGCCACAAGGGGCTACCGAGCGACGCACGCATTAACACAGTAATGCCCTGAGATAACGGAAGCCGTTTATTGAATCCGTCGGCACCAGCACTGCACAAACGCCCGCGTGGCGGGGAACCAAAGGGGTTCCCGCACCAGGACGAAAATACAGAAAACGGGCGCCTATAGCACGTCGCATCGACAGCACAGGCTCAAGCTGGGACACGCCGCTAGGAAAAAGTCCCGGCGGCTATGCTATTTGCACTGGCGATAACCAATGGATCAACTCGCGAGAGCTCGTGCAATATCCTTCGGCTTGGGCTTTCGGCAAGTGTGGCTCGGCATGGTACGACCTCGCACGAGCACTAGGCACCGCTCATTGGCTTAGCGTCAGGAAACGATCAGCACAAAGTACGCGCTTCCCGCACGGGCAACGGCACCATGCGTGAGCTCAAGTCCTAGTCACAAAGGTGTCGGCGGACGAGAGGAAAACATGTACATACTGTGCGCTGATCCCGGAGATAGGAGAGCCATGCTCAGTAACTAGCAGCCGACGCGAGGCCGCGTAGTGACATCAGCGCCCTCACCGCAAACCACCGCGTGTGGAGCGCCATCGCTGGAACCAGTTGGGAGCGGGCGGGGTTGGCGAGGGACGGCAGAACAGGTGAAGCCCGCGCAATGGCGCTGGCGCCTCCCTCAATCCCCACATCCTCTTCTCCTTAAATGCCCCCCTACCAGCCTGGTGAAACAGCTAGTAGGGGCTTATGCACCAAAGACAATTGAGTCTTTCATGCACGAGCTAAATGCTAACCTCAGCCCAGCAAGTACTCTTAACACCGAGTTCCGACATACAAAAACAATTTCATTCACTATAATAATAAAAAATATATATATATATATATATATATATATATATATACAAGAATAGTGGTAAAATAAAAAATTAAACGCTACACTCTATAATACAAGAAAATAAACGCCGCGAGATGGGGAAAGAAATATTAAAATAGTCAGCCGCTGGCGCAGGACATGTCCAAGGTGCGGAGGGGACACTGCGCGTAAAGTTCTGTGGCTAAGGGCGGTGGCCGAAGACGTAGGAGTCTCGAGGAAGGCTTGGTTGCAGGAACGGGCTCACCGTTGGTAGATCGGAGTTGTTGCTTTCGTGGTGGTGGCAGTCCCGAACTCCAGCCGGATGGGGCAGGACACTGCCAGGTCAGCTGGCCATGCCGCCGTAGCCAGGATGAAAGGGGCACCCACAACCGTGGCTGCAAGGCGTTTGCACGGCGGCGGCGGCTGCAGAGAGCCGGGCTCGGTCTGACGTCAGAGGGTCAGTGACCCCGTCCACCTTCAGTGTCCACGACGATTCGATGCAGCAGTTGGTGCGACTTCTGGTTGCTTCAAAGAGCAACAGGCACCACGCACGCACGCGGACGCACACACACTCCTTGCGGTTTTCTCCATGGCTTCGCAACACTCCCAAATGCCGCAATGCTCATCGCCGTTCACAACGCGCCGCGCCATAGAAGGTGCAAAGCGTCCTTCGCCCCCTCGCACCGACGAGTCAATGGGACCATTGCCCCCCCCCCCCCCCTCGCGCCTGACGACAGCGCAAATCAACAACCCCCTTCTCGGCAAAGAAAAAAAAGGAAAAAGAAAAGAACAAGAAAAAGAAAAATCGACGTCTACGTACAAGAAAAAAAACACGTAATGAATTAAACTATAAGGCTGTACACGCGAGAAGTAAATGTACTTTCAAATATTTAAAACAATAATTACACTCAGTGTGCGCACTCAAGAAAAAGAAAAAAAATGCACGCTGCTAAATGCTACATAAACAACACTTGCAATAAGCTGGGCTGGGGCCAGCTTCTTTTCGTGCACTGGCCGTAAAGAAGCTAGCCCGCTGAAGCTACGCATTTTACTCAGGGCCTTTGGTTGCGGAAAAGTCCGGCGTCCGGCGCGAAATCACACAGGTGACCGCTTCCTCAGATTGTACCGGTGCGTGGTTCGATTGCTGTCCGTTGCCCCGGGTGTGCCCCGTTGCTTGCGCGCAATGCCACTGGGCACTGGCGCAAGCTTGTCGGACCGTGATGCAAAGGCCTTCAGGTCGGCGATATGGGCACGGCTGAGTTTTCCCGAAGGGGGATCCTTCAGCAAGTACGCGAGCGGAGACCAAACTTTCTCTACTCGGTACGTACCAAACCACTTAGGAGCGAGCGAGGCTGAGAACCCCTTGGTCGCGTCGCTAAGAGCGTGGTTGCGCTTCAGGACAAGATCACCTATCTTAAATGAAAGATGGCAATGCTTCCAGTCGTATTGAGCCTTCTGCTGGGCCCTGGCCGACACCAAACTCTGCCTTGCTCTACAGAGAGCCCGACAAAGCCTGTCCCGAAGTGCTGAAGTGTAAGTAGAACAGTCTGCCGGCGCCTCCTCGTCCCTGAGCTGGCATTGCATGACACTGGCCACCGGATTTGCCAACTCCCTTCCAAAATTGAGGAAGGCGGGAGAGAAACCAGTCGAGCGATTCTCGGAGGTTCGGATTGCGAATGCGAGCTCACTCAAGGGGTCTGCCCAGTCCTTTTGGCGTTCGGGAAAGGCCGCTAACATTGGTTTGAGGTCTCTCCGTCAAATTGGACTGGGGATGGTAGGGCGAAGTGGTGCAGTGATTAATTCCCAGGGAACGGCACGTAGCACCAAACACTCGAGCGGTTAAATAGGACGCATTGTCCGTAATCAGTCTTTTCGGAAAGCTGAACCGACAAAACACTTCCTGTAGCCTTTCCAGCACCGCTCGCACTGTCACTTTATGAAGCAGAAACAGTTCCACCCATTTAGAAAAATGATCGACTACCATCAGGTGTGTGAACCCCTGCTTACTCTTGGAGAAAGCCCCATAAGATCGCAGGTGGCCACTTGCCATGGACGCTCACTGTCGATTGGTTTCATCAGCCCGGTCGGCTTGCCACCCCTTGATTTCACTATTTGACAGACGTGGTAGGAACGGCAATAGCAAAAAATGTCAAGCTTTATGCCAGGCCAGGTCAGAGTTTGGCTTAGTTTCGCAAAAACTTTAGAGCCACTCAAATGACCGGCTAAGGGTTCGTCATGAGAACATATCAACAGTGCGCTTCTCAGACTTTTGGGGATAACCACCTTAAACGGGTCCACAGAGTCATCATCGGTGGCTATGTATTTCAGCAGGAGCCCATCATGATCCAGCAAATATAAATCCGCGTGGGACCCAGCGACACATGCTGGTTCCGGCCCCCCTGCGCCCGCCGCACTACTAGCAGCGTCTCCGCGCTCCATCTCCCTGAGACCATCGCTCTCTCCGCGACAAAACGGATCAATTTGTTGGGCCTTCAGTAGCTCTTGCCTGCTGAAAGCGATTCCAATTCTCCCAAAGGGGAGGCTGGTCTTGTCCTCACTCAGGACTGCAGCCATTGGCGTCATGGATTCGCTTTCGAGAAGCTCCCCCGCTCGCACGCGTTGCAGCGCGCTGCTTGCCTGGAGAGCAGAATAACAGGTTTGCCCACTTGCGGACTCGCCTCTCTCTCCGCTTGTTTTGCCCCCGACGCTAGCTGGCGCAAAAGCACTGGCAGCGGCTGTCGCACCTGGAGAAAAGCTCTGGGTGGACAATAGGGCATGAGATAGCGCGTCAGCAACACGTTAGTGCTCCCCTTTCGATACTGCATAGAAAATTCATAGTGCTGTATCAGGAGAGTCCAGCGCGCCAGCCTGCCCGCAGGCTCACGGAGCCACATCAGCCAGCTTAGCGCACTGTGGTCTGTTTGCACTACGAATTTCATACCATCAAGGTAGACATCCAATTTACGTAGTGCAAACACGATAGCGAGGCACTCCTTCTCCATCACGAAATAATTCCTCTCTGCCGTTATCAAGGAGCGGCTGGCAAAGGCCAGTGGCTGCAACACGCCATCGTATTCCTGTAGGAGGACTGCTTCTAAACCCAGATCGGTCGCGTCGGTCTGGACAACGAACGGTTTGCTCAGGTCGGAGAGTCTAAGCTGCGCTGTCTCCGCAATGGCACTAGACAGTTGGCGAAAAGGCTGCTGCTGCTCAAGTCCCCATTGCCACTCTGCTGACTTACCCGAAAGCTTGCTCAAGGGCGCCTGCACTCGGGCACAGGACGGGATGAACGACCGGTAAAAGTTGGCCATTCCCAAAAAGCGGCGAAGGCCACGTACGTCCTTGGGTGCGGTTAAATCTAGGATTGCCCGAAGTTTCTTCAAGGATTGCCAGGTGTTCTTTGGATTCGAAATCGAGGATTGCCAGGTGTTCTTCGAAGGTTCGTGAATAAATCACAATGTCGTCGAGGTAGCACATGCAGTATGACCACTTTGCTTCCTCGAGGACGTGGTCCATCAATCTCTGAAAGGTTGCAGGACCGTTGCAAAGACCAAAGGGCATACGAGTAAACTCAAACAACCCTCTGTGGGACGTGAACGCTGTCTTGGACCGGTTACGCGCATCCATCCGGACCTGTAGGTAACCTTTCGAGGCATCCAGCATAGTAAAGTACCTTGCACTGCCCAGGGTTCCTACAATGGAGCTAATTGTAGGAAGCGGATAGGCATCCTTACGAGTCTCTCCATTCAGATGGCGGTAGTCTATGCACAGATGATGACTGCCATCTTTCTTAGGCACCAACACGATTGGAGATGCCCAGGCGCTGTACAAGCGGCGGATAATGTCGGCCGATAGCATCTCGTCCAGCAAACCATCAATCACCTGCCTCCTGACAAGGCTGGCGGGCCGGGGGTTACACTTCAAAGGAAGCGCGTCACCAGTTTCTACCGCGTGGCTTGCCAAATCGGTACAGCCCGGTTGATCGGTGAAAAGGTCTTCGTTGCCGCGTAACAGGGCCGACAAACGAGCCTTCTGTGTATCATCCAACTGAGCCGCACATGTGGACAGAGGATGTGGTGCCTCTTCGTGCCGTGTCGCCCTATCCCAATGGGGATTTTGAGGCAACAAGCGCATAGCGCAGGGGCATGCCCCCGAATTCTGCGCGCGACACGGTTCGTGCCGTGCCTCTCGATCCCAAAGGGGACCATGAGCGGGCGAGCGCGAAGCTCGGGGGCTTGCCCCCGAACTCGGCGCGCGACACGATTCGTGCCGTGCCTCTCGATACCAAAGGGGACCATGAGCAGGCGAGCACGAAGCTCGAGGGCTTGCCCCCGAACTCGGCGTGCGGCACGATTCCGACACACAGGTGTCCGATCTGCACAGGCAAGATCGGACGCCGGCGGGGAACCAAAGGGGTCCCGCACCAGGGCGAAAATACAGAAAACGGGCTCCTATAGCACGTCGCTGCGAGAGCACAGGCTCAAGCTGGGACATGCTGCTAGGAAAAGTCCCGGCGGCTTTGCTATTTGCTCTGGCGATAACCAATGGGTCAACTCGCGAGAGCTCGGGCAATATCCTTCGGCTTGGGCTTTCGGCAAGTGCGGCTCGGCGTGGTACGACCTCGCACGAGCACTAGGCACCGCTCATCGGCTTGACGTCAGGAAAGGATCAGCACAAAGTACGCGCTCCCCGCACGGCCAAAGGCACTGTGCGCGAGCTCAAGTCCTAGTCACAATGGTGTCGGCGCATGAGAGGAAAGCATGTACATACCGTGCGCTGATCCCGGAGATAAGAGAGCCACGCTCGGTAACTAGCACCCGACGCGAGACCGCGTAGTGACGTCAGCGCCCTCACCGCAAACCACCGCGTGTGGAGCGCCACCGCTGGAACCGGTTGGGAGCGGGCGAACAGGTGAATGGACGGCAGAACAGGTGAAGCCCGCGCAATGGCGCCAACCCTTCCCTCAATCCCCACACGTTAAGAGACGGGAAGAGAGTGGTGTTGATCGGAAAGCAAACGGCGAGAACTGATATTTTAGTTGACATTAAGAGAAAGAAATTTAGCTGGGAAGGCCGTGTAATGCATAGGGCAGATAACAGGTGGACCATTAGAGTTATAGAATGGGTGTCAAGGGAAGGGGAGTGCACTCGAGGACAGCTGAAAATAAGATGGGGTGATGAAATTAAGACATTTGCTGGCGCAAGTTGGAAATCGGCTTGCGCAAGACAGGGATAATTGGAGATCACTGGGAGAGGCCTTCGTCCTGCAGTGGACATAAAAATAGGCTGATGATGATGGTAATGATGATGAACTGACTTGATTCCACAAGTGCCCAAAAGAGCATGCCAGTGCTTTGCTTTGCGCACATATGCTTGCCTGCGACCTGGTCAGTCCGTATTTCAACCATATTCATGCTGTCAATACAGATAGATGAAATTATAGTCAATGCGTGCTACGAAATCTCAATCCCCTGGGCAACACTGAGGTCAACTGAGCTCCCATAGCGAACTATTTGATTGCGGATTTCTTTACTACAGTCGTTGTCCAGCAGTTTCCTTCCGTCATCGCTGCCCTCAACGACACAGACATAGAGGGTGGGAATGGCGCTGTTTGAAGTCACTTAATGATTCTGAGCAGCAAAAATTCTTAATAACAATCAAAAGATGCTGCCCGGGACCGTGTCGCTGTTTAAAACATAACAAAACAAATACTGGGCACACTGAACTTGCAGACTCATGACAAACCGCAAATGCAGCCTTTACAATTTTGAGGGCTTCGCGTCTCTTGTCCCGTGGGTTGGGCATTCCAGCAACTACTAGATTGACTATGCTGCGCGAGTTTCTGTTTTGATGAGGCACCGGCAATCATGCCAGCAACATATAAAACCAAGAATATCGCTCTTTCCGCTCGACTTGATGACCGAATCAGCATGCTGTTGTTCAGGTAGAGTCCAAATTATCAAACGACGCACTTGTAAGGTGTTCAACATTTAAGTGGTCCGTATACATTAAGTCTATGGGGCCAGTGGCAGTACTGTGAAGCTGTCCAAGTAATCGATCATGTCCTAATAATCGGTCGGTGACTGCATTTCCATCAAACGTAGTGACTTGTCATTGGTGCCAATAGTGACCTATATATATCTGTGCACACGCAGAGTCCGGTGAGCACGGAGCCGAATCCATCAGGAGCAGAGGCTGTCATTGAGATCCCCTGCGTTGTGGACCTTGGTCTAGAGCTGGCCCAACTGCAGATGATGCTCAGGGAATGCCTTCCACAGCTGGAGGGGAAGGTACTGATCTCGGACTGGCTGTTCTATTCTTTCATCGCCTGACCATGCTCTCACGTTCCTTGAGCTGCTAGGCCGCCAAGTTAATCTATTGCCCTCAAGGAAAAGAAATTATGGTTCAAGAATGGAAATATGCTGCATATGTTTGGGCGCGCTAATAGGAGGACATGATCACACTAGCAACTCTTCACCACCTGGCATTAAAAATTTGGCATTTTGTGTTGCCATAGACAGTAAAAATACCAATACAGTAAAACCTCATTAATTTGGATTTCACTGCACTGAAAAAAATGTCCAAATTAACATAATGACTAATTTTCGAGGGTATCAAGAAAACAAACAAATGCTTACTACATCAGTAACAACTTGATGAGGGTTAGTTGGTTCATAGTTGAGCGAAGGTATGAAGTAACAGCGCGTAATGAACAAGGACGAGAAAGGAACGAAGACCACAGGACAAGCGCTGACTGCCAACTGAATGTTTATTGCAAGAAAACCAGCCTTTTTTATACATACTCAAAATACATGCGCACATCAAACACTCGCTAATCACAATGCCAATCTTTCTTTCAAGAAGTTTATTTCTTTCTCCGATAGTAGAAGAGAAGGCGAACTGACACAATTGTCACCTTCGATGCTGATGAAAAAGGCCTCTAAAATTTCTCTTTCCTTCTTAGATTTTCCTTTTCCTATAAATTTCGTTTTATTAAACATCGGAGCGCATGCATGTTTTTTACAATGTTCAGCTAAATGGCTACCATATCCGTTCTTTACATTGTTGCAGTGTTGTCGAGCACGATCATTGAAACATTGTCCAGTTTGACCTATGTAAGCTTTTCCACAATTCAAGGGAATCTGATACACTACGTTACTTGTGCAATCAGACAAAAATCGGGTTTTGTGATTAACAGTGCAAGTGGGGGGCCTGTATCTTGGTTTCATGCGTGCACAAATCGAAGACAGCTTGCAAGGGGCGTTGAAAAGCAAGTTGACATTATGCCTATTTGAAACTTTCTTAAGGTTGTGTGATAGCTTGTGCACGTACGGAACAACGTGCACTGGTCTCCTGTCTTGATTGTTGTCTTTATTGCCTGGTTCTGTTTTGTGGAAAAGTTTACATAGGTCAAACTGGACAATGTTTCAATGATCGTGCTCGACAACACTGCAACAATGTAAAGAACGGATATGGTAGCCATTTAGCTGAACATTGTAAAAAACATGCATGCGCTCCGATGTTTAATGAAACGAAATTTATAGGAAAAGGAAAATCTAAGAAGGAAAGAGAAATTTTAGAGGCCTTTTTCATCAGCATCGAAGGTGACAATTGTGTCAGTTCGCCTTCTCTTCTACTATCGGAGAAAGAAATAAACTTCTTGAAAGAAAGATTGGCATTGTGATTAGCGAGTGTTTGATGTGCGCGTGTATTTTGAGTATGTATAAAAAAGGCTGGTTTTCTTGCAATAAACATTCAGTTGGCAGTCAGCGCTTGTCCTGTGGTCTTCGTTCCTTTCTCGTCCTTGTTCATTACGCGCTGTTACTTCATACCTTCGCTTACTACATCAACACGCTTTCATTAGTGAATGAATGAGCAAATCCTGTTTCTATTTTGCACAAAAGCAGTCTGGAAGCTGTAAGTCTCGTCATCTCGTGACTACCATATATATACTCGCTTAACTAATGCACTTTTTTCCTAAAAAATCCAAAGCAAAGTGGGGGGGTGCATTTATTATGCGGGGTAAATTTTATGGGAACTTTTTCAAAACAGCAAAAATTGAAAAGTAAGACGGTAATGATTTGAAAAATGTATTAGATAACTTATCTTTGCAGTAAAAATGCACGTATACTATTTGCAAACCGTAACAGCGTTGTTATTGCACTTCACTCTGCATCGGAACCACCAGACCTGTCATCCTGGTCACTGGCCGCTTCATCCACATCGTGGATCCACAACAGCTCGTCCTCGCAGCCGCTTCCGGCCATCTGCCATTATCGCACGCATCACGTTGAAGCGCTACTTTTCGGCACCTGATGTTTTGATAACCACGCTGCGTGCGTCTCTTTCCTCGACCGTCCTGCTCATCGGCATGTCA
The DNA here is from genome assembly GCF_013339745.2 of Dermacentor silvarum. Classification (NCBI taxonomy): domain Eukaryota; kingdom Metazoa; phylum Arthropoda; class Arachnida; order Ixodida; family Ixodidae; genus Dermacentor; species Dermacentor silvarum. The sequence goes on from NC_051154.1 coordinate 150,029,307, forward strand.
AAGTTTATCGGTGTCTGATCAGTGTTTCCATTTTGTGAGCAGATAAACCCTGTGTCCCGCAGCAGGTGTATAACTCGACTTGGGTCCCATCGCACACAGAAAAACAAGATATGGGGGCAAAAGCGAGCAACAGACAAGCAAATTCGACACTATGCACAACTAGGCTGACCATGCTGACCAAGTGCCGGCCGCCCCTTCTTCACTTGGACTCTCATGTGCGCCACGCCTGGCTACACATTGCACGTGCTCTCTCTGCTATTACGTCAGAGTAAAGTCGGTAAACTGCGTAAGGTTACTTGCAGAGAGCCAGACAAGGTTTTTTTCTCTCTAGAGTCTGCGAGGTGCCTTTCCGTTGGGCCCCAAGCTACCATGATAACACGCAGCCCGTTCTTACCGCATGCTTACCGCCAGTGTTCTCTCGCCATGGCTTTGCCGTCAGCTTCTCAGTCATCAAACCCACTGCCCCTGCCGATGTGCCACCACGGCATTTTTGCTGCTAGCATGGATGTGTAGCCTACAGAAGTTAGCTGCAGAATTTTGTTTACGTGATCTCAGCATTTCTCACGTGACATCATTATTAAATATTTCTAACACAGCGACATTGCAGCTGCTGTCGACGCGATCATGGATGGCGACTACGCAGTTTTGAAGGCACACGGCCGACATGCGTACTGAGTCAAAACTAATCTACTGTTTGCCACAACCACTGCTAAGAAACTGCCGCCGCTATCGATGCAATTATGGACGGCAATCTTGCTATTCTGAAGGCACGCGGCTTACGCACGCACTGATTCAAAGCGAAACTACTGCTTGCCACAACTGTTGTGGACGAAACCATGATGGCTGTCGATGTGATCATGGATGGCTACTGCGCAGTTATGAAGGCATGCAGCCAGCGCAGTGTTATGCGAGGCAGTAAACACAAGAACAAAGGCTGTAAAGGCACAAATAGGCACGAAGCTTTCCGGCGTTGTTGTCATTTACCGCCGATTGCTGCTGATGACTACGGCGATGCGGACTCCGCCGCTTTGTTTCAGTTGTACACTAGCTCCATTCTTGCTCTTTTGCGGCGCTCCGCACTCGCTGAGCTCCAAGAGTTGTCCGATTTAACTGATGTGCGGCCAAATACGTCCGAATTAACAAAAGTTTCATTGCGTTAAACAATGCATACACCTGCTGGGACCAGAAAATGAGTCCAAATTGTCCGATTTCCCGAATAACAAGGTTTTACTGTACACTCAAACCTCAATATAACAATATATTTAACTTTTAATGTGATTAGCATTCTTAGGGTACTCACGTACTTTCTGGGGCCTGCCTGCCTATCTATCTCTCTATCCATATGGTTAACCATTTTGCCGCAAATCTGGGTCTCTCGGTAGTCCATTGTCAAATGGGTATCGCGTCAAGCTACTGTACCGAGGGAACAGGGTTCGAAACCAACTATCGGACGAACTAGGATCACTGGGTATGTGGCACTGTGTACCTATCGGCCACTCTTTTCAACGAACGTCTTCAACACCGACATGGGTCACTGGGGATGCGGGACTGGGTATGTGTCATGGGTATTAACCGCTCTTCAGTGAATCTCCACGCTGACTTGGAGCACTGTGAATGCGCCACTCTGTCTGTGCTGCTCTTCAATCAACCTCTGATACCTACTTGGATCACTAGGTGTATGCCATTATGTGTGTGCTGCTCTTTAGTGAACATATCTGCGCCAACTTGGGTAACTAGGTATAGTCCAATTCATTTATAAAATAACAATCCTAGAGGCAACAATCTATCGGTTATAACGACCACATTTCACTGCATTTACGATTTTCCGACCCTGCATATCGAAACTACAGTAAAACCTCGATAATTCGAAGGTCGCCGGACCACGAAAATTCTTCGAATTAAGCGGATTTTCGAATTAACCGAAATGAATTTAAAAAAAAGAACACAAGCAAGAACTTGCCGCAAAAAGAAACCATCTTTATTTTCCATGTCCGAGAAAGATTACTCGAAGTAATCACTGATGCGGGATTACTTGGCGCGGTAGTTCGCCGCCCCTAGTGCCATGCTCTCCAGCTGGCTCACAGCACGTAGCATACAAATATCACCCGCACTGCACTCAACAAAGTTGCGAACGATGTTCACGGAATCGATAACTGCCGCGAAAGCGGGCGTGGGGGTGTCTGACTTAAAAAATTTGGTTTTGATGGATATACCGGACTTCAAAAATGCACTGTCAGGGTTCCCATTGAGTTCATGCATTTTCGCACCCAATTTTTCGGACGAATTGAGACCCCAAAGGTCGATTTCCCGGACTAAAAATCACTCTTTCCGAGCCACACTACCCAATCTTGGAGGCCGCCATGTTGGATTTTGCACTGGCTTGGATTCCAGTGGCTCGCTGTATAGCCTCCAAGATTAGAAAGTGCGCGCTATCAATAGAGAGCTTGCGCCATCCTCCCGTCTCGGAGGCCATGACCGCTCTTCCTTGGCTGATAAAACGCTCCAGAGTACTGCACTTTTTCGTTTTCCTTTCTAGTATATGCGCTCTGCACTATCCTTTTAACCATTTATTGTGGGATGTTTTTTTATTGCCGCGCGCCCGCCGTATGTGCGAGTGACAGCGCGCGGGGGACGCGCGCTTTCATGGAGAGCGAACGCACGGCGGATTTCGCCGCTCAGTTTCCGTTGAAGCGATAGACCGCACGAACCTTCGCTCGCTGCTGCGGCGGCCGCGCTCGTGCGCGCTGACTCCCCGCTTGTTAATTGAGCGTTTTTTTTTTTTTTTTTTTTTTTTAATCTCTAAAGTTTCGGTTACTATTTTGAACACGGCGTGTACATTGAGCAGGTGTCTCGGAGACCCATGTCTTAGTGATCGGCGCCACCTCCTGTGCCTTCGTTAGAGCTAAGCGGTGCAAAGCTTGTTTCTTGGATCTCCATGGCGAACTCCGTTGGCGGAAATCGCCAACGCGGTGACGTTCGTGTCGACTGTACACGGAGACAACGTCACTGCTGCGCAAATCCAGGGAAGTCGATCCCCTCCAAGCGTAGTATGAGGCAGGGCATTATTAGAGTTTTGTTTAAGCCGCACTAATAATTTTCTTTGCCTAACGAGTTTTTCGGACTATTTTTCAGTCCCCACGAGCTCGGAAAATCGGTTGGCGACTCTACGGAGCGCCCTAACCTAACCGCCGCACATTGCTACCAGCCGGAAACTTCGAATTATCCTAATAGAGCCATGCGGGCCATTCAAATTATCCGGTTGAATTTGCATTGAGAATGACGGGACCGCTCAAATTCTTCGAATTAACTGAAATTTCGAATTAACCGAGTTCGAATTATCGAGGTTTTACTGTATATAACAAACGTTTTTTAAATCGCCCTACTGTTAGAACAAACGCTTCGAACCCGGTCACGGTAAAAAGAGGGCACACACCAAGTACCAAAGCACGGAAGCGCAACAAAACTGGCCGCACGGCAGCAGCACGCGCCCCGCTCCAATCAAGCCACTTTGCTGATACAACCTTCGAGATGAGCGAGTGGCTGCCGCATGCGGATTTCGAAAGCCACGAAGTTCACTCGCTTTTAGGCGCACCTCTAGGGAGCAGGAGGGAGACATACAGGATAAACAGCAAGGCGCATGGCATGCACTAGTGTGTGCGGCAGTGCAATATTGGATGCCACAGCGGTGCACTCTCGTTTTTGCCCAATTGTCCGTGTGTCCGTGCAGTACCACATGCATTACACCTATTTCAACGATTCGGAATGACCGGCTATGTCCTTCCAATATGGAACAATGGCCGCTCAAGCATGCCTGTTGTTACTGTCCGTATCCACGCGCCCAGAGTCGGGCGTGCTGCAGCAATGCGATGTGGCAAAGGATCAACGGTTACTATGCCGTTATCAGGAGGTCATGGTTCAGTGACGCTTCATGTACGCGTTGCCGATTGCTGATAACGATCTGCCTTTCGAACATTGCATTTTTCTTTTGCCTGAAGCGACATAAATAACATAATTTTAAGGCTCTTATGTAGCTAACGCGCAGTCGTAATGCGGGGACCACGACGTCCGAGGCATTCACTGAGTGGCAGCATGCCGCAGCAGTTTCCGAATTTTATGTTCCTGCCAACTAGAATGCTTCGATCTCTTACGCAGAATACGGTCATGCCCCGCTGGTAGTAAAATAATCACTAGCTCTCGAATAAAATATGGCAGCTGCGCTTGTAGTTTTGAAATTACAAGTGATTGTAACTGGGCGCTGTTTCGAAACAGCTATATCACGCCGCATTTCGTTCTTTAGATGGACGTTTCTAACAAAAATTTGCAGCTCTATGCAGGAATGCACCAGGAACAAAAATGACATTGCAAATCTTGTTTTTGGACCAAAGTGCTTCCAAATCGTAACTGCTAATGCCAGCTTCAGTGCGGTTATATTTTGAGTGTATTTAAAGGGACTGATAGCCGATTTTTAAGCATCTAGTTCTTTATAGCGCAGCGCAAAGCTCGCCCTCTCTAGTGTTTACACCTGCAGCGGTTACTTCCAAAGGCAGGTGGTTATTTTGTAGGCAGAATTTTCCGATCTCAGCAGCATATAAAAAAGTAAGAGTCCCCCCTCCAGCAACGCTGAGAAGTGGGAGCGATGCCGATGGCCTGCCTCAAATCGTGAAAGCCGCCCATCGTTCTGTTTTCACAGGAGTGAGTGCAACTATACGTAACTGCTGACGTTTTGACCTTTTTGACCACTTTTGAAAATAAGGAGCTGTTACAATAAGTTTGCGTTGTTGTACAGACCTTTCTTATATTTGTACCGCATTTTTTTCCACATACACTCCTGCATTATGGCTGGCTGGCTCCCGCCATCATTATTCTGTCAATGGACTCGTCTATAGACGAACCTAGCCAACGCATCGAAAACAAAAGCGAAGGCAGTGCCAGTTTACAGCTCACTACAAACGAAGGCCTATCTGCACATTGTAAGCTAGGAAAAACTTATAGCAGAAAGAAGTCTGCTGCATATCAATACTAATCAAAAGACCAGGAACCGCGTACACTGATAGAAAGTAGCGTGGCGCGCCAAAGGTCATTTTTCCCGAATTTTAGTGAAGAATTAAAAATATAAATCCATGTTTAATGAAAAAAACATGGCTCGTTCTAACCAATACGACAGGCAATCTTTCCATCTGCAGGGTTATCTCAATTCATGTTCTGAATGGTTGTCTGTCCCTTTAATTGTGAGTTCATATATAACGAACTACTAATATAACGATCACTCTTTGCGGAACTATCGAGTTCATTATAAACAGGTTCAACTGTAATTGCCACTGGGAATGTGCCACTCTATAATGACAAAAAATCTTTTCAATTTCTCCGCTGCTCTGTGGAATCGAACCCGCACTGAGCATAGTCACTTTCATTGATCGCCTTGATAGCAACCATGGTTTCATCTGCAGCAGTTGCAGCAAACTGTAGTTTCGCTTTGACTTGGTGCGCACTTAGGCCCTGTGCTTTCAGTACTGCGGGGTCGCCATCCACGATCGTGTCAATCGCAGCTGTGGTTTTGTCTATACCTGTACAGTAGTTTCGTTTTTGGTAGCTGTCCAAGATGAAGAGGGCCTGCTACAGTACATCGTGATGTATGGGCGATTTCGATATGGGTGAATTGCAAGAACGCCCATGTCCTGTGCATTGGGAGCGTCAAAATTAATCTGGAGGCCCCCCCCCACTATGGCGGGCCTCATAATCACATTGTGGTTTTGGGACTTAAAACCCCAGAATTCAATTCAATTTAGTACAAGCTAAGAAAAAGGTACAAAGCTTAAAATATTGCCGTGAGGCTGTGTAAAAGCCAGAGTACATGGAGCGAATAATCGGCGTCCGAGCGACGAACTTCGTCTGGCGGCGAACGCCCGACGGCCGGCGTCAAAAAATTTGACGTCCGCCGCCGATCTGCCTGTCTAGACATTTTCATTGGGTGAACGCCACCGCTGGAAGTGTCTAGCGCGCAGCGGTGGATGACAGCCAATCAGGAGGCACTAGTTGCGGTCGCAATGCATGCTGGTGTATCGCGCGTGCCTTTTCGTGTCGTCTGCAATCGCGTTGGTGTTGCCGTGTCTGCATGTCTCTACACCGATTGAGTAGTTCCCAGTATCATATCTCAGGAATTGCGTTGTATTTGTACATCCCATATCTGCTGATCTGCGGGGAAACAGACAAGCAGTGCAAGTTGTCTACCACAGCCTTCAACAGAAATCTGATCTCAGAGGCCACATGCCGTTGTCACGCCTATCGTCTGACTTCCCCAATAGATGGCGCTGGCATCGGATATTTCTTTCGTAAGGCTTAGCCGCATTCAAAACGAGAAGCGATCTCGAAAACTCCTCAAGGTTATCCATAATACTCTGTTGTCGAAGCGGCCTGAGACTAAGCGAAAGCTGTTTACGCAATCATTTGCTACCAACGAAGTGAATTCTACAAGGACAATGCCAAATTCATTTCGAAGCGGGCGGCCGGGACCGCCACCAACACGGCACGACGGCAAACGCGCGGCGGCGTTCGCCGCATGTATCGCGACACGGCGAACATCCTGCGTGGTGTCGCCGCGTCGTTACTTGACGCACGAAGTTCGTCGGGAAAGTTCGCTCCATGTATCCCGCGCTTAAATCTGCAAGTTTCAGGCAACACCTTGTTTCATCTAGAGAGGATGAGCCCTTGCCAGCAGGAACCTAAGTCTATACTATTTGGTTATGCAGGAAGGTGAAGCAGCCTTGCGGGCTGCTTTAGATGGTCGACCACGCAGTAGAGGTCAGGTGTTGTCCTGCCTGGAAGCAAACCCAGCACCGGCACCTCAGCCTCGCTCATCAACCCTGCCCAGGTGGGTGGAACCAGAGTTGCCAATAATCTGAGAAATCTCTACACTGCTGCTGGAAATACCCAACATGGTCCTATGCATATTGAATTTTATTAGTTATATTGCCTTAAAGAGTGAGAAGTGCAGCTTTAATCTGCTTAACGTGTAGTTCATGACATTTTGTGTTAGCTATACCGTAACAGTGCTTTGGAGCGCATAATAAAACTAAACTGAGAAACCGAATACCGTTTGGATAAAAAAGATGCAGACAGTAAGTAGCTGCAACATCTTTATTATGGCCACGAAAATTTCCAGTGCCAATAGACAAGTCAATGTACTACCCGTCATTCCCATGTTAGCTGAGCAATCACAGTGCCAAATTTCTCTCTAGCAACTTTAGTAGGAAATGCTATGGCTTTTGCAACTACCTCTATATACGTCTCGTTGCTATGGGGTGTTTCTGGTTCCATCTCGGCCACGGTGGCAGAATTTTGATGGAGGCGTAATGGAAAAACGCTTGTGTACTTAGAGTTAGGTGCACGTTAAAGAGCCCAAGGTGCTCAAAAGTAATCAAGAGTCCCCGACTACCGTGTGCCTTATAATTAGATCATGGTTTTGACATTTAAAGCCTCAGAAATCAATTAATCTTTAATAGGGTGTGTTTACACAGAATCTGGTTCTGTGCTGTATATTGGTGTACACTTACTGCACAGTGCTGTAGCTTGAATGGTTGTAAAGAAAGTGGCATGGGGTGGTAACAGCTTGCTCTGACTCCTGTATCTTCCTCACCAGCACGTCAAAAGACGCAGCTGCTTAGCGTGTGGAATGAGTTCTGCACAATTGCAGGCTCATGTTGCTGCTCTGTCATAAATAATCCTGCTATTGGGCTGTGTAGCACATGCCATTGGATCACAGTGTGTTGTTCTTTATTGAAAAAAATAGGTGTTTGACTCATATCTTCTAGTAAACGAAGGAAGCACACTGGCTGTTCAGCATTGCCAGAATATGAAATGTGAATGCCACTGGTGTGGGATTACCAATTTATATTAGAACTGTGAGGCACAACTATCTAAAACTACATTTTTCTCTCGAACTTCAGACATTTTAATAAATACTTTTCATAAATAATAATAAAGAAGGCTTTTTTTTTTTCTTTTAGAAGTTGTTGGTTTATATCATTCTGATAAATAGTCTCGCTATGACTAGCATCATTCCATTATGCATTTCCATAAATCAGTGTACATCTGGCAGTGATTGTTTCATTTTTGTAGTTATATTAGTTCTTGTTATTGTTTTTTTTTTTGTATTTATTCCTTTTGTATCATTGCACAGTTTGCGCTCCTGTTTGTATCACTATTCGTATATCCCCTTTAGCCAATGCTTCAACCAGATCTATAAGGTATGTAAAAAAAAAATTTCCTTGCCAAACTAGTGTCTTTTTTGTCCCTCGCGAATTGAGCTTTGGTTCTGCTCATATTTAAGTCAGTGTGTCTGTGCAGGAGTGCCCTGGCTCCAAGTACTACAATCCCTAGAGAACTACCAAGAGCCCTTCCAGATTTGCTTACCACTATGCCCTCAGGACAGGTGAGCCACTAACCAATTGTCTTTCAATATTTCAGGCTTCTCTGGAGCTTCGTCCATTTGCATGTACAATCACAAAAGTATCTGCATTAAAATTAAATTTAATTATGGGGTTTTACGTACCAAAACCACAATCTGATTATGAGGCACACCGTACTGAGGGACTCCGGAAATTTGGACCACATGGGGTTCTTTAACGTGCACCTAAATCTAAGTACACGGGTGTTTTCACATTTCGCCCCCATCGAAAATACGGCCACCGTGGCCGAGGTTCGATCCTGCGACCTCGTGCTCAGCAGCCCAACACCATAGCCACTGGGCAACCACAGTGGGTAAAAAAACTTCTGCATTATCTGCATGAAAGTATCTGCATTAGGCCACAGAAGATAGGATTACAGGTTTTTTTACAAGGGGTCTGCGAATATTTGAATATGAATAGAATATCTTATTTTTAACATTCATATTCAATTGTTTACAAATATTCAACAGCACAAAAACATTTAAAGTGTCTTAGAACACTCCTTAGAGGGCACGTAACAACTTCCAGCGTATAACCAAAATTTGCTATGTGGTCTGGTGAGGGGCCCTTTAAGTAAATGCTATGTAACTAAATGCAATGCATACAGTTGTTTTTTATTCTATGCAACGTATAATGTTAGGCAACTTGAAAAAAACGTGAGGTGAAGCACCAACCAAAATAGACCTGAAATTTAATGACATTTCAGCTCCCCTACAGGAGCCTTTATGGTAGCCTTTATTGTGAATAAGGCTCCTGTAGGGGGAGCCGAAACGTCGTTAATTTCTGTTCTATTTTGGTTGGTGCTTCACTCTGCGTTTTTTCAAGCTGCATAACATTATATGTTGCATAGAATGAAAATAAAAGCAATTGTATGTATTGTATTTAGTGGCATAGCACATAGCAAATTTTGGTTATATGCTGAAAGTATTTACGTGCCCTCTAAGGAGTGTTCAGCCTCAACAATTTTTCAAATCAGTTCATTAACAGCAGAGATTAAAATATTTGAAATGCCAGGAACCCATGATTTCAGAATAATTGTTGGGTTAGTTGGTTTTCTATAACTGAACAAGTAACTTGGCACAATAAAAAACACAGACACAAGACAGACAAAGACAAGCACTACTCACAACTGTTTATTGGAAGGGAAGAATTGTACGTATATATATATCCTCTTGTCACACCTATGCATACCGAACAATAAGAACGGGCACGTGAACGGGCAAGAAGCCAAATTCAGCATCAAGTAATGAGATAGACGGCTTACTTATACACCGATCTCTATTCTTCTTGATAAAGAAGGCCTCCAGTTCAAGTTGAGAAGAGGCATTGCTGCTCCTGTCCAGAATAGTAGCCTCATAATATCGACTCGCGTCTCCTGTAATCCGGCAAGACTAGTACGAGAGATGGCGCGAGTGTTGCGCTGCAAACGCCACCTAACGGCAGTGTTACTCGGGTGCAAAAGGGAGTGTGCCACTGGAATGGATGAACACGATGGTTCGAACACGACACCATTGGCGCGACCGTACACGCGAACGACTAGGTGCTGCTGTCTAGCATGAAGCGAACATATTCGCTCGTTATCCGGTCGCGATGAGTCGGACCTCCTCGATTTGTCACGCGCCCATCGGCATAGTAATTTGGCTAGCAGGCATTAGTGTATGAAAGGTGCAGTAAAAGCCCTTTTGATTGTTTGCACCACTGTGTTGTCCTTCCTTTGTCCCAAGAGCACGTGTCAGACCCCACACGGTATAAGTCAGTGCCACAGTCACAAGCACTGGGGCAGGCACGATAGGATAAAAGAGCATGATTGCGGCGCTGAAACACGGTAGAAAATTATATTGTTTAGTTCTCTGCGCGGATGACTGCACGACGTGAGAACAAGCAGACGAAACGGAAGTACAGTGGAATCTTGTTGATACGATTCTCAGTGGTGGTCCAACTGCACCATTTGCGCCATTTTGCTACAATTCGACCTTCCTGCTCCTGACTGCGCCCACTGAAGTGCCATTTGCGCAAACGGCGAAAAAGTGTGATATTTTCGCGATTTCACGGCAGTGCAATGTTTTCAGTAGGGTTATGAAACTACAGCAACGACCGATTTTCCGGACGCCTTTGCTGCACGCCATGGTGCCCCATAGACATCAATTTATAAGAATGTCTGAAATTTTGGACACAAAAACCGTCGCCGTCTCGTTTTCCGGACTTTTTGACATGACCGCAGGTCCGAAACAGCATTGATCAAAGCCACCACCGCTTCCATTTCGATAATCTTGCCGCCTCGAACAGGTGCTCTCACATGCAGATCTGCTGGCAACCGTAGGCACCACCGCGACAACACTAGGCCTAGCTACTTCGACGTTCGTCACCAAGCTTCTTCCTGTTTGGTGCCATGTTTTTCAGTAAAACAATTCTCGGCTCTTAGCAATGGCGCCGACTCCGCCATTGTAACCATCGTTAATGGCTTCGAAACTCGGAAAGCACGACGCGTTGTGTAATGCCGGTTCCCATAAGTCAGCTTCGCCTCGATACAGCAATGTTACACGGTGAAGCATATGCAAAATATTGCGGAGAAGCATGCTCAGAGTGGGAAAGGGCAAATGTCACGGGACACAGTATGTATTGCTTAATTATATAAGCCTGCACCCGCCATCTCCTGTCACAGTACGAGCACCGATACGCCTTATAAGTGTACTGGCAGGCCTTCACAGCTATTTCGGACGTGCCTGTGGAGATTTAAACCCTTTGGGGCAGTAAAAGGCATGCATGCGTTTTTTCGGATTGCCCCATCTCTTTGACGTTCTCGCGGTCCCGAGGGAGTCCGAAAAATCGCACATTGACTTCACTCAACTACACGAATCGATTTGTGAACATTCAAATAATTCAGTTCGTGACTCGATTATCTACTTCTCGATTTTTCGCACATTTGGTGAAATACTCAGCTTAGGTTGATGCACTGCACGCAGCCTTACCAGGGTGCTCAGTTGGTTTCGGGACAAAAGGAAATTTAATTCTGAAGTTTTTACGGGATGAAACCACAATCTGATTATGAGGCACGCCTGTCTTGGTACAAGGGTCGTCCGGGTCATCAACTCCAATCGAAACAATTCCTATATTCGATGCCGACAAAGGGAATGGCGACGAAAGCAGCACCTACCATATTTTTGCACGTATAACCCGCACCGAAAATTCAAATAAGTTAACAGTAAAATTGAAATGCGGGTTATACGCGAATTTTACATGGGAGGTGTGGCTTCACTGGCTGCGCGGCACGCTCTGCCATGCAGCCACACCTCGAGGCGAATTTCTCCGCCATTTAGTTTCATTATCTTCTAGGGAATCCCATCCTCTCCCCACCACTGCGTGTTGAAACTCCCTTCTCCTCTCCCTCATGGTCGTCCATTCTCCTCCTCTTTACTGGTCGGCATTTTGCGTATAGCGAATAGTGCATGAAGCACCGGCGAACTCATAGTTACCCGTTCCCGCTGCGCTCCCTTGCTCCACGCGAAGCACTTTGCAATACGGCGGAGAGCGAAATCGTCGTTTGAGAAATAAATCGCCGAAATCACGTGAAAGCTACTACTAAATGGTTCATTATGAGAAAAGGAAAGGTTGACGCTATTTTCTGCAGCCCTTGAGGGAGCATGGCTTAGCGCTAGCCGTGCCTACGAAGTGATCCGATTCACGCCAGATGTCACGTGACCGATTCATCCGTGATCACGTCCATCGTGTAAATCCAGCTTTATCAGCATCGCTCAAGAGGGGAGAGAACAGAGTCGCTGGCCGAATTTATGACGTGGACGAGTCGTGCTTCGTGCATCCGTGAATGGAGTGTTCTTGCAAAAATTTCAGCGTTGTTGTATGCAGTTATTTCTGCGGGTTATAAGCACGGATATTTTTTTTAAATCTTTCCCGGCTGTTGTAATTTGGGGTGCGAGTTATATGCGGAAAAATACGGTATGTGCAAAGATAAGAACCGATAAGCCACTGGAAGGCATGCAGATCATATCGCATACATGTGTTCATGCATGCAGATTCACACGTTTGCACATGTAGTTCAGAACTTTCTGTCAATCTGCAAACTTTATGTGCAATTGTGCAATTTATGCACGACTGGCTTCGACAATTGTCAAAAACACGTATGCATTATCTCGGAACCAGTCGCCGGTAAGCCACTTATACGAATATATTAGCGGCAAGCTTTCTGCAATGGCTTGTGGATAGCTTGCCGGTCACATGGGCCAACAGCCGATTTTCGCCATGGAACACTGCCTAGGCCGTTGGGCCTATGCGGTAGTGCTTCGAAAGGTTGGTCGGGCATCGACGACAAAAGTTGGAGTTTTACACCGAATCAACTCGTATCTGTTCGCAGAGGCCACACAACACACGGGAAGCCGACAAACCACCTCACAACGAAAGCGAGAGTATGGGATGGCATGAATGTTCGCCATCGCCATCTTTGCGGCACACCGTACGGAGGCATCTCATCTTGGCGCCTTTCACAGACGCATACCATAAAATTCCGAGCAAGCACCCCCCCTCAAGCAAGTCGAAATTACCGGCAAAGTTAGGGGAGGCGCCATCCCGGAACGGCATCAACTACAAACAGTGCGGAACGGCGTGGAAATTAGACATTAGCAGTGGCGTTAGAGGGGGGGGGGGGGGTGCACAGGAGGGGGGGCGCTTGCTCGGAATTTTACGACAGTCTTTTGTCAAGCTTCTAGCATTGTCATTGGGCGTAATACACATTTTGTCTAGTGCGGTAAAGCATATCAAATCACATCTGTCATTTCGAATGTACATGAGACATTAGCCATCACTTTTAAGTGAAGCTTTATTGGCTCACCAAGTTTCAGTGGCGTTGTCACTCAGAAACTCGCGTGTGGTGCATACTAGCATTGGTTATGCGGGTATGAGCCAGAGACAAGAAAAGAATGAAGGAAAGAAAGAAAGAGCAGGTGCGAGGGAAGCTGCGCCAGATCACGTGACGCGCGAGACCAGTCAGGGTCATTTGGTGTGTCGCGGGGAGGGAAAGGGAAGAGGGTGGGCGTGCGCTCCGCCAGGCTTCCCTTGCCTCAGATCAATTTTGGCGCCCAGATGGGAAGGCACGCTGGGTGCGTTCTGCTGAGACGCAGACTGCGTTTGAGCAACGGCACCGCGAGCTCTCTCGGGAGAGGGCTCGTCGCCGACGTACCGATTCTAGCTTGAGGGCTTCCGAAGCCCAGGCAAAACGTCAGCGTCGTCTTGCCCTCCAGAAACCCGACGATGGTGGTGCACGCCTCGGCAACGCTAGCGCCAACTTCCCCAGTGCAGCAGCCAGGTTTCAACGCGAGTTTCTGAACCGGAACTTCGGATCCAGCTGCAGTGCGTGTGACCGGTTGTGGTTTGAGCACAACGGGGTACTCGTCAGTGCAATTTGTTTCGAGGAACACCGAAAAAACACACTACCAAGCTTCGCTTACCCCCATTTCCTCGACAGGGGAGGGGCTGCTGATTTTATTTGTCTTGTGCCTGGCGGCGCAAATTATTCTAGCACATTTGTAATTTTATGTCTGTCTTGCGCACAGGTGCATATCTTTGTTCTCTTAGCCCACAAAATTTTATTTATTTTTAACAAAATTAAGGTCCTTGCCTACCCAAATAAAAATGTTTGCAACTTCCGTGGGAAGGCAAGCTTTAATTGGTCGCTGTTAGCTTTGTGTCTTGCTTCACTGTTCAGCAGCACTTACTGATTGCACAGTAATAACAAGCTTCGCCAAAATTGCTACAGGTTACTGCTGTACTACTCCAAGTGTCCTAAAAAGATAAATTAGACATTTTTCCTGCTCCAAAAATTGCTCCAAATCTCTGGCTGGACCACCACTGGATTCTGCATAATACGTTTTTTGGGATAATGCTTTTTCTTTTTTTTCTTTTTTTTTTTTTTTGCTTTGGCCAACGTCCCTAGGAGCAATGTATTTCAGATGATACATTTTATTTTCCCGTTCCCGGGAAGATTGTGGCAACAAGATTCCACTGTACATCTCTCTTGCTACGGTACAAAGTAAAACAGAATACGTGGAAATTTGGTTTGTCGGTCTTATTATTTCTCTTAACTTTAATTCGTCTATTGAAGCAACAGATTAAATAACTGATGTTGCCTTGAATAATTCTTGAAGTCACTAGCCGCTATGAGCGACGTCACAGCACTGCCATGTACGTAGGCGTGTTGCGCTATATACGTTGACTCTCTGGCTGGGAGCGCAGTTCCCATGAGGAGAAGGGCAAGCAGCGTTTGGTTTGAAATTTAAGCTCTTTTCGTGGCACGTAAGGATGTAATAATTAGTAAACACGATCGTTAGCGCACATTATATGCACTGCACTGGCAGCTAAAAATGGCCAGACCTAGTGAGGGGCTCTTTAACTAACCACTTCTTGAATGGTATACTTCACATAGAATCCAGCATTTGAAATGGATCTCTTGTGTTTGTGTGTTGTTATTACTCCTCTAAAATTAGTTGTGGTTGCTTGACTTTGTAGCCTGTTGACCTGTAATGTACATTGTGCAGGGCCCAACTGCAGTGAGCCATGTGCTGCCTCCACAACCCGGTGGATGCCCTCCACTTGCATTTAGCAACCCGGTCTACCGTTGGGGGGGCCTCCAAGAACCTCAGCCAGAATCTCTCACTGGTAAGCAAATGTCATTATCCTTGTTGTGCATAAAAAGTGCCATGGTGAAGTATTGCATGTAGGACACGATCCTGAATAGCTGCACGGTGATGATTGTTGAGCCTCACAACATACAGCTCCCTCGCAATTACACCACAACAAAGATGGCAGACACGGCCAGTGTTACCAGATGACTATGCAATGTGAATATCCCTTATTCGCTTGTCAATTGTTTCTTTCGCGCAAGAAGCTGGTTTGGTAGGTAGATCACGCTGCAATATGCACACTAAGTGGCCGTGCTTTGTACAGTGTAGACCGCTTATAACGTAAGTCGCCTGAGTCGCGAATATCCGCACTATAAGTGGTACCGCACTATAACCAAAGCAACAATTTTCAAGGCCCGCACATATGCAAAACATGTACACCGAGCCGCCACGCGTATGCGACAGTTGAGGAATGCGGCTAGAACGTTTGCATTCAATTTACAGTCGAATCTCGTTAATTCGAAGCAAATCACGTGGCACTGCCATAGAGTAAAAGCTTAGGAGAAACTCCTCAATGTCGCACGCAAACAAAAGAAAAAAAAAGAAGAAAAAAAACGCGGCGGAAATTTCACCCTCTCTCAAATGGCAAGGTCGCCGATTCTGCGTTGCGCCGGAACATGCGTGTCGTGCCGACGTCTCAGCCACGTAGCCACGCGTAGAAAATGGCAGTGAACCCTTCTTTCTCCTTTATGCTTCCTCTACTTTCTAGTCACGTGTTGACCTTGCACGCGGCGGCTACGGCAGAGGAAAGCAGCGGCGCTGTCCCAGGCCGGCCAACAAAACTGCCCACGCCGGCAAACACCCACTTCCCGATAACGGCAGAAAACGAAACTTCGGGGAGCTGGCGCCGGGCCAGCTGGAGCGGCGGCACCTGCAAGGCGGCGGGCGCGCACTGTGACAGTCGAAAGTGAGGGAGCTACGAGGGAGGGCGAGGGGAGCCAGCGAAGCGGTGGAGTTGCCGAGGCGAAATCCGCTTCCCTGCCGCCCTCCTCCCTCACATTCCACGGTCTCCGCGTGCGCCCTTCTTTATTCTATGGTGCGCCCTTCGCCATGCCATGCCGGCGCCGCCCGCTCCCTGAAGTTTCGTTTACTGCCGTTATCGTGAAACGAGCATTGGCTGGCGTTGGCAGTTTCGTGGCCTTCGCTCGTTATGCGCGCCGTGATATTTCACGACTCGCACTCAAGGTTCTGGTTTGAGCCTCACTGGCTGTTCGTTCGCACGGCGGCACCTGCAAGGCGGCGGGCGCGCACTGTGACAGTCGAAAGTGAGGGAGCTACGAGGGAGGGCGAGGGGAGCCAGCGAAGCGGTGGAGTTGCCGAGGCGAAATCCGCTTCCCTGCCGCCCTCCTCCCTCACATTCCACGGTCTCCGCGTGCGCCCTTCTTTATTCTATGGTGCGCCCTTCGCCATGCCATGCCGGCGCCGCCCGCTCCCTGAAGTTTCGTTTACTGCCGTTATCGTGAAACGAGCATTGGCTGGCGTTGGCAGTTTCGTGGCCTTCGCTCGCTATGCGCGCCGTGATATTTCACGACTCGCACTCAAGGTTCTGGTTTGAGCCTCACTGGCTGTTCGTTCGCACCACGTGCCCTTCTCCTTCGCTTCGTCTCTCTTTCTTCATCGAGCACTCCTCGTTTGAGGGGAGGTTCGCCGTCTCCGCTGACTTCCTTACTCCCAGGCAGCCGCACTGTAACCGGTATTTCGTTTCCCGCAACTGCACTATAAGCGATACGTGTATACATGGAGTGCTATGGGAAAATTAACGGGAGTCTGAAAAGACCGCACTATATCCGGTCCTGCACTATAAGCGGTTACGTTATAAGCGGTTACGTTATAAGTGGTCTATACTGTACAGGGGGGGTATTATGTAAGAGTCCCCTAGTGGACTGTCCACTTCGGCTGTCGCCATTGGCTCCCGCTTCACGAGCGCGAAGGTTCACGAGCCCGACTCTTCCCCCACGCTGTCCACGTGCTGTCTATCCGCGCACACCACACCACATACACTGCGCGTCTTCCTTCCTTTTTCGCTGACGCACTCGTGCCACCTGGTCCTTCGCCTAACAACTACAGTCAACTGCGCGTGGCCTTTGAGAACCACGCCTTGCCTCGCCTCACTTGGAGCTCTCGGTCCGCTTACGCCGGCACTCTCTCCTCACAATTCTCCCCCCCTCACAACATGAAGCAGTACGGAAAGCGAGAGGCTGTGGTTATAGGTAGAGCACCAACTGGTCTGCGTGGACAATAGTTCAACGAGGTCCCGTAGTAGGGTTACTCAAAACAGTCATCGTCAACCGCTTGACCACTCAATAAGGTCCACGTCGCCGCGGTACCAACTTGGCTGAAACACCCTTGGCAGCATCACTCAAGGTGTGACTGTTTAAGAGCCCGAGGTCATCTTACCGTCTTTAATGGTTGTTGGCTGCCGATGACGGTCGTAACTGGACTCTGTACTTGCCAAGCAGCTGCTTGATGTTTGTGAACATATTTGAGGGCCTCTTCAAGGTGCTGCTGGAGTTCTGCAGCAAAGGCATGGGGTGCGGAGCTCACGGCCGCAACACAGCAACGCTGAAGTATATTCAATGACTACGCTCTCTGCAGTACACATCGCAAGGGTGATCTGGTGATCTCGGGTATGTGCTGGTCCCAGTCCTTGTGGTTGGAGCAGTATGCTTGTAGGCACTGCTTAAAAATCTCCGAGCTTTCGCAATCTTTCAACTTACTAGGACCGATGTCATGAAAATGATGTCCGTAGTGGTGATTTCCTTAACTCAGTGCCTTTGAAACAATAGTGTCATTTAAGGAAACGCCGCAGACAAAGCTCCTTAATGGTGCCATTGTGACGCCCGACCATTTGTCCGGAAGGTCAGTATGGCACAGTTTGACGGTCCTTGATGCCCCAGTGTTTCAGAAGATTGCGCCATAGAGTGCTCAGGGAGTGCTTCCCATTGTCACTTGTGATGAGTGATGACCAGAGGTGTGCCATGGCGACATAAAACTGTAACCACACACTCGTAAGATTTTTGTACTTGTTGCCGCTCTGGAAAATTAGTGAATTTGTTGGTAACCGCTAGCAAGTATTTGTGGCCACAAGGTGCAGATACCAAGGGCCCGATAATATCGACACTAAGCTCTTCCATAGGAGCTGTAGCCCACTGACTGTTCATGAGGCCCTCAGGCTTCTGGCGTCAAGCATTTGTGCACTGACAGACTGCACAGTACTGCACATACTTTGATATGTCAGCCCGCATGCCCAGACAGACGAACCGTGCTGAGACATGTCTCGTGGTTTTGAAAAATCCCGCATGGCCTGCTGTGCTGTGGTCATGTGCCATCTTCAGTGCCAGGTGTCAGAGGTGATCAGGTAGCCATGGTACCTTCTTGTTGCCTCTTTGTTGAACCAGCAGTCTGCTTGACTCCAGTTCTCTTGTCTCTGCTAGATCATGAAGAAGGCAGTGATCAGAGTCTGAGCTTGGGAGCCTAGTCCCTTGGACCACAGTCTTCAGTTTTGAGAGACGGCCGTCAAGAGCTTGTTCTTGGATGAGCTATCCTGTGCCACCTAAGAGTGTGGCATCCTTTTCCAAGGCTACTGCTACTTGCTCAAATGTAATTTTCACTTCAGGTTCTGGAGCAGCAATGGGGAACAGTGTCGCATGCAGACTATCACTTGGGTGGTCTTCACACTGGAGAGGGGCTCTACTTAAGGCATGTGCGGGTATATTTGCCAGTCCCTGTCTGTGCTTGATTCAGCATTTGATTCGGTCCTGCAGTCGTACGACCCAATGCTTGACCCTAGGCGAAGCTTGGTCAGTTTTAAACATCCATGACAAGGACGAGTGGTCCCAGTGAATCTCAAACTCAGTAAATTCAAAATAGGCCCTGAACTTGACCACTGCCCACACTATTGCAAGGCACTTCCACTCCTGGACAGTGTAATGGTTTTCGGCATCTCGAAGAACCCTGCTAATGAAGGAAACTGGCTGCAGTTCATCAGGGTCAGCCTACAGTAGCACAGCTTGCAATGCCGACACCGCTTGCATCAGTATGAACCATGAAAAGTCTGTTTACATCTGGAAGGCCCACCACTGCATCCTGAACAAAGTACAGTACAGACCACTTATAACGTAACCGCTTATAGTGCAGGACCGGATATAGTGCGGTCTTTTCAGACTCCCGTTAATTTTCCCATAGCACTCCATGTATACACGTATCGCTTATAGTGCAGTTGTGGGAAATGAAATACCGGTTACAGTGCGGCTGCCTGAGGGTACGGAAGTCAGCGGAGACGGCGAACGCTCCCCTCAAACGGGCGGCCCGAGGAGTGCTCGAGGAAGAAGGAGACGAAGTGGAGGAGAAGGGCACGTGGTGCGAATGAACAGCCAGTGAGGCTGTAACCAGAATCTCGAGTGCGTCGTGAAATATGACGGCGCACATAGCGAGCGAGGGCCACGAAACGGCCAGCGCTCGCTTCACGATAACGGCAGTAAACGAAACTTCAGCGAGTGAGCGGGCGGCGCCGGCACGGCATGGCGAAGGGCGCACGCGGAGACCGTGGAATGTGAGGGAGGAGGGCGGCAGGGAAGCGGATTTCCTCTCAGCAACTCCGCCGCTTTGGTGGCTCCCCTCGCCCTCCCTCATAGCTCCCTCACTTTCGACTGTCACCGTGCGCGCCCCCCGCCGCTACAGCCGGCCCGGCGCCAGCTCCCCGAAGTTTTGTTTTCTGCCGTTAACGGGAAGCGGGCGTTTGCCGGCGTGGGTAGTTTCGTTGGCCGGCCTGGAACAGCGCCGCTGCTTCCCTCTGCGCCGTAGCCGCAGCGTGCAAGGTAAACACGGGACTAGAAAGTAGAGGAAGCATAAAGGAGAAAGACGGGTTCACTGCCGTTTTCTACGCGTGGTAGCGTGGCTGAGACGTCGGCACGTACACGCATGTTCTGGCGCAACGCAGAATTGGCGACCTCCCCATTTGAGAGAGGGTGAAATTTCCGCCGCGTTTTTATTTTCTTTTTGGTTTGTTCGTGCGCGACATTGAGGGGTCTCCCCTAAGCTTTTACTCCATGGCGCTGCCAGAGCAATGCCGGTCGGAGGCACCGCTGCGTGATTTGGTTCGAATTAACGAGGTTCGACTGTAAATTGAATGCAAACGTTCTATCCGCATTCTTCGACTGTCACATACGCGTGGCGGCTCGGTGCACATGTTTTGCATATGTGCGGGCCTTGAAAATTGTTGCTTTGGTTATAGTGCGACTCCGGCGACTTACGTTATAAGCGGTCTACACTGTATTGTTTGAGTGCAGTGAAATCCTGCTCTTGACTCTCTGCCCACTGCCAGCAAGCCCCAGGAAGGCTTGCAACTGCTTAATTATGCTGGGCCTTGGGTAATCTAGCACTGCACGCACCTTTTTTTCATCTAGTCTGCATTGCCCAGTTGAGATGATGTGGCCCAAGAACTTAAGGGCTGACAGAACACCTGTATTTTGTCCTGGTTAATCATAAGGCCAGCACTATCACTACATTGCAATACTTCCCCTCACCTGCTCAACGTGACTCTCAAGTGGCTCCAACTGTACTAGAGCTACATCTCAAAATGCCATAGCGAAGTGGTGATTGATTCCCTGTAGCACACAGTCCATCAAGGTTTGAAAGGTGGCCAAGCCACTAGCCACCCCAAAGGGCATCCTGATGAATTCAAACGTACCCTGATGGCAGATGAAGGATGTTTTCATAATGTTGGCATCACAAACAGGAATCTGGAAAAACCATTGGGAGAGATGGAAGCTTGAGAACCACTGAGCTCAACCAAGTTATGCTAGCAGCCAGTCCGTTCAAGGTATTGGGTAGGCAGGCACAGTAATCCCACGTTATAATGAAATCGCTTGACTCGAAATATCGCTTTATATGAAATTCCTTCCCGTCCCGAGCTTGACCCGCTTAAAGTGAAGTGGCAAGCGCAGGCATCGCCGCCGCCACGCGGCGGCAACCCCTTTGCAGATGCAGTGTCAAATTAATACCGCCAACGAATTAGTCTCATGCAGGCACAGAACAGGCCACAAAAGTACCAAACCCACAATCGATGACTGCCTAGTAATGGGTACCAAGCGAGTGCTGAGTGCTCCCAGCTGTTTACTGCAGAGCAAGCGGAAGCTGTCAAATTCCATGGTGCAGCGCGCCGTCTCAGTCGCATCGCTGGTGTCCCCCGTGACAGAATCCACACAAAAATAAAGTTTTCCTGACGCATTGCGGTGCCAGAAAACAGCGGTCTCTTGGATGCCGAAAAGCGGCCAAAAGACTGTGAGTAGACTTGCACCGTAGCACTCCACAGGGTGTGCTCGATGAGCAAAGTTTTACCGCTCTAAAGAGCACTTCTGGCGCTGAAACGTGCCGAATAGCACAAAAGAAGTGTCCCTCCGATTATAAGTGGAACGAGAGGTACTACGTTAACAAATCGGGAAATCGACTTAAGCTGGTCTAGAAATTTGCTCGCCGCTCACTGTAATCAGCCTGCATCGCAATAATACACCGCCTCTAGCTTCGTTGCACTTTTGGCGGTGCAAATCGACCGATAACTTGCCGAAAACACGAAAAATCGGAGCGTCGCCAGTGGTGAGTCAGGCTGTCAACATGGCGGGTCAGCGCAAGCTGGTGTTTTCCCGGCGATTTTCTCAAGCTGGTCATGCTCGATTCGCGCCATCCGACTTTAGACAAATGGTCTAAATGCGTGGTAGGGTCATTGAATTTTGTTCCTAGACATTTGTCAATGGCGCGGACGCGATGGTGCGCTAACACCGACACTCGAACCGTAGAATTAGGAGTGACTGGTGTTTCGTCAACTACGGTGCGCCAAAGAACACTTGTTTTGCAAACTTCAAGGCTGCATACCTCGGGGAAAAATTGCCCAGCGATCATGCAAAGCCCCTACTACTGCAAAACCGATTAGTTTTCACGATTACGCTGTATACCCACATTGAGTGGCTAATCGTTTTTCGAGCACAACAAGCACAATCTCAGACTTGAGTCACGGCATTTGCGGCGCTTTCCAGTGCAATACTCTCTTAGTCTTCCATGACAACCGCACCCCCCTATAAAATCTGCTGCCTTCGCCTCCTCATTCGCCCTCCAGTCTGCAAGCCGTTTGGACACCAGTCACTCCTCTCGCTCGCCTTCATGTCAACCTCTCCTCCTCGCTGCCAGTTTTGATGTCGCTGCTCTTCCAAAGCTGCCCTCTTCCGCCCTGTCCTCCCGAGCACAATCTTCCACCAACGGGTAGCCCTTCCGCGGTTCCTGCTTCTTGGCCTCCACGGCTCCTATCGCCTTTCTTCTGCTGCACGTGAAGCCGATGCCAAGCCCGCCATTGCGACCGTCGCCATGACCAGCGTGGACTCCCGAGGAAAGCGAGATGCCCGGGCGACATTTTGAAGCTTCTGCCTTTTCGTTAGGCAGAATATTTCGTTATATGCAGGTTCGGCACGAAAATTCGAAAAAGAAACGCTTACCGTATTTAATGGATTCTAACGCGCCCTCGATTGTAACGCGCACCCGTTTTCCGTTCTCATCGAAGCACTCATCCTTGGAATGTCACACCAGGTACTGGATGCGTGGACGCGTGTCACTTCGCACAAGCGCGAGGCATCGGAAACGAAGAGCGAGCGTCACGATGGCGTCGTATACTGTTACAGTAGAGCCCCGCTGTTACGTTCGCGGGTGCTGCGTTTTCCTGGCTGTTACGTCGTTTTCGGCCGGTCCCGGCACAGCTCCCATAGAACCCAATGCATTGGTAACGCCGCTGTTGCGTTGCGAACTGCCACCCTGCGCCGGCCCGAGCGGTCATTTTGACTTTTCATGTCGCTTGGCTTGGTGGCTTGACGATGGCATTGGCCGCCCAAAGTGCTGGGAGCGACAACTATGACATATTTTCGGTTTCCGCCAGCAAAAGTATGGCCCTTGAGATCCGTATTTGCTATCTAAAGATGGTGTCTATGACGCGTTGTGGCCCTAAAATTGGTTTTGGCTCATAGATGTTCTGCATAAAGTCCAAGGGCAATAACGCAGTCATCGCGCACCGTATGGTGTATGTACGAGTGAAAATGTGCGAGGGGAGCCGACGACCGCGTCTAAATCTCGCACGCGCAAGAAAGAAAAGCAGGGAGGAAGCGCGCCTTCTTCCGTTGCGCTCGAGGCACCAGCGAGGGCGGTGGGATAGTGGGCGGCGTTGTACTGTACTCTGGCATCAACTGCGCGATGGCGCGCGGTCCGTATCTTGAAAGCGATCTGCGTTGGGGCAGAGTCTAGGCAGTGTAGGTGCGTCGGCGGCTCATAGCTTTGTGCGTGCTGTTTGTTCTCGGCGCTCAGTTTGCATTGAAGCGATAGACAACATCACAAAGGTCACTTCGCTCGCTTCTGCAGCGACGCTTCCACAAGCCGGCTAGGCCAGCTGTGTGGCCTAGCCGGCTTGGCGGGCAATCTTTCTTCATGTTTGTTTCAATGTCTGCTTCTTACTTTATTCTTGTACTTTCAGTGTAGCTATCACAATTAACTGACTTGTGTTAACTTTGGCTTCATTCTATTCACTCATGGTGTATGTCACCAAGGCCAGAAATGTTCAGGCAGTGCCGCTGCAGTGCAAGTAGTGCCGCGGGGTACCTGTACAGTACATGGCAGGTGTTACTGAGTGCTGAGGCACAAGCCATGTCATCAATTGCTTGGCTAAATTGTGCAGTGACCTGGCACGTGTGGCCGCTTTTTGCTTCAGCGTGAGCTTCACACCTTTCAATCTACAGTCACCACTCGAGAATTCAGACTTGATGGGGACTGCCTAAAGGTCTACATAATCAGGATTCCGAAATATCAGATTTGTCACGAAATAATTGACTTTATTCTACAAGTAACCGAAAAAGCGTTGCTGTGCACACATACGCTTGCCTGCAACCTGGTTCGTCTATATTTGGAAAATTTTCATGTTTTTACTACAAATAGATAAAAGTACAGTCAGCGGATGCACCAGTGGTGGTGACCAAGAGAAAGTAACATATTGCGCTCAGCGATGTTTTCGTGTGAGAATGTTGCCCGTGGGCGACAAGTTAGCTTCCTACGTACTCGCCACTTTGTCAAATGGCAAACAACTGTGCTCTGAGAACTGAATGGTCATGGGCTTCTCATCAGTCTATTACTTCCCCACACATAATCACCACCCTCATCAGCGCAGACATCAAGGCTGGAGTTGGTGCTAGTTGAACCTGCTTGTGAGCAACAAAGATCTGTCAGCGGGCGTAGTGTCACTATTTAACACGAGGAGCAAACGCTGGACATGTGGAGCACAGACCGCTTGCGTGACGAACCAACATTTAAAGAACTAGCTGCAACTCTAAATGTGACAAACGGCCTTTACAGCAGTTAGTGACTTGGCTTGGCTTGTCCCGTGGTTTGGCCGCAGCCTGGGTGAGACTACTGAATCGACTCGGCTTTGCTAGTTTCGGTTTCGAGGAGGTGCCAGCAATATGGGTAGCAATGCCTCAAAACAAAAATATTCCTGTTTTTGCTCAACGTGGTGGCCGAATTGGCACGTGATGAAGTGTCCGAAATTTCGGTAGGCCTTATAACGGGGGAGGCTACCCTTGGATACCAATTATTTTTATTGAGATATCTTAATGAAATTTTCAGGATAGACTCATAGTAAAAGCATTAGTAGAACTACAAAACTTCATGCAGTTATGTTCACTGGTTCTCAAGTTAAGCAATATGTCAGAATGGTGCACATGGTTTTCTCATTCCAGGCCTGGAGAATTTTCAAAAGGTGCTGGAACTGTGAAATTCACTAGGATAATTCCCAGATGGATACCTCAAAGCAAGACAGAGCCCTTTTTTAAAATTTCATTGCTGAAAATTTTAGCAGACCACCAAATTTAGTATTAGTGATTAGGTTTTTATTAATTGAATTTTGATTAAATATCACAAATCACAGACACGATAAATTTTAAAAAATGGGCTTGTCTTGCACTCCGAAATTGATTCAGATACACAATAAAAAAAAACTTCTGAAAATCTGATGAGCACTTCCAGAGATATGGATGGAATAAGCTTCACCACCCAAAAAAGTCATTTTGAGAAAATGAGGTTTGAAAGTTTTGGGCACATATGTTGGTCTTAAATGACCCTGCAGCGTAACTAGAGATGTCCTTAGGCACTCCCTTCCTTTTCCGCCTTTCCACCTTTTCTTGAAATCGCTTCTTGGCCTTTTTCAAAAATTTTTGCCTTCACTTGTAGCAGTGGCAGCTTGTGGAGATGGGTTTGCACAAGGCTTACCCTACGAGCGACGGTCAGGAAAGGGCACGACGCTCCTCCACTCCGCAACGCACAAAGGCGCTACGGCAGGGTTCGTCGACTCTCCGACACGGCGCAGAGAAGGCTCCGGAGTCAGATTGCCAACAAACACGGGTTTATTCACCCAAGGTACAGCTCAGTGCTACAGTCACGGCGCTTACGGGCCAAGGCTCGCTGCAAGACCGATCGAGTACGCGCGCCCGCTGCGCTAGGTGCTAACCGGGTAGCGGTCCGCCAAGCGCGATAACGAGGAGTCGCGAGAACAAAGGTCTCATGTAACCACCTCGTTGCGAGCCTGTGAGCCTCCCTCGCGGCGAGGAAGCGCTCAGCGGACGAGAGCTCGGGTGGAGAGGGTGCCCGGGGGCCGCCGCGCGGGAGGCCAATCAGGGCGCATCCCGGTGACGTGTTCTCGCGGGGCAAGTCCAATCCCGGGGGGGGAGAAGCACGGTTTGCGCGGGAAAGTAAGTCCGGCGCGCTCGCCATGTCCGCCATGTTGCCGTTATGGCGGCGGTTCCCGGAGATTGAGCTAAGCGCCACGCGCGAGCTGGGGGGCGAGGCGCGGGAAGGCCCCTCGATCCCCACAAGCTTCAGGATCGCGCTCCATTGCTTGAAATTTCTGCTTTGTTGCTGGCATAGCGCCAAGTCCTCGTTGCACAGCAGCGCGCTTTTTATCCGCCGCCTCTCTCCTCACACGTCAGAAAACGTGTTTGCAAGTGCACAGTGGACGACGCGATCACACTGTCCGAGGCATATGAAAGAGAGGATGTGGAAGCCGCTGTCAATGAGCATGAGACACCAGGTGCACTCGTCATGACAAATTCTTGCGCCGGTGGAGCAGGAGTCACGCTGCTAGAAGCTTTGACGCAACCACTCTCTCACGTAGATGAAGCAGAAGCTGCCCCACAGGAACCATCGCTGCGATCATTGTCGGCGCGCGGGCGAGCGGCGAGCTTCGCCATGCGGACGAGCTTCATAGAACGCTTCCTTGCACCTGTAAAGGGTTTATTAGAGATCGGAGCAGCGCAGCGTCGACAGTCAAACGAGACGGCTTTCAAGCACGAGCGCCGTTGCAAGCAAAAGCGCTGGACCCACTAGCGTCTCTCTTCGCTACACACCGAACACGTGTAGTGTCCTGAGTTTCATTGGGCGCATCGTGACTGACCGCACAACAATCGACAGGCGAAACGCAACGACAGTCTCGTAAGAACGGTTGAAAATCGCCTCGTCGGTAGAAATTTCGAGAATATGCAAACGGTTGTAAAGGTAGACGATAGCGAGCGGAACACACACTGCACGCCAGCGATGGAGGAGCCAAAGCAGACGACGACTGGGTGCATTATGCAGAAGACCACTACGTCATCGCGTACAGCAGCCAATGGGAGTCGCAGGATCCCCCGCGTCCTTGAGGAGCACACGCTTCGCCCAATCTCAGCTTCGCGTCTCTGCTGCAGGAAACTTGAAAGCTCTCACGAGCCCTCTAATCATAAGCGACTTATGCCTCTCCCGCGCTGCCGTCGCCGCCGTGGGTGGCGGGTATAAAAAGTGCAAGAATGCATGAATAAAACAACGCCAAAACGGCGCCTCGGTGGAGTGGTGGAGAAATGGAGTTCGCGCCAAGTTGCGGTATTTTGAGCGCTCGCTCGCCGCTCGAGGGCTGCCGCGGCTTGTTGTAAACTTTATGTGAAATAGTTTCGCGATGAATTAGACAGTTGATATTTACAGAAATGGTAGTTTATAAAACATACTGCCCGAATATGTGATTTTCCAAAAATCTACTTTTTCACGATTTTTCTATTTTCAAAATCCGCGTCCCCCCTTAATAATTTTAAGTCCATGTGACCAGGGGTGGGGCCACGAAGCTGCCCGAATAATTAGCATGTCCGAATTATTGATCAGCTACTGTTTTCTTAACCACTTCCATGACTCTCCACCATGAACAAAGTCACTTTTTCAGTCTGACAATGTGGATAATCAAACAAATTCGATGGGAACTGGTAAACGCACAGCTACACACAGCTGCACACAGCTACAGTAGTGCCC
This sequence comes from Dermacentor silvarum, assembly GCF_013339745.2. Taxonomy (NCBI): domain Eukaryota; kingdom Metazoa; phylum Arthropoda; class Arachnida; order Ixodida; family Ixodidae; genus Dermacentor; species Dermacentor silvarum. The sequence goes on from NC_051154.1 coordinate 150,056,788, forward strand.
GCAACAAATTTCGAAGTACTGGAGACTATTCCGGCTGTGTTGAAGCACGTTTTTACGTCCTCTTTAAGCACCGCCAGCACGCATCAGCCTGGCGAGCATTGTCTGCATGATGCCATGCACTTTGACTGCACCACAGAATCAAGGGCTGTGGTGGTCAAATGGACCTTTTGTACTTGGTCTCGTGCCTGTACTTCGGCTTTTGTTGCCAAAAGGCTGATGGCAGTATCGAATAACTAAATAAATAAAAATGAAAAATATACTTCCTTACAACTATCGTCCGCCATCAGTGCCCGCCGGGGGGAGGGCAGGTGTTCCGGTGAGTTACCACTGTGTAAGACAAAGCTGGTGCAAAGGTCTCTGCAGCACACTGCAAAAGAACTACAGTTAAACCTGGATATAACGAAATTGACAAATTCCTGAAAAACTTCGTTATAAAAAGGATTTCGTTATATGCAGGTTCGGCACGAAAATTCGAAAAAGAAACGCTTACCGTATTTACTCGATTCTAACGCGCCCTCAATTAGAACGCGCACCCATTTTCCGTTTTCGTCGAAACACTCATCCTTAGAATGTCACACTAGGTACCGGATGCCTGGACGCGTGTCGTTTCGCACAAGCGCGAGGCATCGGAAAGAAAGAGCGAGCGTCACGATGTCATTGTAGCGTCGTATAGTGTTACAGTAGAACCCCGCTGTTACGTTCCCGGGGGCTCCGTTTTCCCGGCTGTTCATTTTCGGCCGGTCCCGGCACAGCTCCCATAGAAACCAATGCATTGATAACCCCGCTGTTGCGTCGCAACTGTGGGACCGGTCCCGCATCATACGTTGCGAACTGCCACCCCGCGCTGGCCCGAGCGTCCATTTTGACTTTTCATGTCGCGTTGCTTGACGATGGCTTGACGATGGCATTGGCCGCCCAAAGTGCTGGGGGCGACAACTATGACGTATTTTCGGTTTCCGCCAGAAAAAGTATGGCCCTTGAGATCCATATTTGCTACATAAAGATGGTGTCTATGACGCGTTGTGGCCCTAAAATTGGTTTTGGCTCATAGATATCCCGTATAAACTCCAAGGTCGATAACGCAGTCGCCGTGCGCCGTATGCTGTATGTACGAGTGAAAATGTGCGAGGGGAGCCGACGACCGCGTCTAAATCTTGCACGCGCAAGAAAGAAAAGCAGGGAGGAAGCGCGCCTTCTTCCGTTGCGCTCGAGGCACCAGCGAGGGGGGTGGGATAGTGGGCGGCGTTGTACTGTACTCTGGCATCAACTGCACGATGGCGCGCGGTCCGTATCTTGAAAGCGATCTGCGTTGGGGCAGAGTCTAGCAGTGTAGGTGTGTCGGCGGCTCGTAGCTTTGTGCGTGCTGTGTGTTCTCAGCACTCAGTTTGCGTGGAAGCGATAGACAACAGCACGAAGGTCACTTCGCTCGCTTCTCCAGCGGCGCTTCCACACGCCGCCAGCGTTTGACACCGTGCGTCCGCGCTCATCGAGTGTGATGTGTCACAGCATGTACCAACGCATCGGTAATATCAACTGGAAAAGGAGAGAGTGCCGGCTTGGCGGGCTAGGCCAGCTGCAGCAAGCGGCAGGATCAGGTTTGAATCAAGGGAGGGGGAAAGGTCACGCCCGCGGCGGCAAGATCGCCGGTTCGAGGGATGCAGGCCCGCCTCGCGCACGCACGCACACGTGCGCTCGCTTCGCATTACGTCGCGGTGGACAAGGTGCTTCCGGTTGCCGCTCGCGCAAAAATGACAATATTTGGGGCAAAATCTCTAGGCTGTCGGAGGGGGAAATCCGTTATATCGAGGGGGTCTCCTGCTGCCACTTCGTTACGTAGAGGTCTCAAATACATGTGCTTCTATGGAGTAACGGCGGGGAATAGAAAAACTTTCTTATATCCAGGAATTCGTTATGTGGAGGTTCGTTATAAGCAGGTTTAACTGTACAAAAGATAGTTTTCATGTCTTCATCTGTTAGATCACTGCTATCTCTAATGGAGTTGTTGACGCTATCCATCTTAGCCGTCATACATGCCAAAGTAGACAGTACGACAGGTTTTATCAACACTTCGTGAGAAGGCCAGCAAAGCAATGCAAGCCTCTGATTCCGTACAGCACTCATCGCTGTGCACAAGTGAACGGTTTTAAACAACAAAAAAGTATTTCTTTATGCTGTTCTAGTGACAAGCATTGCATGGCTTGCAGCGCCCTGCCGGCCTGTTCACGAAACGCTGGTAAGCCAACAATCGCGAAGAACATGAGAGCAGAGGTATTTTGGAACGATCTATGTTGTTTTCCATTCTTATCATTTGGTACAGCTTCGTCATAGCATGGCCACAGTTGAATGGCACATAGTGTACCAAAGCATTTTACAAAGCATCCTTCCCTCACATGCCGCAAGCCATGCACTCTTCTGTTTACGTTTCATTCCGACATAATAGTGTGCTGTCGTTGACTATTTTGGATGACTATACTTTAAACGTTGCATAGCGCATTGTGTGAGCAGAGTGCAGGAGTCGGCAACATTGGTAGAGTGCAATAGCAAGTCGGCAGCTGTAGAGTATATGAGTTGCGGCCATCTTGGTAGTAGGGCCGGTTTGCTGCATTTCCAGCTAGCCAACAGCTCATGGAAGTGTGGAACTGTTGCATCGGACAAATTACTAGCAGCGCCTGGCGCCGCTAGATTTCAGCTTAATTGGTGGCACCCCTTCTCCCCTCCGCTCCACCCCCTTTCTTTTCTCTAACTGTATATTTTAATATGATTAACCTAGGAAGGAATAAATGAAACATCATATCACGGAGAAAAAATGGGTCTTAGCGTTATTGCGGGAAACAAAAGATAAGTAGAATAAAAAGACATTTGTATGCAGTATTGCTTCATTTTTCTAGTGTGTGCAGTATATTTTGAGGCAGCTGCACAGTTTTAGTAATGAATGGTGATCGCAGATTGCTTTTAATAGCTGGATAAATTAAAAAAAAAAATTCTGAAATATACATGCTTCACAAAGTTATTTCATTTTTACGTATTTCTTACTGAACAACATGGCATTCTTCCAGGAGGAGAGAGCGGCAGTAGTGGTCACAGCAGTGCAGCTGAAAGTGAAGGCAGTGGTACCTCAAGCCCATCTTCACCACACCTCTGGGAAGACAATTTTCTAGGGTATGACACTTCTCTCTCACATGAAGTGTTGCTTCTTAGGTATAATTTATCACTACACCAGACTTTAGTAGAAGTAAAAAGTTCTTATGTTGAGTTGAGTTCATTTATTTACCACTTACATGGAGTTTCACATAAGTGGTTAGGACGAGGGGAAAAAAGCTGCATTAGAAACAGCTTGACTAGCCCTACGTCCCCAGTTCACTATGGCAGCATGGCAGTATAAGAAAAATACATTTCAACATCAGTGTCAAATGAGAATACACATGATATACACAGAAAGCATATTTTACAAAAAGTGAAATTTAACTAAGAACATATTTAACACAGCATGCTTAAAACAGAAGTGTTAGAGAGTGTGGGAACATTTTCATAAGAAATTTTGAAATTATTTAATGTCTTCGGCAAGCAATAACTTAATGTTTGAAAGCCATAGTTTGTGCACGGCCGTGGCACATACCATTGTTCCGAGTGTCGGTTTAGGCACGAAGAAGGATTTAGTTGCAAGTTAGCTACACTGTGTATATAACCGCAATGTTTTACAGCAGGGGTTCTCAAGCATGTTCGTCCAGGGAACGCTGCTAAGCTCCATGAAGCGCCAAGGAACCCCCCCCCCCCCCCGAATTAACCGAATTAGAATGTCCTAATTAACCAAATTTCGAATTATAGAGGGTATCAAGAAAACAATAGACAAATGCTTAACTACGTCAACACGCTTTTATTTACTCAATGAATCAGCAAATCCTGATTATATTTAGCACAAGACCAGAACGGAAGCTGAAATTCTCGTCATCTCATGACTGATTAGCGCTAGCAGCGGCGAAGGCCTCGCGCGCATACATCCCGATTATTTTTTCGTCAGTCAGCTGCTCACCAACAAATTGTCCGTCCATCGCGATGTAGCCGGTGCTCTTAATCTTCGAGAGCTTTGCACTGAGTCAAAGCAAAACTACTGCTTGCCACAACCGCTGCGGACGAAACCGCGGCCGCTATCGATGTGATCATGGACGGCGGCCTTGCGGTTCAGAAGGCAGGCGGCCGACTCATGCACCAAGTCAAAACGAAACTACCGTTCGCTGGAAGAAGTGCGGACGAAACCGCAGTCACTATCGACGCTACCATGGTTGGCGACTATGCAGTTGTGAAGGCAGGCAGCGGACGCGCGCACCGAGTGAAAACGAAACTACTGTTTGCTGCAACCGCTGCGGATAAAACTGCGGTGGTTATCGACGCGATCATGGATGGCAACTACGCACTTATGAAGGCACGCGGCGTGCTGCCAACGTGGTGTTACGCGCGGCGATAAATGCAAGAATAAAGTCTTTAAGGGCACAATTAGGCACGAAGCGTTCCGGCGTTGCTGTCAATCACGTGCCGCGCACAATTGCCGCTGAGGACTATGGCGATGCTGACTGCGCTGCTTCGTTTCGGTGGGACGCTAGCGCCCTTCTTGCTCTTCTGTGGCGCATACTTGCGATGCTCCGCACATTTTTTTTTCTTCATTTTTTATTTTTTTTCCTCCAACGTTTAACGTCAGTGCCCACGCAATCGGCACCTACGCTATCTACAAATGGGATAAAAGCGCATGTTGGTAAATTATGGCCTCTGAGATTCAAGTGCGAAAGCTTAGGTGCGCTGCCCGTTTTTGGGGGTTGGGTGGCCACAAGCTGCTTGCGAATTTATTGCGCAGTTCGTGCGTTGCCGTCACGCGCTGTGAAGTGCTTTTTGACATTCGGGCATGAGTAATGGAGGTTCTGTGGATCGAGCGCACCTCGTTCTCGCCGTTTTAGCCACTTGGTGAGCGCGGGACCACGGAAAATTTATCAGTGGTTCGCGGAACCCCGAGCAGGGGCCTGCGTTCCCCAGGGTTCCGCGGAACCCACTTTGAGAACCCATGTTTTACAGTATCAGACCTAAAGGAAAGTAATAAAGTGTATTCATATAGCACGTGTAATTTAATTACATTATATTTGACGAATAGTTCAGAAGTGTTTGCATTAAATGGTAGGTTTGCAACATTACGTAGGGCCTTTTTTTGTAGGATGAGAAGATTATTTATCGATTGCTTTGTTCCATTACCCCAAATTAAGTTACAATAGTGCAGATGTGATGAGAAGACTGTTTTAAATATCGAAAGCTTTTAAAAAACTGGCAATACACGCTGACATTTTCTCAGTACGCCCTAAGACCTTGCATAGTTTGTTTTGTAAAAGTTCGATATGGTGTTCCCATTTCATATATTCGTGAAAAATAACACCTAAAGATTTTGCTGTAGAAGAAAATTAATTTTATTATTATTCAACATGAGATTATAAGAATGAGTGAGCTCATAAAGTTGGGATTTAGAGCGATAAAGAACAGCTTTAGTTTTGGAGCAATTCATTTGTAAAGAATTTCTAAGTGACCAGGTGCATATTTTTCTAATGTTGTTAGCTAGATTCACAAGATGATCTATATTTGTTCCGGAAAAGAAAAGACTTTATCAGCAGCTCCCCTCAACCCATGTATTGGGTTGAAGGGTCAACATTTACAATAGCATTAATAAATATCATTAAAAAAAAGCGGTCTCAGTATGCTGCCTTGGGGAACTCCGTATTTAACAGGTTGCATAGAAGACAGAGTTCTGCTTATCAATACACATTGTTGTCTACTAGTTTTGAATTAGATTGAGGGCAACACCACTAACTCCATAACACTGCAGCATTCCTATTAATGTTTCCTGGATAATATTATCAAAGGCATTGGACATATCTAAAAATATGCCGTGTTAATTTTTTGGCTTGAATATTTTTAAGAATCAATTCTTTTTAAAGCAGTAGAGCACTTTCTTGAAAAACCTGATCTAAATTCATACTGTGATTTTGTTATGACGGAATGTTTGTCAAAAATTTTTGAGAGTCAAAGATGAATAATTTTTTCAAGTCGTTTGTAGAATAGGGGAAGGATTGAAATGGGCCTATAATTACCGAGAATATTTTTATCACCACTTTGTAAATTACCGTCGCCTTCGCATTCTTCATATTCTGTGGGAAAATGCCAGTTCTTAAGGAAAGTTTGTAAATACGTGTCAGACACGGGCTAAGAGTGTCAATAATATTTTTAATCGGCTCCATTTTCATACCATTTTATACCAGAAAAACTAGCATAGACAACAGAGAAGTGATATACAGCGCAGTCCACTTGTAACGATATCAAGAACGAAAACTCCGATCTTTATAACCGATCATTGCTATATCTGGACTGCCTTTAAAAAAAAAAAAAAAAAAACATCGAATATATATATTTGCCATCCCAACACCAAATTTGCCACTTGCGATAAAAAAATAGATGTTGTGGCTAGTAGGCTGTGAAAAATAAAATGTTTATTTGTACAGTATATACCACTTATAACGTAACCGCTTATAGTGCAGGACCGTATATAGTGCGGTCTTTTCAGACTCCCTTTAATTTTCCCATAGCACTCCATGTATACACGTATCGCTTATAGTGCAGTTGCGGGAAACGAAATACCGGTTACAGTGAGGCTGCCTGGGAGTACGGAAGTCAGCGGAGATGGCGAACCTCCCCTCAAACGAGGAGTGCTCGAGGAAGAAAGAGAGACGAAGCGGAGGAGAAGGGCACGTGGTGCGAACGAACAGCCAGTGAGGCTGAAACCAGAATCTTGAGTGCAAGTCGTGAAATATCACGGCGCGCATAGCGAGTGAGGGCCGCGAAACTGCCAACGCCATCCAACACTCGCTTCACGATAACGGCAGTAAACGAAACTTCAGGGAGCAGGCGGCGCCGGCACAGCACGGCGAAGGGCGGGAGGAATGTGAGGGAGGAGGGTGGCAGGGAAGCGGATTTCGCCTCGGCAACTCCGCCGCTTCGGTGGCTCCCCCTCGTAGCTCCCTCACTTTAGACTGTCACCGTGCGCCGCCGTGCAAGCGCCGCCGCTCCAGCCGGCCCGGCGCCAGCTCCCCGAAGTTTCGTTTTCTGCCGTTACCGGGAAGCGGGCGTTTGCCGGCATGGGCAGTTCCGTTGGCCGGCCTGGGAGAGCGCCGCTGCTTCCCTCTGCGCCGTAGCCATAGCATGCAAGGTCAACACGTGACTAGAAAGTAGAGGAAGCATAAAGGAGAAAGAAGGGTTCACTGCCATTTTCTACGCATGGCTACGGTAGCGTGGCTGAGACGTCGGCACGTACACGCATGTTCCGGCGCAACGCAGAATCGGCGACCTCGCCATTTTGAGAGAGGGTGAAATTTCCGAGCGTTTTCTTTCTTTCTTTTTTTTTCTTTTTTTTTTTTTTTTTTTTGTTCGCGCACGACATTGAGCCTTGAGGGGTCTCTCCTAAGCTTTTACTCTATGGCGGTGCCTGAGCAATGCCGGTCGGAGGCGCGGCCGCGTAATTTGGTTCGAATTAGCGAGATTCGACTGTAAATTGAATGCAAACTTTCTAGCCGGATTCCTCGACTGTCGCATACGCGTGGTGGCTCGGTGCACATGTTTTGCATATGTGCGGGCCTTGAAAATTGTTGCTTTGGTTACGGTGCGGTACCGCTTATAGTGCGGATATTTGCGACTCCGGCGACTTACGTTATAAGCGGTCTAAACTGTACCTCTAAATAGCGCCTCAATCGTTAGGCGCGCTGAAATTACAGTGGCTAGAATGGGGAAGTGGGATAAACGCTCCGGCTCGTGCGTGGCGCTTTGGGAGGAAACCGCCAGGTGGCACTAGCACACGCTTACACGTCGGCCGCGACAGCGACTAGCAGCCGCAGTGCAAGGGTGCTCCGGGGAATGCGATCATCCGCGCGCGCAGCTCAACATGCAATAACAAAAAAAGAACGCTTCGTAATATATATTCTCGCTTGTGCATGGCAGAAATGGTGATAGAGCAGCTATGCTAACCCTTTAGGAATTGAAAGGCACCAAGGTTGAGCGCGCGTCGATGGTAGAATGCAGCTTTAGCCGATTTACTCCCGCTGGCACCTTATCGAACGCAAAGCAAAAACGTACCCAGTGGTAACTCGGAAGCAAACATTTTATTTTTGACACTGTTTACGTAAACAACTCAAGTTTGAAGAGTGGCTCACAATCCGTTTAAAACAAACCATTATTAGTCATCGATGATGTTGTGCTACGCAACGTACCTGAGCTGGTGCCTCCCCCACCCCAAAAAAAAGCATGTTTAAATTGTTCACAAGCAGTTCAAACAGAACGTTGTCAGCCTTTGGGGAATTCTCTGCTATGTGGCGCGCCTGAGCTTCAGGTGCTTCTTCATCTTACTGTAAGATGCTCTCGCATTGTTGAGTGCGTCCATGTAGAAGTGCAAACGGGCAGGAGACAAGCATTTCCAAGCTGTTACTGTGCCGCTCGTTGTAAGTGAAGCACATTGAAAAAAGTGGTTTCGAGGCTGTCTATACAAATGAGAAGAGCTTCTCCGAAGGGTAAATGAGGCCCCCCCCCATTGTCACAGAACTTGGTGAACATCGCCACCTGTTCGTTGGCTTGGTCAGCGGAAACAAAGAGCTCATCGAATCATTCCTTGCACACAGACAGTAGCGCACCCAGGATCTCAGCCAGGGGGGGGGGGGGGTGAAAGTTTGCCAATACCATCTAAACAGCACTAATTTCGATTTCTTCACGGGAAATTGTCAAAAAATGCGCTTTTTGCGAGTGTGCAGACGATTGCGCGTCTTACATCTTAGTTGCAGCACTCAAATGCGTAAGGAAAGAAAAGGGGTTAAACAAAAGGGGGGGTTAAGTCGGCCTCAGGGGGGGGGGGGGGTTACAGCCCCCGAATCCCCCCCTGTCGGTGCGCCACTGCACACAGACGTCGGGATTGTATTGCGTGCAACATACCCTGTCATGTTGAATACTAGCCGCGAGTCACTCATCATTTCAGAGTAATCATGGTTGGGGAGCATTGCGGATATATATAGAAAAATATATGTTTTGGTCACATTATGTTTAGCATTCGAGCGTACGGATTGGCGGCCTCTAGATACAGAGCAATTTCCGCACTTATTCGTGTAGCTCTCACATGAACTTCGCTATTCAAAATTTGATCGTTGGGATAGGTAGTGTCAAAGACAATCCCCAAAGTGCTCATTTGCTGTAGCCACTTATTGTTGATAATTAGAAAGTTAATTACCGTAACTTTGCTAATTACGCACATATGTGTGAAAATTGCTCTGTATCTAGAGGCCACCAATCCGTACACTCGAATGGCAAACATAATGTGATCAAGATTTATATTTTTCTAATTTTAAAAATTTGGTGCAGCTAAAAAAAAGCACCCTTTATATATCTGCTCTCGTGCAATAAACACTCAGTCGTTAGTTAGCGCTATGCCCCGTCTGTTGCTTTCGCCGCCCGTGTGCTTCTGCGCTACTGTGTAAATAAAGCATTTTGGACCTCTTTATCATGTGAGAAGCTTCTTCAACCTTCTCACTGTCCAGCAGTGCGTCCAGTTCATGGTTTGCATCCTCATAGCTGAGAAGGAATGTCAGATCGCGCCCCCTACACAGTTTCCATGCACTGCTGGGAGTATTATCTGCACTTGGGAACTCCTCCATCAAAGCACCTCCTATTTCATCGTCAGTAGCGACGTGCTCCCAGAGATCAGTAATGTTAGCGGCTTCCACCGTGTTGATTTAGCCCTTAGGAGTTTGGTCCGGGCGCACGAGGGCGCTTTTTCCGTTGATCGGCATGGCCACTGCTTCTAGCCTTCATGATCGTGGCGCTCCTGGTTTTCATAATCGTCGATATCATCGACTGCACGAGCTCGTACTTGTTCGAGTCTTGCAAAATTTGCAGCTTCGTCTCAGGAGACACAGCTTTGCGCTTCGTCGGTGCACCTCCCGCTGCTTCCCCGGCGCATTTCCGCACTCTCTGAGAGCGTAGGCTGCACAGGCGTCGCTCGCTTATCGCTTTCTTTCTCGCCTCTTTGGATGCTCACACGACCGCCGGCGATGCGGACGCGAAACAGCTGGCGCCATCTCGTGCACGCTGCGCCAACTTGTGATGCTCTCCGTGGCTTTCGTTCGCAATCGGCGCGTGGGCGGGATGCGCTGCGCGGTCATGGCGGCAGATACGAACTTGCGTAGGCAAACTTTCGCCCCGTCTCGATTAAGGGAACTTAAGAACGCAAATTTCACGATTATTCTGCATGAAAAACACTGCCCACAAGCAAAATTTCGATTGTTATATCCGATATGTGGTGAATAACATATCATTATATATGTTTTTTTTCTCATAGCCCTAATGCATAAGTTGACACTCTTATGTCGACTCCTCGTTATAACTGATATATCGCTATATGTGGTATCATTATAAGTGGACTGCACTGTATGACACTAATCCAGCACACAGCAATATTCAACGCATTATACATATGTTCAGTTACATAATAAAGATGAAGAGTAGGGGATAAAGTTAAAGGAGGCTAGTGCAAATATACAGTCATTGAAAGAGAGATGTGATGCTTTATGTGGAAGTGCTGGCTGATGCAGTTAATTTTCTGGTAAATGTGGCAGTGTTCACTTAACCTCCATTTGTAAGCCTTTTTTTTGCTGGGACGCTGAATGAGTATACAGTAAAAGCTCAATGATACGATCACGGCTAATACGAATTTCCGGATGATACGAATTTTTCTGTGGTCCCGGCCGAGCCCCATTACTTTGCAACGTGCTAGAGAACGGTTGTTACGAATCGATTTTCAGCCTGCGTCGGTTGATACGAATAAACGCCGCCCCACCGACGGCCGTGAAAGAGAACAGCGCGCAGTCACGCGCTTTCTCTCCTTCTCTTTTGGTGCGGAGGCGCGGCGCCGGACAGCGCGGACTCCGCGACTGGGCGCGAAGAGTTTGAAGCGGTGGTGCTTTTAGTGCTTTTGTACTTTTCCTCCTTTTCTGCGAGCCGTCAGATGGAGTGGCTGCTGCGCTTCGGGCCGCGTTCTTCGTGTTTGCGCCATTTTGCCTAGTCGCAGCGAGCTATGTCTCGCAAGCAGAAAGCACTCTCCTTTAAAGATAAATTAGACATTCTTCGAAAGGTCGATGAGAATCCCAAGAGGAAGCGGACGGAGTTGGCTAAGGAGCTAGGCCTCGCAACGTCAACACTGAGCACAATTGTTGCACAGCGAGACTATCATGAAAAACGTGCTTTCGTTCAACGTCAGCGCGACGCAAGCAAATTGGGACACGCTTATTTCGAATATACCGCGCACCGACAGTGCTCTTAGCAGCGCGCCAAATCACGCGGCGGCGCCTCCGACCGGCATTGCTCCGACACCGCCATAGAGCAAAAGCTCAGGAGAGACCCCTCAATGCCGCGCGTCAAGGAACGGGAAAAAAAGAACCCGCGGCGGAAATTTCCTTCTCTCTCAAATTGCAAGGTCGCCGTTTCTGCATCGCGCCGGAACAAATGTGTACGTGCCGACTAGAGTGTTCTAGACAACCGTATTCTAGCACACACTAGTGCCGACGTCTCGGCCACGCGGATAAAATGGCAGTGAACCCTTCTCCTCTATTTTCTAGTCACATGTTGACCTTGCACGCTGTGGCAGCAGCGCAGAGGGAAGCAGCGGCGGAGGCACAGTCGGGCCAACGAAACTGCCACGCCCGCAAACGCTCGCTTCCAGATAACGGCAGAAAACGAAACTTCAGGGGGCGGCTAAAATAAGCTGGCGCCAGCACGGCGGCGGGCGCGCACGGAGTCAAAGGTGAGAGAGCTACGAGGGAGTTGAGAGGGAGGGCGAGGAGAGCCACCGAAGCGGCGGAGTTAACGCGGCCAAATCCGCTTCCCTGCCGCCCTCCTCCCTCACCTTCGACGGTCTCCGCGCGCACCCGTTTGCCGGCGCCGCCCGCTCGCTCCCTGAAGCTTCGTTTTCTGTCGTTATCCGGAAGCGACCGTTAGCCGGCGTGGGCAGTTTCGTGGCCCGCGCTTGCTATGCGTTTGCGCGCTGCGATATTTCATGACTCGCACCGTTCGTGCATCGTGCTATGGTGCACGAATACTTCAAAAATACGTCCTTTTAATTCGAACAAATTTTCGGGCCCCTTCGAGTTCGAATTATCGAGATTCGACAGTAGTTTTAATTGTGTTTCGATGATACGAATTTCGGCTAATACGAATATTTTTCGTGACCCCGTGAGATTCGTATCATCGAGCTTTTACTGTACTTGCCGGATGCCAGTTTCCAAAAAAAATTTCTGTGCAAGTAGTGCTATGCCACTGGGTGTTGCTTGTGATCCCACACTAACTTCACTGTCCTTGCTCACTACGGCAACCAGCCTTTGTATCTTTTCCTAGTGGCTTTTTCTAACTATAAGTTAACTTTTTCTGTCAAAATTTTATTACGGGCTTTCCCTAATGCACAATTCACCATACCTAGACTTAGCCATAAGATCAAATGCCCCTACACTACAGCTTTAAAGGGACACTAAAGCAAAACACTAAAGCAGTTTAGATGGATAAAATGTTCTTTGAAAACTCTGCTGTTGGTAATTTTGAAATAATAGGTTGATAATTAGAGGAGAAAACAAAGGTCAGTTTTCAGTTTTTCAATTTCACACCGAGTTCCCAATACCTGTACGCCACTGGGACGTCACAGATTTCAAAGTATTTTTTCGCATTTAGCCGCGTTGGCTCAGCAAAAGTTCCCAAAATTCACTATGCTCAATTTTTGTCTCCTTAATAACACAATGTAGTCTACCTTTACCATTGAAGAATTACTAGACCCTAGAAGGCACTGTAAAAATCCCTGACATCACAGCGAGTTGGTGTGGGAACTTCAAGGAGGCGTCGCTGCCCGTCTTCTGTTATTGCACTTTTTCTGGCTTACCAAGCGTCTTATCGTGGTAACAGGGGTGTTTTTGATATTTTGGAAGGGTAACTTACGAAAAAAAGTAATTGAAATTCGTAAAGTCGCACACTGACATAAGTATGCTGGTGTTTCTGTGCAAAATTTAATAAACTAAACTTCTGCTGTCATTTTCTCTTCTAATAATCAACGTATTGCAATAAAATTTGTAGTTTGGAAAGAATACTTTATCAGTCTAAACTTATTTAGCGGTTCCCTTTAGTGTCCCTTTAACCCATTTCGAAACATTATGTAAGTGCAAAGGAATATGATAGGCACTCTCGCTGCTGTTGTCAGCTCGCCACCCGCAACATTTCTACGATTTCTACGGCCCTCAGTCAAGCCTGTGCTTGTAATCTCAGTCTGCAATGAGCCACTCTTACGAACATACCTGCATAGTGGCAATCTTCTCGCAGTGGTTTGCTGCCCGCCACCATGCTGACCAGCGGCGAATAATTGACAGGGCCTTGGTTGTTAGGCTTAACCAGTGCTGCTTTGGCAGGCGTTGATGACCATAGTTGCAGCTTGGTGCTGTGGAAACGCAAATCTATTTGCAGCAACCATATGATTCTTGGAAAACCATGAAACACACTCTCCAACAAAAGTTAATGTACTCGGGACAACCTGAATTGCACCAACCGTCTGCGCTGTAGCCATCTTTCTGACCGTGTATGTTCATGATGCCCGAAAAATTGAGCGCGCACCGTATGGTGTCTAAAGCTTATCTCACCATTATGCATTGGTTCAATAGAATATATATATATATATATATATATATATATATATATATATAATCAATGTAAATGAGCTCTTCTTCTGGCTTGTTTTTGCTCTGAGCCATGTTAATGGCAATGCAACTTGCTCAGCAAAACCAAAACTGTCCGTTGTACATTTTCATATTTATATACATTCATTTTGAATGCTGAAATTGGAACCAAAGCAAAAATATTGAAAAGCGTAATATTCAATTGAATGTTTGAAAGTATCAAGTATTTGCACAAGAGACTACAGGGGCATGCATATTTTGCTTAAAATGTTTGGAAAAAATTTTAAGCCTACCACTGCACTGTTCTCGCTGAAATTTTGCAGAAAGATGGCATTTTTAAGTCTACGTCATTCAGTGTAACACTTGGCACATAAATTTTATTAAGAACAAAAAATGAAGAGTTGCCTTCGTTTATGGAGATGCAAGATGGTGCCGGGACGGCGCTAGCATAAAATTATGTCGCATTCTGCCGGCAGCTGCTGCAGAAATCACCTGGTCAAGGAGGGTTGATGCATGTTTCAGAGCAGTGAGCAACACGTGGCAACCGCCCCCCTGAACGGCTACTTTCTGCTGTTGCAGGCAGGCAGGCGACACAAGTTTCTCATTCTTTTCTTTAAAAAACAGGCAAGTAACTGTGCCAAGTGTTACGCTGAACTACGTAGGCTCCACAATGCAGTCTCTCTGCAAAATTTGAGCAAACATCTTTTTTTTTTATTTATTTTTTTGAACATTTTAAGTGAAATATGAACATCCCTGTATTTAAATTTGATGGTAGCTGCTTCACTAAATGGGCCTTCTCATTTCCTTTTCCTGTTATCACTGCATTATTAGTAATTTTAAACAAGTGGATAGCATCAATGCATACAAGAAAAATGTCTGTCTGTTTTAGAGCTGCTGGTGAACTGGCTGGAAGGAGTCGAGAGAGTGATGAGAGGTTTCCTCACAGAAGTCTTCGTGAAGTAAGTATTGTTGCTGCTGCATGGTTTTTGGTGGGAGGCTTTTTGTTGTTTAGCAGGAGTTCTGAATGGTTAAAATACAGTATTTTTGACTCCAGGGGGTATATATATAAGTTTTGCTGCAGCATCAAGCTACTTGTCCACATGCATTGTGTGTGATCGACAGCCTGCAGAAACTGTATTGTGTAAATCATAGGAATGAGCATGCCTTTCTTGGGCAGACTTTTCATGGCAGTAATATTTTATTACGCTCATCCAAATCCAACTGCTATACGGCCTGCACAACTTCTAAAATTATGGCGGAATCATGTGGAATATCTGCAGCTAATTACACAAAGCGTGACCAGCGCATGGCACTGTAGACAAATACCTTCCCCCACACCACAAGCTTTTGTACTGTTGCCCCTTTCATCAGTTCACCATGCACTGATTGATTTTTTGTTCACGCTGTCAACAACGCAGCTTAAGAGTTATTCTTCCTGGTACAGAAGTGCAACTGGGGGCGTGTCCAAAGACGTGACTTTGTTTACACTTCTGCATTTTAGCCAAGATGGAGGCGATATGCAAAAACGCCCGTGTGCTTGTGTTGTAGTGCACGTTAAAGAAGGTGGTCAAAATTGATTCGGAGCCCTCCACTACGGCGTGCCTCATAATCAGAACTGGTTTTGGCACGTAAAACCCCAGAAAGAAGATGCATTTTAGCCAAGTGTATTTAAGCCTCACCTACCACGGTAGCTTAGTGGCTATGGGTTGTGCTGTAAGCTCATGGTTCACCACTTATAACATAACCGCTTATAGCTTGGGAACGGTTGTAACGCAGATTTTCTGACCACCGGTATTCCTCCCATAAAACTCAATGTATAGGCAGACTGCTTCGAAGTGCAGTAAAAAAACACCGCCAGGTGAAAATAATACCATTCTTCCACTGATAAGGCACTTGTAAAGAAAACTTAGTTTTTGTGCTTATTTGTGATGTGCGTGTGCGTGTGTGTGTGTGTGTGTGTGTGTGTGTGTGTGTGAAATGTGCAATAGTCCTTGAAAGTTAGGTTTCGCATGCATAAGCCTATGATCGGGATGTTTTGGTTGTAACGCGGTACCACTTATAGCACAGATTTTCCCAACTCCTGTGACCTACAAAATAAGTTGGGGTGTGCAAATACCAAATAGTATATTTCGAATCGAATATCGAATCAAATCAAGAAAAAAGTATCAAATATCAGAAAATCTTTCACAAAATTTATTACTTACAAATTTTGGCCAAGAAAATATGGTACTGCACATGCTTGGGAGGCTCCTAGCATTGCATAACAAGACTGTAGCAAATTATCAGTGACTTGGGTACATAGAAATAAAGATATACAGTACGGTCTACTCTTATTAAAGGGAACACCCAATTAGTATGCCGGCACTGATTACAGTTCAGTTATAGTACATGAAGGTCTGGAAAATATGTTTTTTTATCAAGAGGATTTCGGTTTTTCTTTTTCCCGGCACCTCTCCCAATCTGAACAGGACCATAAAATCTCTTCCTCTTAAATGTGTGTATGTGTGCATGCACACGTGCTCTCAGACTGAAGTGCCAGTTATCCTACATGGTCTTGTGTGTATATGTACTTGTGACAGTATGAGCGGGAGGTGGCCCAGCTGAAACGGCTCATGGGCCAGCTGCAGCGCAAGCTCAGTCTAGCTGAGACCCAACTACAACAACAGCAGCAACACCCACTCTCAGCAACACTTGGTGCTGATAGCACAGAGGAGCAGCAGCAGCGTCGACAGGAAAAGGACCTTCAGATGAAGAGCATCATCACCAGGTACAGATTACTGGTTTGTGCACTTGCTGGAAGCAAGCTGCACCTGTATCTTTTACTGCAACAGCAGTTAAAGAGCTTGGAAATTGGGTTTGCTCAGTCTATTTGTCTGTCTGTACATTGTTCCCGGTATGCGATCACTATCAAGCCACCTCTTCATTGTCATTTTCACTCCACCATATGGCAAAGAAATGAAAAAATGTTGTCCACCACCACCACTGGGGATTAAACCTGCCCATGCAGCAATGTGCACTTTGGAGGAATCTGCTAACCACTGAGTTGTCACGTAACATTTACACCTGGCCATATGTGTGGGGGTTCTTTTTCGATATGGAGACTCTTGAGAGTGGTGACATCTGTCATGTATTTGGGAGGCCACAGCAGACAGTACTATAGTGTACGAAGACAATGCGCAGTGCAAAGAAGTTATAGAAGTCTGAAATCTGTTGGTGTGCGTGTGTGCGTGCGTGTATGTGTGTGTGTGTCTGTGTGTGCACCGTTGCAGTAAATAAGTTCAGAGCTGAACGGGAATCAGTGAAGTCTGTTCGTGTGTGTGTGTGTCAGTGGCGCACCGACGAGGGGGGTTGTAACCCCCTTTGTTTAACCCATTTTCTTTCCTTGCGCCTTTGAGTACTGCAACTAAGATGTAAGACGCACAATCGTCTGCACACTCGCAAAATCGCGCAAAAAGCGCATTTTTTGACAATTTCCCATGAAGAAATTGAAATTAGTGCTGTTTAGGTGGTATTGGCAAACTAAGGCAAACTGTCAACCCCCCTGGCAGAGATCCTGGGTGCGCTACTGGTGTGTGTGTGTGTGTGTGTGTGTGTGTGTGTGTGTGTGTGTGTGTGTGTGTGTGTGTGTGTGTGTGTGTGTGTGTGTGTGTGTGTGTGTGTGTGTGCAGAAAGCTGTATGTAAACGCAGGATATGTCTCATAGCATCTTGTAACACACAGACAGGGCCCTCTGCTATGTTGTGCATGGATTAAATTTAATGGCACAAAATTACACTTGTATTCAGTGAGGCTGTCAAACACAGCACATGCTGCAATTGGGGGCAAGAGAAATGCTCTGCTAAATCTTTTGCAGTTGTGTGCCAATAAGGCATTTTAGTAAATGCATCATCTTTTGCATTTTACTTGGTTTGCTTTAGTGCAATATTCTTGATTCAGTATGCACCTAAACATACTTCTCAAATGTGTTACCAAATTTTGCTTTCTTTTCTTATTATTTTTAATAGACTCTTAAATAATTTGTACTGAGTAAAGGTGCTAGTCTCTGTGTTAGTGCTCACCACGAGATGGGAGCCCATGCTTGTGAAACCGGAGATTTGCTACAACTGATGTCCGCTCTGTTCAACAGAGACATGTTACAATGCTTGTGGGAAAGTTGGGTTTTTAAATGAAAAATAGAAATTGGCAAACTTTGCAGTTTTTGTTTATTCTTCATAACAAACAAAATACTCCAGTTTATCAGATATCAAGATACAATGTCTCTACTATGTATAAAAAGATTTCAAGTGGTGGACAAGGCAAACTATTTTTCGCAGTGCAGCTGCCACAAGAATATGTGTGTGTGTGTGTGTGTGTGTGTGTGCGTGTGTGTGTGTGTGTGTGTGTGTGTGTGTGTGTGCGCTGTGTGTGTGTGTGTGTGTGTGTGTGTGTGTGTGTGTGTGTGTGTGTGTGTGTGTGTGTACTATATACATTTTTCTTTTTTTGTCTACATAAATATTCTGGTGAAACACTGGTCACGTTAAACAGTACCTGATTTTTTTATCGTTAGGTTCGTCATCTGCAATGTTTGGTATTGAACGACCCCCTGACTCGCCACCTGTGGTTGGAGTGGGGGTGGGGGGATTGTTCACTCTTTTTTTCCTGGGCCACGACAACGTCAGATACAGCTCTGAATGGCTGCTAGTATAGTTATTAGACATCTGAGCGCTTTTACTGTGTCCGCAGATGGCACGTGCGTGCATGTGTAATTAAGGAACACATACCATGTCCGTGACATTGGCCTCTTTCCACTCTTAACCTCGTGGGTTAAGAGTGGAAAGTGTGGTTAGTGGTTATTTGCTGCTCTTAAATTCATTGCAGGGACTTAAATAGATTATTTATGAAGCAATATCTTTTTACTTGCTTGTAGTTCAAACAGAAATTAATGTCCATCCACATGGACGCTGGGACTCTTATTAAAGTAGTGGATCATAAAAAATTAAAATTTTTATTGCGCACAAATTGCCTTCTTTCCCACAGTTTCATACTAATATTTTCTCTTTTGTTACTTTAGATAAATCAGGTTTCAAAGGGGGACTTTATGGGGCTTACTTCTTTATATTATCATCATCAGCAGCAGCAACATGATCACTTTGAGTGAAATTGTAGGAAACAGCTGCGATCAACCTCAGTGCAGAAAGCACGAAATGTGTACTGTGACGTCGAGCCTTTTCAGAGCAGCCAGGGTTACAGCATCCTACAGTGTTCTTGATGTCATCTTTTATAGGCAAATGTTGTGATGTAGGGCCGTAGACGTTCAGCTGATTGTACTCGAGACCAGCTTTATTTTTTAGGAGGCACCTGTATAACGTCACTTTCATTGCAGCCTGTGTCCCCGTTTAGCAGCAAAGTGAGCAACCAGTAAGTTATGTATGCCAAAATCAAATTCAGAGGCACTACTTTAGAGTCCCAATGTCCACCGTCATGGATGCACACATTTACTCGATAGTAAAAAAAGACATTTGCTTCATTCACCAAACAAACCATTCACATTTGCCTCTGTTCCTTCAAGAACACATTTCTATGTCTTTAGTTGATCTGCTGGAGCATGTGAAGAATGTAATTAGGATTATCCTGTGGGCATCTGACGTAAAACACACTTTTTCACACTCCAACTCAGCATTTTGCATTGACGTCAGGCCCAGGGTGTCGGAAAGAAATGTTTTTCGTTCTGGTTTTAGTTTCATTCCACTGAAAAACGTTCCGTTCTGGTTCTGCTCCGGAACGCAAAAAAAATTACCCATAACGGTTTATAATGGTTTTTATTTGCATGCAAACATTTTCGAAGCGAGCTAACGATAAAAACAGTATTTATTTTTCTCAATAAGTTAATTTCGAATTCTTAGATCATGCTCAGTGCCTTGAGTCAAGGCACTGAGCATGATCACTCCGAAAAAAAATAATAAATAACGTTCCAGTTATGTTTTCGTTCCGGTCAAAAATATTTTTTTCTGTTTTTGTTTTTGTTCCGTTCCGACACACTGGTCAAGCAAGCCGCTCAATTATGCACTATCTGGTCCATACTCAGCCAGATAGTAGCACAGACTTGTAGCAATAGACAGGCATTCAGAGTGCTTGGAAGCACTGTTTGTTTTCTAAAATAATTTAACAAATGTCTACACAGGTGGACGCGCTGGGTCTCACGAGGTTAATAGGGAGTTACTGATATAACATACCTAAGTGGCTTGCTTTGAGTGTACTCAAAAACCCAAACTCCATTGTGGACCCTTTGCATTCTTTTGTGTTGGGCTCTCTTTACACTCTTTCATAAGCCCAGCGGTTGGCGTCCCCTACACAAAATCTAAAACTTCCTGAATGCTTCACCACATAACAGTACTGTCTTGCTGCAAAGCTGACTTGAGGAAACCGGCCATTACGCAGTGCATATTAAACCTTTGCCTCACATGACTTCCTCAACACATTTCTCGATCTAAAGCGAACAGAGTTAGGCTCACACTGCCTACACATAAATTACTTAAATATACACCTGACTTTGGCTAGCTACTTAGCACATAATGGGAATTATGATGCGCCTTTGTTGCATGACTTTTTTTCTCTCGGTGGAGCTGGGGCAACATTTTGGGAGATTTATGGCTATGTCCACACGATTGGAAGGATTGGAACGAAATCAGGAGTCTTCCAGACAAATCGGGAGAGTTGGCAGGTATGCTCCCATGTCTGAAAAATTGGTCAGCAAGTGTTACTTAAAAATTGCAATGATATTTCTTTTCATCATTTATCAAGTGTGAGCCTACTTGCAATTGCCCTTTGGATTTTATAGTCATTTACAGACCCCTATTTGTGTCAGTAGCATCAAGCTTAGCAGCCTTGGAGATGCCCATGAGGCAAGTCAATTTTCAATAAGTCCATAAGTCATTAACTTAATGCATGAGGCAACAGTCAATTTTCAATAAGTTCATCAGTCATTAACTCAAATGGCCGTTGAAAATGTGCATGCGACATGGATATACAGTAGATTTCTGCTAATTCGACTCCATTTAATTCTATTTTTTGGTTAATTGGATCCCAACTGAACGTCCTAGCCGGTGCCCATACATTTCTATGTGATTAAACTTCAATTATTTTGATCCTAAAATTAGCCTTAACCTGGTAATTGGAGCTTGGCTGGTCATCATGTATGTGCTCAACCCCAGTGACTGCAGCATTGACTCTCATAGCAGCAGCGTCTGTCTTGACCGCACTTAGTGTACAGTGAATGCTTTGAACATGCGTTACTTCCTGTTGAAGACGCCTATTTTAGCCCTCCCCCAAAAAGATTTTAAAGCAGAAACATTAGCTCACAATGAATTAACCCTGTAATGCCCAAACACAGTTCCACATCAAGTAAAATTGGAATAAAGTGTCCACATGTATTTCTGGCCATGGAGAGTGCATTTGTAGAAAAAAAAACAATAATATTTTTCAATTATAACTTAATTACTGTACTAATTAATTAATTAATTAATTAAATTTTTTTGTTACACTGTCTACTGCTGAAACTTCACTCCAGCATAATAAAAACGCAACTATGAGCTTTGTATTAGGTTTCCCGCACTTCAATCAGCATTTTGAGGCATCAAGCTCAGCATAGCATATATGATAGGTTGGGCATTACAGGATTAATAAAGTATTTACCCAATGCTAATGCACCTCTTTTTCCAGGAAAGCTTCACTGAAAATTTTGGGGCAGAGCAATTTGATATGAAGCCAAAACGGGCATCCTCTCCTATATTACATGCAGAATCATTGTCTATGAATTAACATACCCAACCACGCTTTCTGCCAATGAAGTAGCACAAAATACCACGCTGCGCTCCATTCTTTTCCTACGCAAACGGAAATTAAGATTTGCCTATGACGTGTTAGACTTCCTCTACCCCCTTGTGCCAATCACCACACCATCTTATTACACTCATCAAACTTGTTCACCATATAGCGTATTTACTCTATTGTAACGTGCACCCGTTTTCGTGACCCCCAAAAAAATGTTCCTTACAGTACCGCGCACCTCATGCTTTCATACAGAAATACAACTTTCTCTCATTTGGAAAAACAAAGATTTACTCACAATGCAATAAAGTTGTGATGAACAAAAAAAAGTCGCAGTTTCGCCCGAAAGGCGAAGCATCGATTGCGATAGCAAATTAGTAGACCGTTATATGAAGTAAGGATAGCAGTTTTATCGGCCGTACAAACTTGCAAACATTCGCTTACTAAATTAATTAACAAGCACGGTGTCACTTGCGCACAAGCAAACATGAACACATGTCGCTCGTTGATCACGGAAACTCACTGTCAAAACGCCGGAGTGACGAAGCGCGGCAAGCGAATTGACCTTCGTGCTAGCATGCCTCTTGCTTCAACGCGACCTATAAGCAGCGAAAACTCGGCGTGCGGCGGACTTTCCCCATCGCAAATTGCTTTCAAGGTAGGGCTAAGTGAATTGTCGCAGAATACATCCTGCTTCGGTGCACTGAAACCCTTCCACGTTGCTTTGCTGGCGAAAATCCTCTCCTTCTGTTTGCGCCAGTCCTGCATGCAAGTTTCAGATTCTCCGAACGCCCATGATGCGGCCTGATTTCCATCTGTCTCCGCACACATGATCACTTTCCTTTTAAATGCGGCATCATGATGAACTCGACACTTCATGCTGATAGAGCAGACGCTAAAAACGGGAAGGCATTAGACTAATGCGTAAGAACATGTACTGCAGCACATGGAGGAAGCTACGGCAGCTAGGTTAGAGTGTAGCTAGGCTCTAAGCGTGTGTGAAGCGGCCATTTTGAAATTCCTATGGCTATATGGTAACGCTGATTTAGGGTCGTACTCGATTCTAACGCACACGCGATTTTTGGACCTGTTTTGTTGGAAAAAAAGTGTGCGTTAGATTCGAGTAAATACAGTATTACCAAATGCCCATCACACAAATACAGTCGAATCTCGTTAATTCGAACACGCTTATTTCGAACTGCCGGTTTATTCGAACTGACACTCTGGTCCCGTCAAAGTTATGTGTATTTCAGTGGGCGAAAACGCTCGGTAATTCAAACGCGAAAGCATTTGCGGCGGGTAATTCGAACATACCGCAGACCGACAATGCTCTCAGCAGCACGCCAAATAACGCGGCGGCGCCTCCGACCGGTATTGCTCCGACACCGCCATAGAGCAAAAGCTTAGGAGGGACCCCTTCATGCAGCGGCGGAGGCCCAGTCCGGCCAATGGACTGCCCACGCCGGCAAACACTCGCTTCCCGATAACAGCAGAAAACGAAACTTCAGGGAGCGGCCTAAGCTGGTGCCGGGCCGGCTGGACCAGCGGCGTCGGCACCCACGCCGGCAAGCACTCGCTTCCCGATAACGGCAGAAAACAAAACTTCAAGGAGTGGGCTAATCTGCACCGAGCCAGCTGTACCGGCGGCGGGCGCGCAGGGAGACAGTCGAAGGTGAGAGAGTTTAGAGAGAGGGCGAGGGGAGCCACTGAAACCACTGCCACCAAAGCGGCAGAGTTGCCGAGGCCAAATCCGCTTTCCTGCCGCCCTCCTCCCTCACCTTCGACGGTCTCCGCCGCGCGCCATCGCCATGTCGGCGCGGTTCGCTCCCTGAAGTTTCATTTTCTGCCGTTATCGGGAACCGAGCGTTGGCTGGCGTGGGCGCAACTCGCTATGCGCTTGCGCGCCGTAAAATTTCACGACTCGCACCGTTCGTTCGTCTTGCTATGGTGCTCGAATACTTGAAAAATATGTCCTTCCGTTAATTCGAACAAATTTTCGGGCCCCTTTGAGTTCGAATTATCGTGATTCGACTGTATTGCACACATCAATGCTTGCCATATATGATTCATATCATCTTGATCATTATCAGTCCCAAAGATGAGGACAAATTGCAATTTGTTTTTATATTCAAATGTTGCCACCAACTCTGGAACAGTTTACCCAAAGAAATAAAAACTTTATCATCATGTAGCTCTTTCAAAGGTGTTCTGCATAACTAGTTCTCAGGCACACAAGAATAAATCAATGTGCTTCATGTTCACATTCCTCACTTTCAGTTATGTGCTTTATGCCTGGTAGCGTGATTTATGTATTACCTTGCTTTCGTGCTTTTTAAAAAATAATAATACACTTCTTCAACCCTTTGGAGGTCCATGCCATAAATATGCGGTGCCGCGAACAAGTCCCAAATGGTCGGTGCCATATATTTACGGCGCCGTCTGTATGTTTGAAAAACGCGACAATTTTTCAATTCTTTCTTACCCAGCAAGTGCTGCCACCCTGTGTGGATACAAGTTTTTTCTTCTACTTCTACTTCTTTTTAGACTCTTGGTTTTCATTCTACAGCTTCTTACGCTGTCGTTACAGCAACCGCTCACACATCCGCGCGTGCGAGGGTGCGTGGCAGTTAGTTTTGATTACGCTTCACAGGCTGTTTCCGTTCATTGCACTCGTAAAAACTGATGCCCATCTGGTTTCTAATCTAAGAGTCACCGCTAGATGCTCGCTCGTCTCTTGCACACAAGGGTGCAATTACATCTGTTCACAGGCGGGCGCTAGGATATTAAAAATGATGCCGCCATATTTTTACGAACAATGCTGTCACGTCTGCATTTCTTTTCTTGAGATACAGTTCGCGGTTCAATTTGAACGTCGCGGTTCAAATTGACCAATCATGTGCGGCTCGATGGAACGGAACGCCTCCGTTCCATTTTGGAACGCGTACAAGATCGCGCCCCTGTATTCATGAATAAACAATGCATGTTTACCTACGGGAAATATTTTTGCATTTGGCAAAAGAACTTGACCCTCAAAGGGTTAAGTTTGCACTCATGAAAGATGTGCGCATGTTTGCTTCTTTACTTCAGAGATGCATCCTACAACCTTATGGTTCTGAAGTCTCACCTTAATACGCCTATGAACTCTGTTTGGTGCAATCAAGTTTATTTATTTATTTATCCTTAGCACATTTCTGGCTTGTGTCTGGGTTATTCGAGGGAAAAAATTGTTTCCGATGCAGTTGCATTGAATATGCAGTAAGCGTCCTCTTGGGTCTTCGCACAGGCTAATCACTGTGGAAGATGAGCTGCGACGGGAGCAGCGGGAGATGCAAGGCATGATTCGGGCCAAGCAGCAGCTGATTGATGCACAGGAGCGCAAGATCCAGACATTGGACGCTGCCAACCAGCGGTTGCTGGGAGCTCTTGCTCAGTTACGCCAGCACTATCAGGACCAGGTTCAGCTGGAGCCCCGACTGCTTGCCAATGGTGCTTCCTCGCCACCACCACCCTCATACAGGAGCAGCTCCTGCTGACAACGTGTGCCCATCACATTTACACAAGTGCTACCTTGGGAAAAGACACATTGTGGCCTCTTTGTGGACAAGTGCCTAAACTGCAAAGTATCCCCACCCCATCCCTGCAACACTTTTGTGACAGTTTCAACTTCGGTGGCTCATGACTTATGCAATTTGAACTTAGAAAAGCCTATCTGCAAGCAATGTGCAAATTCATCTTGTGGGCTGCATAGTGCTAGCTTTTGCTAAAGGGACTTTTGAATGGTTGTACAATAGAAGAGAGGTTGTAGTAGTATCCTACTTGTCACACCAAGCCAATGGCCAAGAAGTTCTACACATGCTCTTATACAATCTCCCATGGCTGTAATGTCTTTGGAAGGAGGTAATGGATTTATTTCTTCTTGGTAGGAGCTTGCAAAGCTTTTTCTTCTCAAATATATCATGTGGTGTTATGGTACTAGTGAAGTTTAAATTGGAGCATTGTTTTCAGTGCACCAACAAAGCTGGCATAGCATTTCACATGACCACTGCAATGTCAATTTTTGCCCACTTTCACAAAGATGTGAAGATTTTGCAAATTGCCTTGGGGCACTTGTGGCCTTAGTTTTTGCACTTAGTCAACACTGCAGTGCCTACAATATAAAATTGTTGAATGCATTTTTCTGTTGTACCCTTAAGGATGTGAAAGTAAGGTAACACCATCAGTTTCTAATGGACCAAACTCAATATTTAATATTGGAGAGTTGCTTTAATGGACACCAGTGGTTTTTCTCTTTCTTCCCTTTATGATCAACAGCTTAAAATATTTAAAACTACTGCTTCGACTACTGATATCTGACAATAAAATGCATTTTGTTCTTTCTTGTCTGGCATAGGTAGGGTATGCATCTTGAAAAAAACAAAATGCTTGATTCGAACTTTGGGGCAGTTTAATTATTCTTGACAAGTTACTTACCAAGCAGGCAAGTAGGATAAATTTTTTAATTAAATAATTGTGAGTTTCCCATTCAATTTGCTTGCAAAATGTGATACATTTAAGCACCCTCCTCAGCTTAAGTGTCTTGCCATCCTAATTTTGTTTCAAGCTGCAACGAATAGTTCTTTGTGCACCTGACCAGCACTGTAGTACTCACAGGCTGAAATCGTGTCTGTAATTATCTGTGTGGTATACTTATTGGACGGAGAGGGGTTACTGAGCAGCCATTTGACGTTGCTCGCTGGGATTTTGTCACAATTTCTAGGGTTAATCGCAGCTGCTTAGCACTGTGCTCATACTGGAATGCTCTTATTTGCAGGTCCACAGTGACCAATTCAGTCTGTAGGAAGAGGTACACTATTTGTTACTTGTGGCTCTTATTGTTTTGTAATTGTGATTGTAAAGTTTGATTTAGGATGAAGTGAGGTATGACCACATTCTATATTGCGAGAATTTTAAGCCTATAACTAATAACTACCTGTTTATATAAAACTTAACTTTGTTCATTGTACATCGATAGTTTCATTGCTTTAGGTGCATTGGCGTTTAATATTTTTTCTCACTGATGTCTGTTTTCGTACTTTTTTTTTTTCGTTGGACTTGCTTGAGTTGAAAAACTATGACTTATCGCTTCAATTATTGCTATAATGTTTCACTGATTTAAATACCTTGGTTTTTAAAATTGTTCTCGCACACATCTTCTGTGCTCTTTTTTTTTCCTTGCTAGAGTGGGAAAGCTTTGACAGGGCAGCGCTTAATTCTCGGAAAACTTGTTCATTGCTAAAAAGCATGGTGTATTTTTCAGGTACCTTTGAAATATTTCTAATATGAGGGCAGAATTGGCTATGGAGATATGTAAGCTGTAGATCATATAAATGCAAAGACGGGCACTTTTGTGAAGAAATGTTCGTTTTTGTGTCTGTATGTGTGTGACCTGTTCAGAACGAAGTTTCCTCAGGATTAGTTAGCAGTAACCAAAGCTTAATCGAAGCACGTCTAAGACGCATCAAAATCTCAAGCAGCATGTAATATGTTTGCATTGTATGTATTACAGGCCACCCTAGTCTGTCTGTCTTACTGAGCATGTCTGTGGTCACAGTTATGGTTTCTTAAGGGAACAGCATTATCGATTTATTTCAAACTTGAGTTACACTTTTTACTTTCAATAATCAAAATATGCTGGCTTCAGTTTAACAAAAGTTAGCAAACAGACGACTATAAAAAATGTAGGGTGGTTGTGTTCTATAGACAGTTGTAGAAGTACGTAACAGGAGTAAGGAAACTAGGCCTTCATGCATAGTAAAAAGGTTTCATATGCATTCTGACAGAGAATAGTTGTGTTAATATATGTTCTCAGATAAATTTAGGCAGGATCATGAGAGCCAGCTATGTGGCCTCCAATGCCATGCTAAGTCTGATACAAGCCATCAGTTTCAAGTCAGGTATACCAGGTGTTTGTTTTTTAGCTGCACCAAATTTTTTTAAATTTAAAATTGTGCTACCTGCCACAGGCAATTTTTAAACATTTGGTGCAGCTGAAAAAAGTATCCTACAGTCGAATCTCATTAATTCAAACTGACGCTGCGGTCCTGTCAAAGTTGTGTATTCCAATGGGCGAAAAAGCCTGGTAATTCGAACGCGAAATCATTTGCAACGGTTAATTCGAAAATACTACGCACTGACAATGCTCTCGGCAGCGCGCCAAATCACGCGGCACCGCCTCCGACCAGCATTGCTCCGGCACCGCCATAGAGTAAAAGCTTAGGAGAGACCCATCAATGTCGTGCGCCAACATTAAAAAAAAAAAAAAAAACGCGGCGGAAATTTCGTTCTCTCTCAAATGGCAAGGTCGCCATTTCTGCGTTGCGCCGGAACACACGTGTACGTGCCGATGCCTCAGTCACGCGGAGAAAATGGCAGTGAACCCTTCTTTCTGCTTCCTCTATTTTGTAGTCGCGTGTCTGCCCACGCCGGCAGAAAACGATAACGGCATAAAATGAAACTTCAGGGAGCTGGCACTGGCACGGCGGCGGGCGCAGACGGTGATAGTCGAAGGTGAGGGAGCTACGAGGGAGTTGAGAGGGAGAGCTAGGGGAGCAACCGAAGCGGCGGAGTTGCCGAGGCCAAATTCGCTTCCCTGCCGCCTTCGTCCCTCACCTTCCACGGTCTCCGTGTGTGCCCGTCGCCGTGCCGGCGTCACCCACTCGCTGAAGTTTTGTTTTCTGCCATTATCGGGAAGCGAGCGTTGGCCGACGTGGGCAGTTTCGTGGCCCTCGCTCGCTATGCGCTTGCGCGCTGCGATATTTCACGACTCGCACCATTCGTGCATCGTGCTATGGTGCACGAATAATTCAAAAATACGTCCTTCTTATAATTGGAACAAATTTTCGAGCCCCTTCGAATTCAAATTGATTGAGATTCGACTGTATATATTTCCTGGTATTGTTTGAGTAGATTTTTCGTCTAAGATGTGGGGTATTTATTGTACTCGGACCTGGTTCCATTAACTGCAATGGTGTATTTTTTCTTTCTATCACTTTTGTTTTTTTCTTGTTCATGTGTTTGTTGTTTTACATGGTAGCACTGTGTGGAGACCCCTGAAAAAACTCAAAGATGAGATTAGTATTGCTCATTTCTCTGAAGCCACAGTTATCTCAGCAGGATCGGCTTTCCTTTAGCTAAGCTGGATAAAGGTGCTTGCATTATTAAGGGCTATAAAGAAAATCTTTCTGCCCCCCTCCCCCTACTATCTGGCCTACTAGTTTTTATGCATAAAACCAGACTAGCTCTATACTCTGAGTTTCCTTGTTGAAAGCTGTCTGTACAGTTGAGTTTTCCTTACAGCAAGTCTCTAATTATATGTTGAATAAATTACCACAATATGACAGGGCTACTACTAGTATGCTTTATCTGAAATGTGTCTGCCATTTACCACATCTGAGATTTGCTTGCTTGCATATAATGGTCTTTCTTGGGGACCTGATGAGAATTTTGTCAGGTGAAGTGTTCACTCAGGTGAAGCTGGTCCATGGAAGGGCTCGCCTTGAATGCTTCTCTTCATTTGTGTTTTGTACTGCATATACACATCTCTGTTGCGCAATTTTTGCATTTAGATTTCATTATTTACTGTTCACACAACAAATTATGCAGCAGTTATTTGCTCTAAAGAAAGAAAAAAATGTTTTGTATATACAAAAAAAAGATGTTATGAAGAAATGGGTGTACATTATTGCAACGAAAGCTGTGGCAACACCTTATTTTTTTGTACAAATTGCAGCTTTTGCCCAGCTACTGCATTTCAGGGATTGCTAGTGAATAAATCAAGCTGTCATTTTTTTCTTATTTGTATAAAGCTTGTATTGTTTTTGTTTTCAGTTTAACGGAAATGTTGATTAATTTGCAGCATAGGTGTGCCTTTTGCATGTTTGAATACTGCAAACTTTTGTTGATGTTGTACCCATTTATGTTTGGGTCTGGACGTCATCCTAGGCTTGAGGTTGTATACCTGTTACATTATGCCCCACCATGTGACACTGAAGGCCATGTTGTCACTCCCAGATCCATTACCAAAGAGCACCACTTTCTCTTGTGTGAAAAAGCTTTTTGTTCGTTGATTTTCATGTGTGTCCAAGGACAAGTCTTTGACAGTAAGAGCACCATCGCTCATGTAACAGGATGCTCTGTGCTGTTGGTGCACACACAAATATGTGCATTTTGACATGCAATACTGTCCAGAGGAGCTTATAGAGAACACTATACATGTTAAAAGCATACAAATATATATATATACAAAAACACATATACATATATATATTATTGCAAGGCGGCATATTGGGTAGTTGGTTGGGATTCATTGTTGAAATCAGTTAACAGTGCTAACAAGTGCTAACCAAATAAACCTTCAGTTGTTAGTCAGCACTTGTGTCTGCCCTCTTTTTGTCCCTTGTGAGCACTAGCACTGTTACCTGCCTTCAAGAATATATATATACATATACATGTGCTATACATATTGAATGATTGTTGACTGCTTTTTTGTTTGTTTTGTAGTGGTTGATTAAGGGGGTATGGTTGGGTAAATCGACCAAAAGACCGATTTTTTTGATTTCATTAAAAATTAATACACTGCAGTGGCCATTTAAAAATGACGGACGCAAGGGTTTATTTACATGTTGTTTTACATTTAAAAAAAAAATTTTATTTCATTATTAAAGAATAATACACACTGTGCGGAGCAAAACCGTGCAGTGGCAAGCGCACAGGAGCGCTCGAAGCCATTTAAAAATTGCGTCAAAAAAGGCGCCTCCTGGTATTTAAAATTAACATAAAATTGCGTTTTTCTCAAAATCTCTTCCTTGAAATTTTTCTAACCTTGATGTACCTTTTCTGGAAAACTATCTGACCGATTACGCTGAAATTTTCTCAGATCATACAGAAATCCCTTGCAAATAGTTTGAACCTAAAACTGTGAACAACTGTTTGAGTTATAATTCTGAAGAAAAAAAATTAACTGGAAGGTCTCCCTTACGGTACGTGACAAGTGAGGGAAATATTTTTTTTTTTCTTGCGAGGTGAATGTAGGAACCCAATTTTTTTTTAGGTTCGGAGTAAAGCCACTATAATGTGGAATCAGTGAGCAAAATTTCATGGTCATACCATTTTTTTGTTTCTGAGAAAAGGTACATTTGATTTTACACCGCAGCCCAAAATTTCGTTCTCAAATACATCAAAAATTTTAAAAAGGCAGCAGTAAAAAAATTACACCAAGTGAAGGCCAAAAGCATTCTTATTCAACACGCAAAATGTCACATTAAAATATGGAACAGTTGTTGAGATATAAAGCTGAAACCAAGATGACCCATTCATCCTACCATACCCCCTTAAGTTCACCTATGTGGTCTGTCAAGAGGAGCACAGAGGTCGGGAAATGGGTCATGCAAATTGAACTTTATGACAAGTGATTTTGTGTTGGCACATGTGTTTGCTCACCCCATGTTCCATGCAAGATTTTTTGTGTTTTCCACCATCGCTTTCGTTAACTTTGCACAGAACACACAACTGGACTATTACACTTCACATGCACTCATTATATTGTGAAAAATTGCTGTAAAATACACTCCATTCGGAAGTGTTTGGAGCATTCATAAAAAGCAACATGAGGATGCGTTAGTCTGCACTTGAACCAATGTTCTCTCTATTGTAAGTCATAAGATTTTCCGCAGGTATCAAGCACATCGTTGAGTATAATGATGTGCATATTCTCTGTCATAACTGGTACTACTGAAGAGAATGTATTTGCTGCACAGTAATGTCTCTGTGGGCATGAAATGAGCCTGCAGCTAGGGTCGGCACAACCAGAAAGTTGACATCGGGTGCAACAAACCTTTCCCTGTCTCCCTCTTTTATCATCTTGGATGTAGCAAGCATATTGCTTTGTTCCCAGTGGCTGCACTTGTCTGGAAAGAAGCATTGAACAGCAGCAGGTGTTCGTGTTTAGCTGGCAATAATTTGCAACCAATGCCTACTAGCTTCGTTACTCAGCTCACGTTTTCTCTTGTATTTCTCATGGTTAATGTCAGTAAACAGATTCTAAACATACCCATAAGGCGCATACCCATGTACATCTTTGGAATGAGATTTCAACTTGTCTGGGCAGTGAACAACTTTCTTCCTCAGATGCAATGTGCCTTGTGCCACATACCTTGGGTCAAATGAAACGAGGGGGAGGTAGGGAAGGCTGTTTATTATAAGCTTGTATTAAGTTCATTTCGACTGCCACACATGACTCATTTTTATTAGTTGGTGGCGCTCAGCGTTGTATTGTATCAATCAAATATATTTATATCTAGTACTGTGCAAAGTTTTTGTAAATAAATTGTCTATATTTTATCTTGTGGTCTTCGTCATTCAACTGTGCTTTATATGTGGACACCCAGGTTATAAAATTCAATGGCAATCTTTTGCAAGAGGCTTCATTAGTTATGGCATGTGATGTGCATGTCGTTGAAAGTGTGTATCTGTAGAAGGGTTTTACAAGTTGGCAGAGCTGCTTATTGCTAGAACAGTGCAAGTGTCCACTGCAGAGTGAGTCAGTTACGATGCCCACATCCATTCCATTTTCTTTTTTCCTTTCTATGATTTACAATAAATTACTATTGCTACTAAGAAGCTAATTAATGTATAGATAGCTCAAGTGCTGTGTCCACTGATGGGAGCATTGTATTCCTGCCCTCTAGTTCCTATTAACGCTGATAGACACAACAATAAAAATAGGATTGTGTCGAAAGGAAGTGTGTTCTTGATCAGGTGGTGTCCACAAAAAGTGCAATCTGAAAGGTGAGAAATGCAAGAAATGTATAGGAGAAAAAAGTGGAACTTATGTGTCCCACTGTCCACCTTATCATCGAGCAGGATGCAACATCGTCGCACTCTTCTATCTTGTCATGGCTGCTTGCAAAATGATCGAAAGCAGCCTGCATGCACTAGTGCACTATACAAGCAACCAGTGCATGTTTTGCGTGCTTTTGTTGAATCTATTCAGCACCATTTGTATTGTCTTTTAGGGCTGTCCAACTGCCTTTCAAGGCTTTCCAGTATTGCAATAGTTCTTCAGAAAAACCCGATGCTTCTTGTAAAGCATCAAAAGTTTCGTACATATCACATAGTGATGTGATGTGGGGGTGAAGTTAATAAGTGGTTAATCTGTTATTGGTAGGAGTGTGTGACAAATTGCAATGCCTGAGGTCACAAAAATCAGAAAAGCACATAGTTGTCATGAATACCTGTTTTCAAGTATTTTGAGTGAACGGTTTGTGGCAAATGGGCTTTCACTTTTCCTGTGTCATTGCTCTAGTGCAAGAAAATTTTGCTCAAAAAGATCATTTATCTTTATAGTGAAGAAAAGACAAAACAGTGGGAAAGGAAGATGAATTAAACAGTCGAATGTGTCAAGTGCTGTTCCTTTCTGATGAATATCAAATTTACTGGAAAATAAAAGTTCACCTAAAGTGCAGAAATGTAACAACAAAAAAAACGTTCCTTCGTAATTGTAGTCCATAGTCGAATTTACAAGTGCTCTGCAATGATACATATTAGATTTACAGAAAAAAGGTTTTCACCGATAATGCAGGATTGTACATCACAAAATTGTTCAACCATAATCGTAAGTGGTTAATCTCTCTTAGTAGGAGTGTGTGGCAAATTGCAATGCCTGAGGTCACAAAAATCAGAAAACCGCATAGCTGTCATGAATACCTGTTTTCAAGTATTTTGAGTGAACACTTTGTGGCAAATGGGCTTTCACTTTTTCTGCGTGATATTTCATTGCTACAGCATCGTTAAGTTGCTCTGAAAGGTGACAGATATGTCCTGCTGTCCCTAAAGTGTTGATGGTGCGAACCGAAGTACTAAGTGGTTGAAGCCCAGATGTACAAGTACACTGTGGTAAATGTTGGCGATAATTTTTTTACTCTCTACTCAAACCTAACATTACCTTATTTCCAGCTTAGTTGGGTCACTGTTGAATTATCAGTTTGATGACCTGTGAAACCTAAATGGTGCAGTCAAGTTTCTTCAGGGTGCAGTGGCCGCATGGGAAAGGCTAAATTTCACTCTCCCAGCCATGCCAGCTGCGCTCTAACCAAGGTCTTGTTTGTACGTAAAGTGTTGAAAATGCAGATTCAGTAATAAATGAGAGTGAAGGTAATGCTATTTTTATGAATACAGGTACCTCAAATAGTTTTTTTTTTTTCCTTTTTTCCCCCCCAAGCATTTTGAAACAAATCCACGGGGCATTTTATTTTATTGTTGTCTTTGATGTTAACGTATAAACTTTGAATAGGCATATTTGAAAATAATTGAACATGTGAGAACCAAAAGGCTGCATGCCTTAGAGCTGCTACCAGTTCTAGGAAGTGTTGGTTCTAGCCATTGTAGAGTTACCCACAGTGTTCAAAAACACGAAAGACAGAGGCAGCAGTCCAAAGAAGGTGTTTCTATTCTTCTCTGGTCTGTCGCCTTTCTAATCCCAGAAATAGCAAGCATTATTACGAAGCGCCTAAGCCGCCTAAGCACGTTATCGTTCGCCTCCGCGAGATGGCAGGACTTGTTAGCGGAAAAGAAACCCTCGCCTGCCCTCTCCCTCGGGCCTCCCTGATCTACTAATTTCCGTACCGTCGCCACCGTCGCTGTTGGTTCGTGCGTGCGCCCGTGCGTGCTGTCGACCAAGTGAACTTATACTTCTCCGTAGAACTCTGATTTGCCAGGCGGCCAGACACTCCATGGTCGCCACTACACAGCAGCGCTGTCGCCGTTTCGTGCTTAGATCGGTCCCTTTTAGCTGAAGTAAATTGTAATCAAAGTCGGTCGTACGGAGTTTTCCGTGAAGCAAAGCTGATTTGAAGTTTGCGATGAAATGCACACTGGTGTTAGATGATGACGGAATATGTACTTTAATATGTCTAGCATGTGATAGGCGACCAGCGTTGCATGCAACGGCATAGCGTCGTCTGAAACCAACCAACGCACCGTGAGGTCCCATTCCCATTAGCAAGTCGGTCTTCAAGCCTAAACAGAGTTCTTGTGAGTCGCGTCGTCTGGGACTTGGTTTCGGCGATGCTACGCGCAGTGGCAAAGTATTAGAAGCCCCTGTTATGAACCTCAAGCTTCCGCCTCGACATGTGATGCGCGGGCTGAAGTTATGAACCCCATCATTGATGGACAGGTGAGCAACAAGTTGCGCTTGCTGGCTCTGAAACCTTAAATGTTACTTCGGCTGTTGTTGGTCTTCCGTGTGGCATGCAGGTAGTTTTCTGACGTGTAGAAGCTGTTGAGTTACCAAAGTAAATGCTGCCATTTAGCAAGCTCCAAGTGAATGATGTGAGCTGCTAACTCGTGTTGTTGAGAATATTTCGAAAGCTTGGTCCTTCGGTGCTTTTAATTTGGTCAAGTTCTTATAGTTCGAATATGTGCTTGGTGTTTGAATTTGTTGTTTGGAGAAACGATACCGTGTTCTTTCTAGTCATTTCTGCTAAACGGGTGGGAGTGGGTATTGGGATATGGGTCAGAACCGCGGGGGAGGTTTTCGCGTCGCCGCCCACCACCTGTTGATGTGTTTCCTTGATGCTGCCGTCGCGGCTATCGCAATTGAGATTGAAGTGTTGCTTCTTGATGTGTATAAGCAGGGTGTTGCATGCTTTATCGGATACGCTGCCGCGAAATACTGGTCGACGAGCCCATTATGCCGCGGTTCGCTATTTGGCTGGTGTCGGTGTGGTGAAGGTCGTCTTCGAGTAACTATTACGAGTGCTGTGTGCTTTGCACGTTCGGAATGTCGGTTTGATCCTTAAAATTTCAAGATATTCATTACCTGTTTCCGGTACACTTGAGAGCCTGCTAGTACTTGAAATGTTTGTGCAACCTGTCGTTCGCACACCATGCGGTAAAATAAAAAGCGGCACTGGTTCCCGCCGTCTATTTCGCTCTCCACCTCCGCCCCCATACCCTGGTGTCAGCTTTCAGCAGTTCGTGTAGGCATGCTGATAGTATAAGGCGATATTTAGATTGAACACCTACCGAGTTCTTATTGCCATTTCTTGCTGCTGTACCCAGGATGTGTAATGCCATTTCGTCAATACAAAATTCCAAGCATTTGCGGACAATGCATTTTGGCATGTAGTGGTTCATTGGCACACACTGCTCTTTCAGTACCACATTCACATAAAAATGTCACCTTGACAGTCTAATGTGCAGCGTTAATGCCACAACACAAGCAAAAGCGAGGGTGTACTCATTAATTGTTGCTCATATGCATACATTCTTTGTCGTTATGTGAAAAAAAGAAAGTTTGGGTAGGTTATGCCGCTGATTTGTGATATACCACTGAAAAGTAAAAGTAACATTTTGCCCATATTGTAAAATTTGCCACTACGCCACATGGTTTACTGATGTAGTTGCACCAATATGAAAGGGAACACTTCGTCTGCTTTAAGACACGGATTCTTGCAAACAAGCAGTCAGAGCACCTCTCACGATTTGCTGTATAGTGATTGTGTCGAAGAAACCTCTTTTAGGTTTATTTCAAAATTTCTTTCATTGAGGAACAAAGGAAATTACCAGCTTTAAATGGAAAGCTGGTGTTCCTTTTCATATTGGCTCACTTTGTACTTTGTAAGTCTAGCATTAGAAATAAAACCTTAAAGGGACACCAAAGAAATTGTGAGCTGTATTAGTAAATTATCCTTCAATACCCCAAAAAAGCCACTCTTGGTATGATAGGAAGCTTGATAAGTCGGAGAAGACTCCAAAACAAAAGGGTAGTGGCATTGCCTTGGAAGTTTCTGCACCAGCTTGCCGTGACGTCTTGGATTTTGATGTCTGCTTGGGCCTAGTTATCTTTTTGTTGTTAAAGCAGGACTACAGTGTATTCTAAATTTAACCCTTTGTTGCATGCTACAGTAGACAAATTTCAGCGATTTGTAGAGAAAGTTTAGTGCTTCAGAAAAGCTCTTGTGCATAGTGTCAACTTCAGTGGACAACAGAAGTTTCCTATAGCTGCCCTAGAAGGTGCTACCAACCAACGTTTTTCTCCAACTCGGCTTCAAAGATGCGATCCTTTTGTTCCAGCGGGTAAGTCGTCATTTGTCCCCACAATTTTGCTTTTAACTAACTCTCGTGACATTTCAGTTTGGTACATATAATTGTCTACATGGGATGGAAGCTTTCAGAGGCAAGAGCTGTAAATATTATCACTGAGTGAAGCCAAGTTCTTTCTTCGGAACACATTTTCTCAAATGTCCACTGTAGTGGACGCCATGTATGACAGGAGAAACACACGTGGGAGCATTTTCTGCCCAGTGCAGTCCTTGTTCCTTTCTATTTCAAATGGATTGTTTTCATTATTTACTTGATATTTTCATGTATTAGCAATTTGTTCATTATATTATCCAGCAAGCTAATAGTAAAAAACAATTGAATGAGTTAACAGCAGCTGCTGCCACTGCACCAAAACGAAGGCCACCTGTCAACTAGTTGCCGACCATGTGCGTTATGTCAATGACAGTTATTTTTCCTGTCAGAAATGTACACAAATATAAAAAAATGCTGGTTGGCAAGTGCAAAGCAACATATAATTGTGCAAAACTTCAGGTACCAGGGGCGTAACCGGAGAGGGAGGGGGGGTGGGGCACACCAGGCATGTGCCTCCATCTACCTCCCCCTACCCAAATTTATGTGTATCAGGATATGTAGCATA
This sequence comes from Dermacentor silvarum, assembly GCF_013339745.2. Lineage (NCBI taxonomy): Eukaryota > Metazoa > Arthropoda > Arachnida > Ixodida > Ixodidae > Dermacentor > Dermacentor silvarum. Next base: position 150,094,098 of record NC_051154.1, read on the forward strand.
AACAGACGTGCGACAACACTTGACTGCCCAGCCACCCCCTATGCAGTCAAGTGCGTGCCCCTCCCCACGAAATAAGTTCCTGGCTACGCCACTGCTAGGTATACTTAAATATTACAAAAGGGACAGTTTTTTCATATTTCATAACTCAGTCTAATGTGTGCCGCATCCAAACGTTTGTGTTCAAGCTTACTTGGGGAGGCAAGAACTTTGCCTGTTGGAGCAAAAGAAAATTGTTGGCACCTACACCGAAGCTAGTGTGTTTGTATAGTGGACATTCCGTACCTTGTGAAATAAACATTTGAAAGAAGAAAATAAAAAAAACATCAGTTTTTTTCTGGATCCACATTGACAGAAAACTAAAGGAACCGCAGTTTCCATGTGTCATTTTTCTTCATGCAACAAAGGGTTAAGGAGCCATATACTGAACTTGGCAAGTTCTGGGAACATTTACTTTGCCGCAATGACCTAAATACAAAAAACAAAAAAAAAATGCATTGAAATTTGTAACGTCAAGCTGGCGTATTATACGGTGCTGGGCTTGTGATGGGAAATTAAAAAAAATTGTAGTTTCACGTTCATTTTTCTCATCTATAAATCAACCTCTTATGACTGCAAAATTAACAAATAGTTTTGAAAGAAAACTTTATCAGTCTAAAATAATTTAGTGTTTCTCTGTAGTGTCCCTTTAAATTATCCCTATCTCTTCATTATCCAAAACATTTGTATTTGTAATCTTATTTACAATCAGTTTTCTTTTTGCCATGATAGCTGATGTATAAGCTAGTGTATTAGTTATGGTTAATACTTTCATAATCTATGAACAATGTGTGTAGCACCCCTCAAACCTACCCACTTCATTATAGTTCTTGATTAACAGTGAAGAGTTAGGGTGTTTGCATAGTGTTCATCATCTCTTGGTTCTGCTCCATACCTGTAGGTGATTTCTACATTCCAGTATGTTAAATTAACCACCCAACATCCTAGCATTTCAGGGTGTTCTTGCATTTCTGTGGAATGAAGGCCTCTGTGAGACTGTAAATTATCTTGAGTTAATGTGCTAGGGCATTTCACGTGCCTGCGTGCATGTGTGTGTCACTCTTTCTTCCCTCATCATATTTACACTTAGAGTACTGTGTCAAACCGGTAGCCAAACTAACTTGTCTAAGTAACATAAGCTCCCTCTCTCTGATGCTTGTTTAAACAATGCTAATACAGCTGTCAAGCTGCTGAGGAAAACTCATTTGCCATTTTCTTGAATATTTATGAAATTGACCTTTAGGAAGCCTTGATTTTAAGGTGCTCTATGGCATCCCTATTCAACGTTCCTGTGTGTTTCACTGTTTTGTGTCTATTCGTCCTTCCAATAGCGTCAGAATGTGCACTGTCCGGTCATAGTATGTAGTGGGCATACCATGCATTGAATGCATTGCCAAAAATCGTACCATTCAGTCATTGCCTCTTATCCTTCATACTTTCCTTTTTCCGATCCCCTTACTGCACCATGGAATAGCAAGCCAGAGACCATGCTGTTCCATGCAAATTTAAAGTAGCACTGATGCAAAATATTGTCAAAACGAAACAATGTGAAATGAACTAAGTTTAATAGACTCAAATTTCAGCGATGTTAACCTGTCAACTTGCCCAACTTGCTGTTTTGATACTAAAAATTTTGTGTCCCGCTTTGTTTGCCTTTTTTTTTTTAATCTATCTGTGAACTCCATAATGATGGTGTGAAGCTTCAATTCCTCAGGAGCATTGCAAATAATTACAGCACGTTTTATACGACCAGTTCAAAATGCACATCAAATGCAGCTCGGCTTCAGACGTGAAAAAGTACTTGTCACATCACCGGAAAGGAAGGTGGTGGCCACATGGTATCACAAACAACTTAACAGTAAGCTCGTTGTGGGGGTCGAAGGCCATATAATAACTGTGTTGTTGAAAGCTGCCATGTTGGCCCTTCCAGTTGTGCAGTTCTCTTGGAAACACAAGGAGTGCACAAAGAAATCTGCTTTTGGTGGCATGGCAGCACGTGCAGTGTGCACGTCAGTGGTGCCTGGTACCATGGTTTCGGTTACGTGGCAAGTCTCCTTTTTTATGTCGGAAGTCGTGCTGCTCGTGGCACATGTTTTGTACTGGTCACATTGAGGTAATGTAATTACTTGGTGGGCAGCTATCTAATAAAGCAATAAAAATTGGACAAAATTTTTTTCGGTACTTTATGTTGAAACCTCTTTATCCTGTCGCTGAACATGAAACCCACCATTGGTGGGTTTCAATAGTTGAGCAGAGCATCTTCACCATCCGATTGGTGAAAATAAGATAATTAAGCAAAGTTGCATGTTACCAGCCGAACATTTCTGGCATTGCATATACTGCAATAGGCCTGATTGAGTGCATTTACAATCTTAAAAGGAGAGGGGCTTTTAGAAGAAAGCTGAACATTTCTGGCATTGCATATACTGCAATAGGCCTGATTGAGTGCATTTACAATCTTAAAAGGAGAGGGGCTTTTAGAGGAAAGCTATGAAACAGCTACGTCAACAAGAGGTGCTGCAGAGACATTTTAAAGAGGCACTAAAGAGAAACACTATATTAGTTTAGACTTTATTCTTTCGAAAGTCCATGTTTGTTAGTTTCGCGGTAAGCGTTGATTATTAAAATGAAAATGGAGGCAACATTTTTTTTTATTTTTTGTCACGCTGAAACCCACTGCTGGCATATTAATGGCTCTTTGCCAAAGTTCAGTCATTGGCTTCTTTAGAGGGCAATGTTGTTGATTTTTATGATAATAAATTAAGTAGGCCTGAGCAGATGCCATCAAAATCTGACGTCAAGGTGAGCTGATGTGGGAACTTCAAGGTGGCAGTGCTCACCCGTCTCGTTTTTGCATTTTTTCTGGCTTGCCATGCCTCCTCTTACGGCAAGAGTAGATTCTTTGGTATTGAAGAAGCATGATCACTAATACAGCTCAACTTTTTCGTTAAAGGTTTTTCTGAATTGGGCGTCATTAGACAAAAGAACATGTGATGCCTGAGCCACCTTGGCACTAAAGTTTTATGCAGAAGTGCCATATTGACGACATTACTAAGCAATACTGCTTTGGAAGTGAAATTCTGCTGTGGTTGTTAAAACATCAACTTGGGTTTGCTGTACTTTTGCAGCACAGGAAACAACACAAACAAGTATGGGCACAATGTGAGTATTGTGTTGGCCATGTCTGTTCTTTTTCATGTTGCTTTCTGTGCTGCAAGTGTACACTCGTCTCTGCTTCAGTGATGTGCCATGCCCTTTTTTAGCAGTAACCTGTGCCAAGTTGCGTAGTCAGCTCCAAGCTGAAGGATAAAATGGGGGTCCCATAATGTGCCTGACAGGTAAAACAGTCTGTGGAGTGAGTATTCTGCAAACCGAAGTCTGAGGAGTCACTGTGTCTGAGGAGTCACTGTGTCTGAGGAGTCACTGTGTCTGAGGAGTCACTGTGTCTGAGGAGTCACTGTGTCTGAGGAGGAGTCACTGTGTCTGAGGAGGAGTCACTGTGTCTGAGGAGGAGTCACTGTGTCTGAGGAGGAGTCACTGTGTCTGAGGAGGAGTCACTGTGTCTGAGGAGTCACTGTGTCTGAGGAGTCACTGTGTCTGAGGAGTCACTGTGTCTGAGGAGTCACTGTGTCTGAGGAGTCACTGTGTCTGAGGAGTCACTGTGTCTGAGGAGTCACTGTGTCTGAGGAGTCACTGTGTCTGAGGAGTCACTGTGTCTGAGGAGTCACTGTGTCTGAGGAGTCACTGTGTCTGAGGAGTCACTGTGTCTGAGGAGTCACTGTGTCTGAGGAGTCACTGTGTCTGAGGAGTCACTGTGTCTGTGGAGTCACTGTGTCTGTGGAGTGAGTGAGCTCCTGCAAACCGTATCTATCGAAGGTACGATTTCCAGGCAATTCTTGTGCTCTCATGCAGAAAATGGAAAGGAGTGAGGATGGATGCTGAGCTTAATCTTGCAAGTGCATACACATCTGTTGTGCAAAACCATTATGAAATTTACATAGTGCTTATGAATGCCTGTGATACACAATTAAAAAGTTGAGCTGGAGATGTACAAAAGCTCTGCTGGCTTCAGCATCTCATGCACTGCATAATGAATACGAGTGGTATGTATAAGCAGAGGTGGGCAAATGATCTGATGAGGTTCAAGCACCTCAACCTCAAATCAGATTTTGACCTCACTCAACCTCTTCCCAAGAGATTGAGGTGCTTTATGAGGCCTTATATCTACTTTCAACAGCCACCAATGTGTTCACGTCAACCTCATTACAGTAGTCTTGAATATTTTAGGGATCATGAAGCTTTTTATGAAGAGGTGTAAACCCAAGGGAATGAAATTTCCAGCAGCTGGTGGCAGGCACAGATTAGTAGGACTTGGGTAAACAAGGGTAAGCCCTTTGTCTGCTTAATGCGACTCATCCAGAACAAGGACAGTGCAGTTGGTGAACGCAGTACATGCAAACATGGTGCACAGGGCATCAGGATTAGAGGCCAGAATATGACTTAACAACGGCAAAAGTTCTACAAGCAGGAGGAGAGAGGCCAAACTTCAGTGTAGAAAAGGTAAAAATGGAGTGTAGCATTTCTGGACTGTGACAACAGGTGCAAGAAGAGGAGACAATGGTTTTTCCATAGAGGGCAAAAGGAAGTGCAGCACATTAGCGTACCCAGGATCTCTGCCAGGGGGGGGTTGACAGTTTGCCAATACCATCTAAATAGCACTAATTTCAATTTCTTCACGGGAAATTGTCAAAAAATGCGCTTTTTGTGAGTGTGCAGACGATTGCGCGTCTTATATCTTAGTTGCAGTACTCAAATGCGCAATGAAAGAAAAGGGGTTTCCCAAAAGAGGGGGGTTAAGTCGACCTCAGGGGGGGGGGGGGTTACAACCGCCGAACCCCCCCCCCCCCCCCCCCCCCCCGCCTTCGGTGCGCCACTGGTGCAGCAGATGCTGGGTGAGTGCGAAAAGGCTGGATAATTTCTAGAGTGGGGAAGGGGGTATAGGGACTGTGCAGAAAAGGTTAAGAGTGTGGGTTTTATGTACACCCCAATCTTCCTGGCAATTTTGATGCTGTTTGTCAAAGAGCACTGGCTTTCTATACTTGGCAATTATTACTTATTGCTGCTTTTTTGTTTCTTCAGAAGTGATAGTACACGGAATTCCAGCTACGGCAGCGCCTCAATAGCTGTCAAAAATGTTACCTCACTGAATGTAGCCTCATTCAACCTCGAACTCATGCATGAGGATCGGGTCAATTTTTGACCTTGTTCACAGAATTTTATCAGTCACCAGCCTCACCTCAAGCTCATCTTATTTTGTGAGGTTGCCCACCTTTGTAACTTGTGTTCGAGCTTGGTGAATACAATTCCTTGAGATCTGTCATAACTCGTCGTATCACTTGAAATGTTTTAATGTCAAGTTCTGAAATTATGAAATGCCTTGTGCCATAGAAATCAAAATTGTGTGCAAATTCTACTGGTGCTAATGCAGACCTCGGTACACTATTTCACAAACACTTCTCATTTCACAAACACTTCTCTTCTCCATAATGCCTATGGTGCACTGCATATTGGTAATCACACTGAGCAGGTCTAGGAATGTCTCTGCCACTCAAATGGCATCAGGAAAGCTGACAGCAGGAAGCTTTCCAGTATGGTGCAGGCTATGTAAACCATAATGGGCTGTGTTTTATGCACTGAAATGAAGTTACTGACACCCAGCTGACCATCCTAGTTGTGACATAGAAAGTGAAAAACAAATGTGTATTCACTACTGCTTGAAAACCTGAAAGTAACCAGTGCTCTTTAGTTGCATATATGTTCTTGATTGTCATAAAAAATTTGTGTATAAAAGATATTTTGTTAACATCTAGGGGCTGTGACATCAAATTCTTGTGGTAGGATCTTCTATACTTATAACATTAAGCGAATATATAGTTTCTTTAATATCCAAAACAGGCATTAGGAACTGTGCATTGCTTTCTGTTTGCTGGATTAAGTTGCAGTTCTGCCACAGGCTCCAGTATATGCACTTTTTTCTGCATTGAGGCCCGAGTATCAGAAAAGCAATGTCTTTATTGTCAGATATAGGGATGCATAGGCTGTTTTCTGGATGTGACCCATCCTTTCTTTAGGCATTTGATGTAGCACTGCACTATTTCTTTATCATGGTGCCATACTAATCTGCCAGCAGTGATTGAGGGCTGGCCATAATGGAGTGATTCTTTTCGCTTGATTATATTTTTTTTACTTAATCACCCACAGTTCACAACTGACTAACCCTGGTGATAACATAGGCAGTGCCACTCGGACCACTGAAGGAAGCGCGGAAAGAAAAAGAATAGAAATATAATCATTATATTATCCCAACCCAGAATGTCGCCTCCACTTTAACCGCAGCATTGCTGACAAAACATTGCCCTGTCAAGAATCATGATAGTCATGTAGCACAGAGCAGCTGACATCTGGAAAATGCAAGGAAAGTTCCCAAATTGGTGAAGCGTCAATTTTTTTTTCAATTGCTTGCTGCAAATATTCCATCAGTTCCACCATAAGTAATGGGTGGCCTGTATGGTCTTTGTTGTGCACATTGCATAAGCTTGCTGTGAACTGCCTGCACCATCATTTGTCCATACTGTTGATCATGGCATCTGGTCCATACACCTTGCACGACTGCTGGCATCAGTTTCTTGGCCTGCAGAAACCTGATTATGTCAGACTTCACATCCAGTTGGAGACTGTATAATGCCGTACTCACTGTTTTTTGCACAAGTGCAAGCATGTACTGCTTGAACGACCGAGGCTTCTTCTGGATCTCTCAAACTGAAGCAGTTTCTAGCAGGGAAATGTTTTGTCAGCGATGCTGTGGTTCAGACAGAGGTGACATCTTTGTGTGTCACTGGCGTCAGCTTAGCATGGCGTTGGCATACAATGCTTAGTGTCGTGCAATGACAAATTCCTAAAAAAGGATGGTTGACTTCATGAAGTAGAGCCTTTGTATTGCTTTATCTTACAATATAAGCATTGCTTTTTTATGCCTGTGCCTCATTTTAAAATTATCATAAAGCCTTCTCCTGCAAGATTACTTTATTCACATGAAGCTTACTGATGTTTGTCAATGATAGTTTATGTAAGTTTTATGTGTTTTCCCGTTAACGTCTCATCTACACACTGGTAACACATCATTTGTTGCGAGTAACTTGGTTTTGAAACAAGGCAAAAACAAAAAGAAACATAGTTTGCACTTACATTGTGTTTATTTTCCCTGGCAGTGCAAGTAAACGTTAAGTCTGCATCAGTTAGCATGCATGAAAGCTTTAATGAATGGTGAAATCACTAAATATAACTTCGATACCTACCATGAAACAATGGTACTAAGTGAACATTAAATTAAGTTCATGTACTAAACATGTGGCAAGAAGCATTCACATACACCTGATGGTTATGTTGGATGTGTAAAAATATGGTAAAATCTTACAGGCCCTTACACTAGCCTTGACCCAAATGTGCTTAATTTTATTGTTATCCTAATTGCAGCAATTTTATGACTGACAACAAAACATAAATCGGCTTTTCTTTCTCTAGTCCTTAAAGCAGCTCTGCAATGTTATTTTGACTAAATCATTTAGCTTTAAAGACTTCTTTGTGGGGACTTGAGTTCAATAAACAAAGTGGAAGTGCAAAAATTGGCGCCTGCAAACAAGTTATTCAACCTAAAAATTCTGAATAGCGCAGCATCCTCTTTTACATTTCACTTGCCGACGGATGCCATAAGCTGCTGCCAGTGAAACCAGCGCTTTTGTGAACATGTATTGGAAGTTTACATATCAAAGTGCCCTTATCACCACAGCTGGTGCCCACACTTTTTGATGCCATCTTTTTAGGGGCCACATAACCAATGCTACCAATGCCATGGGCAGGGGAGGCAAGAGCTGAGCAGGGCAGCTTGATCCACACTTACTCCTTTATGGGAACTCCTTTATGAGAACTCTTTTATGAGTACAGCTGCTAGAAAGCAAGATGGGTAATCTAACTTTTAGTTCACAGGAAGGGAAGTGTCCGAAAAAGTGAAATTTTCTTCAAGTATGTGTGTAACATATCATAAAATTAGTGACCCCGACGATTCCACTAAGCTACAAGATGGCCTTAACAGCTTATCCCTATGGTGCAATGCATGACACATGAAACTAAGTCTGAGTAAATGTACATATATGTGCATATTGCGCCACACTAAACAATGCTGACACACTCATGTATTTCTTGAATGGAGCTTCGCTATGTCAACTTTTACGTGTATCTCGGCCTTCACATCACTCACAATCTAACATGGTACAAACATGTGGAATATGTAACTTGTAGCGCTAGTCAAACACTAAGAAATCAGTGCAGAAACTTCTACATTGTTTCTACTTCTTTAAAACTGACACTCTACGAAACACTTGTTCGCTCAAAATTAGAATATGCCTCAGCCATCTGGGATTCCCCTCGATCATCATTAACCCTTTCCCCGAAGCCATCCAGAACGACGCAGCCCACTTCATTCTAATCATTCTTGTCATTCTTGTCATGCCAGCATTACTCATCAAGCAAACACTTAACTTACCGTATCTTTCAGTGCGTATCACATACAGTCGTATCTGCCTTTTCCACAAGATTTATCACCAGAACCTGGTGCCAAATGCAAAACGTTTAGCACCTCCTTTCTACTTTTCATCCTGCAGTGATAATCTACACAGTTTTCATGCTATCTTGTCGTACCAATGTGTACTATGACTTGTTTTTACTTCGCACGTGTAATGACTGGAACCACCTTTCTGAATTGCTCACCACTATTCCGGATGCTTCAAGTTTCAAGGCTGCTGTTTACCATGCCATCTGTTAATCTTGTATTTCATTGTTCTGCATATTTTGTTCTGTATATACCACTTCTTTCTGTAGCGCCTACGGTTCCTTAAAGTATGTATAATAAATAAGTAGTCAGCAGTGTCCCCCCTTGGCTGCCCATGCATTGCAGTTTCGCCCATTAGATATTTTAACGTTTATTTAGATGCTAAATTTTTAGATGAAAAGGCAGTACAACTTAAGCACATTGCTTTCTTGCATTTGTTTGTCAAGCATGAGGAAATGCAGTCACATGTAACCAATCACAGTGAACAGCATATCATGCTGTATGTGCTGACAGTGATCACTGCTGCATGCTACTGTGGTTAGCAAGGAATGTGCATTTCTTGAGCTGAATAAAAAGCATGGGGAAATGCAAAGTCACATGTAACTAATCACAGTGAACAGCATATCATGCTGTATTTGCCGACAGTGATCACTGCTGCATGCTACTGTGGTTAGCAAGGAATGTGCATTTCTTGAGCTGAATAAAATAAATGTGCTGATGTGTGTACTCTCATGGCATAATATGGCCCAAGATCCATACTTCGCCAACAGAAAATGAAAATTGCATGCTCAGTGTTCATCACAGAGCTTTTTAATGCTTGCCAATCCAATGCGAAACCTAGGGGCTTCCCTGCAGCGGAGATTCAAGTTTATATAATTTATTGGCATGATTGCCTGTACTTTTCTCATGTGCCATATTACCTTTAAGTGCTATTTTTTAACTCTAATTCTTTCTGGAAAAACTTAGAGAACTCGCTCTGGAAGATCATTCAGAAAATGTAATTATCGTCTTGTTGCACACATTAATAGAAATCGTATTGCTGATAAGTATATGATATATAGACATTTTGTATAATGTAACAATAATAGAGTAAGTCATAGCATATCATTTCAGCTTTGGTATAGCATGACAATAGCTAGTGTTTCAAGGCTTCCATGCAGCACTAAATTTTCGTCAGAGGTTCACTGTTATATGCTAGAGCTTTACTTTCTTGATAATCGGCAACAACAGTCCACTAAAGAAGGCCGTTTTATAAACCCTTGTACAAATGCTAGAAATCGTCATTCTTGTATATATATTTGCGAGTATCTGGCCTCCAGCTCCCATAGCAGCCAAAGAGCATAACTGCCAGCTCCCAAATTTTTTCGTAATGCTTACAAATTTGGGCTCATTCTACCTTTTCACGAACGTTGCATCAAGTTTGAAAGATGGGGTGGCATTAGATTGCAATGAAATGCATGCAAAAAAAAAAAGGGGGAATTGTGCTGGGTATCTGCGCTGCCCTCTTGTAACAGCACAATACGTCGTACCAAAGGGGCACCTGCTTCGACAGTCTGTTCACATTCTGAAGCAAGTGAAATTGGTAGCAGCAAAGTTGCTGAATACGTCACTGGTTTGAAAGGAATGAAGCAATTTAGTCATTGAAGTTTGCTGCTGCTTGTGTGCTACATCTAAAGGAAGGAAGGAAAGAGTGGAGAAGGAAAGGCAGGGAGGTTAACCAGTTCAGCACAGCCAGTTTGCTACCCTACACATAGGAGCAGGATGAGGGTGCTACATCTAAAAGTAAATCATTGCTAATATAGGGGCTAACAAAAGGTCTATCAAAGGTACACAAGTAGTAAAGTGTACTTATCAAAAGGTGTGTGCTATCCATCTGCGGTATATTCATGAATTCCAAGTTTAGTTAGAAGGTTGGCAGTTATATGCAAAGAGGGAATTCTTAACAATATTTAAGAGACACTAGAGGCAAGCATTGAACCAATGTAGGTTGCTGGATAACTCATTCATTTTAGCCGAAGGGATAACTTGGTCGAATAAGAAATTTTGTCCGAGATGGCTGAGAACTCATTTTGCTAATTAAAGGTACCATCAAGTGACAGTATGTGTCCTGAAAATATGGTGAAAATGAAAATAATTAGGTTTTATATTGATAAAATTGAACAGGATGTTATCGTTTTAAAGAGAAATAATAATTTATCAACATAGAAAGTACTGTAATACTGCATGCCATGGCAGTGCTGTTGAACTCTGCAACTGACGTTGGAGACCCCCCCCCCATAATCACAAATCATACGTAGGCGTTCTGCAATGAAATTTCATTTTGGTTTAATTTGTTATGAGTAATATATACTATCGAAGCAGTTTTGGCAAAGCTGCAAGGCTGGTAATTGTAATATTTAATAAAAGACTGTAATAGCCGATAGGCAGACTATGCGAGCGCCTGGTGGTCAGTGGATATGACATAAATTCCATAACATGGCCTTCAATATTTTCAGCACACCACAGGTACTGTCTGATCTTTGAGGTCATGCTTCACTGTTTCTCGGCATTCTGGGTTCTGTGTTATGTTCAGTGGACACCAATTATGTCATGGTCTTGCTTATGTGGCATTTCTTTTTTTTAGGTGCCTTTTATGTGAGCAAAGTATTCTTCAATGCATTATGGGGCAGTGCACTTGTAATATTTATGAATCTTAAAAAGCTTGAAATTTGTTACTAAAAGTGGTTATTATTCTATATAAACTGAGGTGGATATGAAAGTTTACATCAAGACCTTCCCATTCAAATAAATTTCAAACACACAAGTGCTTTTGCTTGGCTCCCACTAAACCAATTTAAATGAAATTTCTTGATTTAAAAAGAAAAAGGAAAGTTCTAGTGATTATTGGACATTTTGCCTTAACTCTTCTCTGTCGCTACAAATTTGGACAAATAGTCATCATTACGAGATTCTCACTGTAATCACCGATACTTGGGCTATGAATAGTATTCATGATGCATCATATTCATTTCATTGTTAGTGCATCTTCATAAACATAACCTGCTTTGTTCCTGAAGTAAAAGAAAAATTAAGCACAGAATTTTCCTGATCAATCTTTGGTATTTTTGTATTATGAACATCAATAAAAAGAAAATCGGTGCTCTGGCCATTTAACAGCATCTAGTATGTTACCATACTCCTCTTGCTTTCCCTACAGACATGCAGGAAAATAGAAAAAAGATTATGACCCTTGGGCACAGCGTGTGGCAGGCCTTCTTAATGGTTCCTTAATTGCTTTCCTTAACAGGCTGCTCCAAGTAGCATATTGTGTGATTCAGAGATAAGAGGGCACTTTGTCAACTGTCGTTTACACACTCCCAAGAGCGCATCTGCAGAGATCATTAAGGATAAATTTGTCAGAGCAGGTGCTGTTGCCGATGTAGGGCATTTGAGCACTGCTGAAAAGAATGTGTTAGTGTTAAGGCTGTAGCTTCCAAAGTACCTGTGGAGTGCACTGCAGGCTACCATTTTAGAAGCAGCAGTCATGGTAACCTTAATGTTTCTGTATCGAAGTAAACCCAAGTGCAGGTGGGCATTGTAGGCTTTGTTTTGTCTGTATATAGTTTGGTGCAAATGCACCAGTGCCTCATCCATGTCATAATCATTCAAGCATGCCAGCTGAATATGAAAGCCACCTGCAGGGTTGAAAGATAGATTTTCTTTCAGTAAGAGTTATACGAAGAGCTTGGCAAGTTGGTTCTGGTTAAGAGGACACTGTACTACCTGAAAAAGACAAACTAGTGCTGAGAAAATTCAGCATGTGTCCTGTCTTTTCTGGCCCAAGTCTTTCTTTTACTAGTGCAATGTTCTCACTTTTATCAATTTCCCATCATATTTTTTCTCACAAATTTATGAGCCGACTAACTACAAAACCAACTCAAAATCTGAAAGAAGACAGTGGAAAATATGCCATAGTCACAGTTGCTCAATACTTATGTTAAAGCTCCCATGTTCATGAAAGTGCTTGAAATGCAGGGATCTATTTGTGCTTGCAGTATCTCCTACAATTATGAAAACATCAATATATTCTGTGTTGAAGGTGACAAGTGCAAGTGTTCATCAAAATGCTTGAAATGCAGTGATCTATTTGTGCTTGCAGTATGTCTTACAATTATGAAAACATCAATATATTCTGTGTTGAAGGTGACAAGTGCAAGTGTCATATTGACCCTTTTCGCGGAGCAGTTTGCTCTAGAGGAACGAGATGGCGCTTTCGGCGGCGCGCCATAAGTTGCCTCAGAGAATGCGCACGAATACGCAACCATTACTGCTTCTGCCCTGCTACTGTGTGATCAGCTGTCGGAAATGCAAGTGGGTGTTCGCTAATGTACTTTGCCCAATTCATGCTGCAAAATGTGTAACGATAAAGAAAAGACGTGTGCGGTAGTTAGCTGCAAAAATAGTGATTCACATATAAAGTATGCGAATATAAGAAATATATAAGGAACGCAATCAACCTGTGTCGCCGCTGCTACATAAGGACTGCCTGTGTTACCGGCCCTTCGCGATGCACGGCTTTCCTCGAGGATAACAAAAAGATAATTCATCTGCCTGCACTGTATAGCTGACCTCCAAAGAAAGGACTTCAACTCCTCAACGTCAGCGCTTAGGAGTGAGTACCGCTCGTTACAAAAGGAAGTAGCGCCACTTACTGGCATAGTAAGTTTCTCGCACGTTATCTACAGACATCTACCCCTACTCGCACGGGAACGTGTCGACCCTATCGCCCACCCTATCGCCAACGTATCAATAATAAGTGAATGGGCGCTCACTTAAATCATTGTGCCGATGCATGAGTGACAGTGACTACACCGACAAGACACGAATGTTGGAAGCTGAACGTTTCGTGACGGCCCACAGAATAAGCGAGGGACTGGCGATAAATTCGTCTTTGCTACAAGCTATCACGAAGTGCAGAACATTTGCATTCCAAGCTTTGTGCGCAGCAAGAAAAATCTATCGCAGGAGAGCACACCTGCGAGCGATTAGGCTGAACATAAACAATCGGATAGTGGCTGCACTGAGGAACTTTATTGAGTCAGAAACATGACAAGCTGCTGCTTCAAAATGTTTTCCAAATAGAGCACACTGATCCCGATTTAATTAGTAAGCGGAAAGTGGACAGCTTGGAATACATTTCTAGCCCCGCTTATAGTGCAAGCACAGACCGATACGCTGTTTGCGATGTTTCGACAAGGCGTAATCAGCTCTGAAAGCACTTACATGCCCTCTAAATCTGTGGCCAAAGCTTCGTGTCGTCCACACAGTCACCGTCTACGATATGAGTCGAAACGGAGGATTGCTGCGCCGCACCGGTGTCACGCGCTTACATTGTAAAGACGGAGGCAGCTGAGGCAATTAATGGACACGTGACCACGTCATTAAACACGGCAGCGCCCATGGAAGCGCCGGGAAAAGGGTCAATAAGCTTTGCATTTACTCACTACATTTACATTGCAAGAAGTGTTTCAAACCTAAATAAATCAAACTTAAAACCTATCGAACCAAAAAAAGTCAGATGGTAGTTCAGGAAGAGGCAAGTAATAATAATAATAAATTTTATGTCTCATCAATGCATGTACAGTAGACAGAGGTGGCAGGAATAAAAGCAGTAAACCACTTGACAAAATTCTTACCATCTGGGAAGCAGGCAGTGGCAGGGAAATGCGACGGACATGACAAGCATATAATGGTCGCAATGAGGGTTATGCATCCTAATTCATTGCTGTAACCTATGCGAGACATGTTATGCAGCATAAGTTAGAGCAGTAACATTACCTAGTTTACACTTGCGACATAATGTAAAACAGCACATAAAACATTGACAAAAGTAGCCTACGTAATGTTACTAACGTCCATACCGTGAAAACCTATCCTGATGTCAGGGGGCCACAGCTGGGTTAGGATAACATACTATTCCAATCTGGTTTTATGCCAAATCAGCCATTACCTCTCTGTTATAGGTATTTCTGTAATATATTGTGTCAGAAGGCGACATGCATCTGTGTGTGCGCACATCACTTTTTTTTTTTTTCTGAACATCTTACATGTAGTTCTTGGGCATGTTATAGACCTATCAATGTGCAAATCTGCACACAGCTTATGTTTGACAAATAAAGCTCTAGAAAGGCTGCATATGACTTCTTCCTGAGGGGGATCTAGGCAGTGACGTTTGTAAGTAGATTTATCAGCCATATGTAACAAACCATTTTAAATAAGCCTGGTGATGCACATCATAGGCTAGCCCTCTGTCATTGCTTTGGTTACATAATGCTTTTGTATTATGTGGAAGCTGTGCAGTGTAGGTGACTTTGCTGCTCTTTCCCTCACACCTCTGTATTGTAACTATTTCAGGTTACAGAATTACTGTTTTTTTTTTTTTTTTTTTGCTATTTACAGCAACCTTCTTGGCGCCTTTGGGGTGAAGAGAAAAGTGATGGAGCAGTCTACACAGTTTACCTTAAGAAAGTACGGTACCATCCAAGTAGCTCTCTCAGTCGACATGTGAGTGTTTTTGAGATTTCAGTTACAAAATGTTTCATCTTCCTTGCTAGCCTCTTTGTCCACCCCTTTTTCTTTGTAACAGTGACATATCTCATATGTATCTCTTGTAGCTTTTTGTCTTGGATCCATTCTCTAGCTTACTTGGGCAAATAAAAGCATTAATTGATATTCATGGCAAATAAAAGCATTAATTGATATTCATATTTTCTCTGCTTCGCAGAGCGGCTGCAATTTTTCTGTTCTTTTTTTATGTTAAAAAAATATACACTAACAGGTTATCTTATTCATCTCAACATAAAAGAACTATTGTGCTAAGGTTGCTGCATCTTTGTTTGGTTAGTATGGGGAGAATTCTTTCATGAATTTATTACGTAAGCAGATGGACTTTTCATATTCACAAATGGACCTTGACTCAAAGCTCTCCCTTTATACCGAGTGGAGTTTAGTGCTGCCCTCAACTGAAGTATACACTGTTTGGGCTTTGTTACAAAAATTTTTAGCTCAGAAATTGTTGAGGAGTGTTGTCGAAGACCAGTGACCAGTCAGAGCGACAGCACCCTGCATTTTTCTAAAGTCCAGACTGAGTGTCAAGTGGGGAGAAGGAAAGAAGAGAAGGCAGGGATGTTAACGAGAAATGAGTGTCAAGTGAAAACATTCTAGAATATGAGGGTTAAATTTTTAACCCTATCTGGAAGCATATGTATGCTATGTAGGCTAAAGGGTGCTTGGAAGATGGAAAACCAAGTTGGGAGCTAAGAAAACTTCAAGGAGAAAGGTTCTCTTCAAGTTGCTTTAATAAAAGTGTACAAGTTAAATGCTGCACTGATCACTAGTAATATTGGTGTCAGCTGCCATGATGAGCAAGACTCATGCACAAAGTGGAAATGCTTGATGTCTAGCTTGATAGAATAGCCGGTAATGAGTCCAACAAACTTTTTGTACTTCCCTCTTGTGCTCGAGAAACATTACCTGTTGGCCATCCCTGGTGCCAACAGCTAAAGTATTTAGGACAAAGCATGTTCTTGCCAGATCAATTTATGAGACATAAAAGCAGCCAAAGACCTTGAAGGATGCTTGTTCGCTGCGAGCACATGGGCACTATTGTGGCTGCCAACTTGCAATTCATATTTAATTTGTGTTTGCTAGTTAAAATTAGATAAATATTTCACTGTAGCCATTAAATGCAATAGGCCATGCTGATTGAGGAATTGCTGTGTATACAATGATGTTTTATGCCTCTAACATATATAGATCTACTTAATTGTGTGAACAAGGCATAAAATCCCTTTCTGCCTTATGCTTGGCATTTTACGCTCTAAAGCAATGGAAAACTGAATAGTTTAGTAGTTCATCCATACATTTTTTAAGGCTTGTGACACATGTGCTGGGAACATAAAACACACGGCTTATTTTTCCATGTGTTTGAGAAATATTAAAGCTGTTTAAAAATAACTGCCCATAATTACCTTCTAACCTTTGTCTTTTGATAGAGGCAAGCATTATGTTATGACTGTATTTTTACAGAAATTGTTGTAATTGATAAAAAACGAAAAGCTGTTAGCAGATGCAAATGCCAGGCCTGCAGCTTGGTAAACAGCCAGAATATTGCACATGTGCTGGCAGCCAACAAGCATCCTTTAATGTTTCTGGCTGCATTTATGTCTCGTGAATTGGTCTAGCAAGAACATGGTTTGCCCAAAGTACTTAGCTGCTCGAGAGCACGGGGTCGAATCCCTGCCGCAGCAGCTGTATTTTGATGGGGGCGAAATGCAAATACGCCTGTGTACCCTGCATTGGGTGTACGTTAAAGAACCCCAGGTGGGCAAAATTAATACAAGCCCCCTACTACGGCATGCCTCATAATCATATTGTGGTTTTGGTGCGGAAAACCCCAGAATTTAAATTTAAGTACTTAGCTGTTGGTACCAGGGGCACCTCTAAAGTGGATGGTGACAACCTACTATTTCTGGTTTTCCCCATAAAGGTTTTCTCAGAAAGGCCCCTATGCTCTGTACAGTTTTTTAGAAGGAAGATAAAGGTTCTAAAATATTTGCACATCTAGGACTCGGAGGACTCAGTATCCCACTTGGAATGGGAGACTGTACGTGTGCGAGTCATCAAGGCAGGGCCCCTGGAGGCCATCGTGGCCAACCTGGCAGATGACGAGGGGGGCCTTGAACCAACAAATGTCAATGTGTTCCTGGCTACCTATCGCTCATTTGCTACCCCTCAGCAAGTGCTGGATGCCTTCTTGGCCAGGTATGCTGTCTTGATTCTTTTGATTCAGTTCTCTTGATTAGTAGAATGCAAGGAATGCCTGCTAGTTAGTTCTTAGTAACATACGGTCGTCAACCGGTTGCACCATTTGAGGCTGCTTGATGATTCGGAGCAACAAAAATTATGCACGATTCACCAATTTAAGCGCGGACATAGTAGCGACAAGCTGTGAAAGAAACGGAAACCTCACTACAACGACAAAATGTCACATTATGGATTGCACTGGACGCTGCACAGGGTGTTTAGCACCATGTTCGAATTGGGCACCTTGGCAATACTTGAGTTGACGTCGCAACAGTCTTTGCCAGTCGGAACCCATTATCCATTTCGTGCCATCTTCCGTGGCCGCTGCTGCTAGTTGTTGCAAAATAAAAGCAACTTGCATTAATCTATGGCCTGTTAAACAGCACTTCTCGTATTCAGAGAGTGTATAACTATAATTACTCGCTGCTCGCTCACTTTTTCTTTTAGCACTTCAGCTTTCCACCACACAAGAAGCTGTGACTTTGTCTTGTGCACAAACGTAAGGCAGACTAATTTCCCGCTGAGTTTCTGGGCAAGCTACTAAGCTACCATGGGTTGTTTATACATCAAAGTAGCATACATTGTTCTTTACTTCAATGCAGTCTTTTTGAAGCTGTCTTCTTTTCCAGCTTTGCCAGAATTGGAACGAGACTTGAGGTGGGCATTGGCCACTTTTCTGTCGATTTAGCCATCTACTATTAGTTTAAACACACATGACATTTTTCACTTCAAATTTAGAGCCTTTTGTGTGGTCAGCACGGGGGAAGAATAGACAGGTGTCTAAATGTCACTGCTGTCTGCGGAGCGAGCTGATTACGACTCTGTTCGCACTTCCTTCCTTCACCGTCGATAGTGCTGTAGTATTGGGGTCATCACTTTCTGTTGTCTGCTAGTGGCGTGAGGCCCTGCACTTACGTATTTCGCTGCAAGGTGGCCTTATAATGCACAATGTTACTTTATCTGTGGCACTACTAGCCCTTGTGGAGATGGGTTTGCACAAGGCTCACCCTACGAGCGACGGTCAAGAAAGGGCATGACGCTCCTCCACTCCGCAACACACAAAGGGGCTATGGCAGGGTTCGTCGATTCTCCGACACGACGCAGAGAAAGCTCCCGAGTCAGATCGCCAATAATCACGGGTTTATTCATCCAACATACAGCACAGTGCGACAGTCACGGCCCTGACGGGCAAAGGCTCACCGCAAGACCGATTTGAGTACGCGTGCCCGCTGCGCTAGGGCTAATCGGGTAGCGGTCTACCAAGCGCAAGAACGAGGAGTCGCAAGAGCAAAAGTATCGCGTAACCAACTCATTGCGAGCCTGTGAGCATCTGCCGCGGGGATCAAGCGCTTGCCAGAGGAGAGCTCGGGTGGAGAGGCAATAGAATATAGGTATTTCTATTTGTTTTGTTCTCCCCTGAGACTGTAGACAGCTTTCCATAAGTTCAGCAATATTCTAACCAAAGAAAATTAACTGCCTGTGCTGGCAACATGCTAACAGTTTGACAAAGCTGCACTTAATGAACGGGGAAACAGGGCACCTCTTTCATGCGAGCATGAAAGAGGGGCCCTGACAGACCAAGACGTTCAGTTATATAACAGTAGAGACAGATGAAATGTGTGCAGTACCCCAGCAGTGCATGGTGATTTAATTCAGTCTTGACTAGGGAAGAGAAATCCTACAAAAACTCAGCTACTCAGTTGCTAGCGTCACCATGTTGCTTCACAGTGTGCACCCAGAGTCACTTGCCTCCTATTCGTCTGCACTCGCCTAATGTCGGCAAGGAATGCGTATTGTCCTATATGTACAGAGTAAAATTCGCAGTTGTGCTATTGTTACACAGTAAAACCTCATTAATTCAACCCTCAATTTGGCAAATTGAATAATTCGGACTCTTCCTCTGGTCCCGGCAGGCATGTGCATTATTTAATGCAATCAAACTCTCATTAATTCGGACGTATTTGTCACATCGGCTAATTTCGACAATCCTTGGAGCTCGGTGAGCACGGAGTACTGGAAATGTGCAACGCAAAAGAGCAAAAATGGGACTAACGTCCAACCGAAATTAAGTGGCGGAGTCAGCGTCGTCGTAGTATCGGTGGAATCGTTCGTGAATGACAGCAATGCCGGAACGCTTTGTGCCTATTTGTGCCTTAAAAGCTTTTATTCTTGTGTTTCCTGCCGCGCATAACACAGCGTTGGCCGCATGCCTTCATAACTGCGTGCTAACCAACCATGATCGCGTTGATAACAACTGCAGTTTCATCTGCAGAGGTTGCGACAAACAGTAGTTCTGTTTTGACTGGGTGCATGCGTCGGCCGCATGCCTTCAAAACAATGTTTCATCGACAGTTGCAGAAAGCGATAGTTTCGTTTTGACTCTGTGCAAAGCTGTTGTGGGTGAAGAGCACCGGCTACATCGTGATGGACAGATGATCTGATGGCAACCAGCTCACTGGCGAAAAAATAATTGGGATGGGTGTACCTTTGTCAAAAGCGTCTCTCGGGTGAAGTCGCGCCGCTGCCACGGAATTTGCGAGGTCTTTGCCGCTGCAAGCTCTAATAAGTCATGAGATGACGAGAATTGAAGGTTCTGCACTGCTTTTGTGCAAAATAGAAACAGGATTTGCTGATTCATTTAGTGAACAAAAGCATGTTGACATAGTAAGCATTCGTTTATTGTTTTCTTGACACCCTCGATAATTCAACATTCAGTTAATTCGGGCATATTTTTCGGTGCCGTAAATTCCAAACTAACAATATTTTACTGCAGATGCTTTTGGAGATCTTTAGGGAAGTGCCTTCAGCTTTGCCCATAGTGATTGTGCAATGAGTTCTTTATTGGTTTGTGTACTCTGTGATGCATAGGACTACTACCTGGATGTTTTTGCTTTAAAGAGCTCAAGAGATTATCTGAGTTGCGTATTGATAGGGGAACTTCTGAACCTCTGTGTTCTCAATTATTGGTGCATTGAAAGGTCAGTTTATCTGGCTACTATGCAATCTCCCGAAGCTTGTAGGTGCTTTCGTTCAAGAGACCTGTTATCTCAGTTTTGTGAACTCGCTTTCAAGTGATACGTGTTTGTGATTAAGGCTAACTTTTTGCTGCTTCTGTAAATAACTTGCCTGTTTGCAGGTTTCGGGAGCTGAGGAACCGGGATGGTGCAAAGGGCCTCAGTGCAACATCTCAGCGACATCACCAGTAATTGAGTGCCATTTTCTTTATGATCTTTTATGAGAGCACCTTTCAGCTTAATCATGTTGGCCAGCTCAACATTCACTGCAGCAATCAAGAAGTATAAAGCACCAGGAAGATTAAAGGGAAGTTCATTATAAATGAACTTTATTATTCAAATTCATGGTCATATTTACAAAGACCAAACATTCACTTGATGTTTCAAAAGCATACAAAGGCCTGTTTGTACTGTCAGACGTAGTGAGCACGGTGGTAGAATAGAAGTGGCCCAACAGTGCAGCTTCGCCAATGCGCACTGTTGGGCCTAACAGTGCGTAAAACAGTAACAGTAAACAGTTACAGTAAAAACATTAACCTAAACTTGCATGGGTTCTCAAAGTGGGTTCCGCGGAACCTACGGGTTCCGCAGGCCCCTGCTCGGGGTTCCGCGAGCCACTGATAAATTTTCCCTGGTCCCGCTCTCGACAAGTGTCTAAAACGGCGAACACGAGGTGCGCTTGATCCAAAGAACCTCCATTACCCATGTCCGAGTGTCAAAAAGCACATCACAGCGCGTAACAGCAACGCGCGAACTGCGCAATAAATACGCAAGCAGCTTTTAGCCACCCAACCTCTGAGAACGGGCAGCGCGCCTAAGCCTTCGCACTTGAATCTCGGAGGCCGTAGCTTGCCGCCTTTCTCCTATTTGTAGATAGGGTAGGTGCCGATAGCGTGCGCACTGACGTATACGTTGGCGGAATAATAATAAAAAAATAAATCCGCGGAGCATCGCAAATGCGCGCCGCAGAAGAGCAATAACGGCGTAGCGTCCAACCGAAACGAACCGGCGCAGTCCACATCGCCGTGGTCTTCAGCGGCAATCGTACGCGGCACGTGACTGACAGCAACGCCGAAGCGCTTCGTGCCTAATTGTGCCTTTAAAGCCTTTATTCTTGCGTTTATCGCCGCGCGTAACACCGCGTTGGTGGCTAGCCGCGTGCCTCCGTAAGTGCGTAGTCGCTATCTCTGGTCGCGTCGATAACCACCGCAGTTTCGTCCGCAGCGGTTGCGGCAAATAGTAGTTTCGTTTTCACTCGATGCGCGCGTCGGCTGCGTGCCTTCACAACTGCGTCGTCGCCTCCCATGGCAGCGTCGATAGCGACCGCAGTTTTGTCCGCACTTCTTGCAGCGAATTGTAGTTTCGTTTTGCCTTGGTGCGTGGGTCAGCCGCCTTGCCTTAACAGTAAAGTCGCCGTCCATGATCGCGTCGATAGCGGCCGCGGTTTCGTCCGCGCTTCTTGCGGCGAACGGTAGTTTCGTTTTGACTTGGTGCGTGCGTCAGCCGCCTGCCGTAAAGTCGCCGTCCATGATCGAGTCGATAGCGGCCGCGGTTTCGTCCGCAGCGGTTGCGGCAAGCAGTACTTTCGCTTTGACTCAGTGCAAAGCTGTCGAAGATAAAAAGCACCGGCTACATCGCGATGGACGGACAATTTGTTGGCGAGCAGCTGAGTGGCGAAAAAATAATCAGGATGTGCACCTTGAAGCATAGCGCGTCTCAGATGAAAACGCGCGCCGCGAAGGATGTCGCGAGGCCTTCGCCGCTGCTAGCGCTAATCAGTCATGCGATGAAGAGAATTTCAGCTTCCGCACTGGTCTTGTGCTAAATAGAAACAAGATTTGACGATTCATTGAGTAAATAAAAGCGTGTTGACGTAGTGAAGCATTTGTTTATTGTTTTCTTGATACCCTCGATAATACGACATTCGGTTAATTCGGCGGAGGGGGGGGGGGGGGGTTCCTTGGCACTTTATGGAGCTTAGTAGGGTTCCCTGGGATGAATGTAGTTGAGAACCCCTGACCTAAAGGTTAATGTTTTTTGCTGAGGCTTTACTGTAGCTAATTGACCACCTAGTTGGTCTTTGTCATTTAGGACAGCACAAGAGAAAACTGAAGGAGTGTGTCTCTGCTACTACTCTGTACTCCATATGCAGTGATAAAGGTGCTGAGGTCAAGCAAAGTTTGTGTTTGTTCAGGTCATTGGTACAGACTCTGGTGGTGTGGCTGGACATGTATCCAGAGGACCTGTACGAGCCACCACAGTTCTCAGTGCTGCACCAGCTGGTGGCTCTGGCTCAGGCACAGCTGGAACCAGGTTCAAGCCTGGAGTTGAGAGCTAAGCACCGACTACAGCAGTTCATTGCAAGGGATCTTGAAAAAGGCAAGTCTCGAATCGTATGCAACTCGCCTTGGTAAAGGAATAGCGATTTCTTATTCCTAATTGTTGTTGCACAATAACACAAGCTGTAGTCTTCTCAAATCTTTATGGTTGAAGAAAAATTGATCTGGGTTGTAGCCTTGAACCTGGAGCTACCACCACTATGTGCCAACTGACTGCTTCACTGTGCTTAGTGGACAATTACAAGATTGAGCCATTCAACAACTCAAGGTAGCAGCAACGTTGGTTTACTTATGATGTGCACTTATATCTTGTGCCTGATGCAGTAGACCGTCATTAATTAAACTCCAGCTCATTAGATTTTTTGGTCAAATTGATCCCCACCGAAGGTCCGGGCTGCCTTCCATACATTTGTATGAGCCAAAACCTTCATTTTTTTTCGATCCTGAAATTTATCCTCTTTAGATACAATAGACTTTCCATAATTTGATTCCGTTTAATTCGATTTTTTGGTTAGTTCATTCTGGACCAAAAGTCCCAACCGGAGCCCATGCGTTTCTATGGGCTCAAGCTTTTGTTATTTCGATCCTAAGTTTGACCTTTGCTGGATAATTCGAACTTGGCCAATAAGCACGCACGTGCCTGGCCCCTATGGTGACCCCATTAATGACGCCTTTAGTGGCAGCGTCTGTCTCAGTGGAGCTTAGGGGACAGTAAATATGTTGAACACACGTCATCTTCGTCGAAAACGCCTATCTTCGGCCTCTGCTAGGAAGGTTTTTAAGCAATAATCATAGATCACAATGTCTGATTACAGTATTTATGCAATTCTAATGCACACCCCGTTTTTTTTTTTTTTACGATAATTGAGCCGGAAATTGCCTGCGTGGTGCAATGGGATGCAAAACCAAAACTTCCTTTGTAGCATTTGTATGCTTTGCCGCATAACACGAATGCACTGCCGCGAAGCTGACTTTAGAAAAACCGGCCACCTCTGTGCAACTTGAATTAGAAGCTTGCCCACTTACGAAAAAATTGGGTGCACGTTAGACTTATACTCGTTTAAGAGGTTTAATGTCATTTCTACATAGTTTTATACTTTGGACACACATGTGGGCGCACATTTGATTCAGGGGTGTGTTAGACTCTGGCAAATGCTGCCAAATGAATCGGTGGTGCGTTTTGGCTTTTTTTTTCTGCACCTTGTTTAATTTGACCCGCCAGATAATTTGATCAAATTCATTGGTCCCGTCAGTGTGGAATTAACAGAAGTCGACTGTAATTTGAACTTGACTGGTCGGCACAAACGTACCTGGCCCCAATGTTGTGACCCAATGTCATGATCCCGATGGCTGCAGCATCCGTCTTGGTGGTGCTAGCAGTGCTAGGGGACAGTGATTGTCAAAGACATGTCCCGTTGAAAATGCCTATTTTTGGTCTACCCAAGGAAATTTTTCAAGCAAAAGCAGCAAGCGTGATTACTGTACAGTCAACGTTTTTTTGGACTCCCTAGGCGCCGCGAAAATGTCAGAAAAATCGGGCAGTCGAAAAAAATGAATGCATGCCTTTTACTGCCTCTAAGGGCTCAAATCGCCACGGGCACGTCCGAAATAGCTCTGCAGGTCTGCCAGTACACTTATTAGGCGTGTCATAGCTCGTACTGATAGCAGGCGGCGAGTGCACGTGTGTATAATTAAGGAATACATACTAGGTCCCGTAACAATTGCCCCTTCCCACTCTTGATATGCTTTACTGCAATAATTATTGTATGCTTCACTGCGTAACGCTGCTGTATTGAGGCAAAGCGAACTTTCGGGAACTGGCATTATGCAACACGTCGTGCTTTCCGAGTTTCCCAGACATTAGCGAGGATTACAAAGGCGGAGTTGGCGCCATTGCTAATAGCGGTGCATTGTTTAAATGAAAGACACTGCAGCGAACATAAAAAAGCTTAATAGCGAACGTCGAAGCAGCTAGGCCTAGCGTTGCTGCGGTGATGGCTATGGCTGCCAGCAAATCTGTGTGCGAGAGCGGCAGTTCGAGGAGGCAAGATAATCAAAATGGTGGCGGCTACGATTAATGCCATTTGGGACCTGCACTTATGGCAAAAATTCCAGAAAATAGGACGGCGAAGGTTTTTTGCGTCCAAAATTTCGGACGTTTTTATACATTGACTCAATAGGGTACATGGCGGTGCCGGGAAGGCATCTGAATTATCGGGCATGTCTGAAAAATCGGCGGTCCGGAAAATCGGTCATTCCCTGTATTGGCCTCTTTGTAACACACACATTTTTTATTAATTTTTTTTTCAAGAAAACTTGTCCACAAATTCTCTGCACGATGCAGTCGGACACGAAACTGTGTTCGCAAGAGCCTCCCATCAGAGCCAGCATCATCATTGTCGTATCAAGACTGCAACAGAAGTTTTTCGCATAGGATAGCAGCGATAATGTACCAGTTTGTTTTTGATCACAAAAGCTCATTAAAAAGATAGACTATTTTACTTTCTAAGCTGCCGGCAACGAAGTGTGGTCAGTTTTTGGCATTTCCAAAAACTGCATGTGTCACAGGACGAGCTAGCGAAGTGGTTCGTCTAGCCTTGGGTCACCATTCCGTTGAAATCGTTGTGTAGTCACTCGATGACTGCAGAACATCCAACGTGCAATGAACCATGTGTAAGACATGTTGTGATCCATAGACACTGATAAAGTGCTGTGTCAGAGTGTGAATGATGAACATTAGGCATAAATAAATTTCCACTCTGTGAAGATGAACTTTCCTGGTTTCAGCTATTTCTGATAGCTGGAATCGAATGCATGCTACATTTTTTTTTAAATTAGGAGTGCA
Organism: Dermacentor silvarum; assembly: GCF_013339745.2. Lineage (NCBI taxonomy): Eukaryota > Metazoa > Arthropoda > Arachnida > Ixodida > Ixodidae > Dermacentor > Dermacentor silvarum. The sequence continues at coordinate 150,119,841 of NC_051154.1, forward strand.
TTAGATTACTTAGTTTCAGAGCTGTCATTTTAGTTTTGTACTTCTAACCCATAAAAACAGGGTGCATGTTGGATTTGCGGGCATGTTAGGATCGGGCAAATTCTGCCAAATGAAACAGCAGTGTGTTTGGGAACTTTTTCTGCCTCTTCTGTAATTTGCCTCGCCAGATAATTCAATCAATTTCTTCTGTCCCGTCAAAGAAGAATTAACGGAAGCTGACTGTACAAGTTTGTGGGGCTTGTGTGGTCTCACACTTGCTCTTGGGACAAAGTAACAACAACACAATAGTGCCAACGATCAAAAGGCCATTTATTGCACCATTCATCGGCTAATGCCTGCTAGCCGAACTACTACCCATAGAACATGCTGATGGACGCACAAAAAATGTAAGATATTCGACTCACCGTGACCGGATAGCAAGCGAATATGTTTGCTCCGACGCTGGATATCCGCCTAACTCTTCGCGTGTACAGTCACACGAACGGCAGCGCGTTCAAACGATCGAGTTTGTCCATTCCAGTGTCCCGCTCTGAAGCCTTTCTCGGAAATGGTCCCGTGAAGCGTCGGCCAGCGGTCGCGAGATGACCACGCATGCGTAAAGCCACGCGGCGAAGCTGGATTACTGGGGATAGGAGCTATGCGGGGAAAACATCGGGGGACACGTGAGAGTCGTGCATCCCCACAGGCTGCACTGGCCATTCCCCCCCCCCCCCCCCCCCAAGCATGTTGCCTTGTGGAGGGGTTTTGCAAAGAACCCAGGGCCTAATTCTGTGTTATAGGTCTTATGGGCACATCCAAAGATAAGGCAAGGTTTAGCAAACCAACAATAGAATCTGTCTCGGAGATCTTTTATATCTATATTTAGCTCTACTCTTCCTCGAGGCTTTCTGTCACATGAGAAGAATGCAGTGGGTGGCTACTGAATAGTTGCTCAGTCAATAAAGCAGAGCTAGAATCATGTGAATACCAGTGGGGCCTTCAGTCATGGGAAATGAAATTGTAAATACTATATTTTCTGGTGTATAAGGCTTTTTTTTTTTTCAGAATTTTTCTTCAGTGCGTCTTATGGAACGGTGCGACTTTAAGTACTTTTTTTCCAGAAAAACTGCCGCCAAAATCGGATTTGATGTTATGGCCACGCGAAGCGCGCTGGTTGACTTAATTGCTACAGGTTCTGTGCGCGCTATCGAGGTACCAGGTTCTTCTCGTGATGGAGTTCCCGAGCTCTACGTGAGAAGGACGAAGTAGCAACACAAGCAGCGGCAGGCCGACCACTAGCCAACTGACCCCGAAGTCATTGCACCTGCAGATCGCTGTCAAGATACGGCACGTGCCGCTGCCCAAAGTATGTAGTTGCTACCAGAGTAGAAGTCGTGCCCCTCCCTCCCGCGTCACCTTCCCGCTTTCCTCCCTTGTGCGCGATTCGGCTCACCGTCGCACGCTTTCACTTGCACATGCAGCATACGATGCGTGGGGACGATGTTATTGCCCTCGGACTTTATACGGAACATCGCGGCAACCATGACGGCAGAAATGCACCTACAGTGTCCGTATCATTGCTATCGCAATTATATAAGAAATATATGGCACCCATATACGCGTGACCCACATTCACGGAGTGAAATGTCACTAATTTTATTTTTATCGCTGACCGAATGAACAGGTGCGTCTTATACACTGGTGTGACTTAGATACGCTTTTTTTTTTCTTCTCCCCCCCCCCCCCCCCCTGGAAAAACTGTTGTCTTGAGGGGGGTGCGTTTTATACAAAGGTGCGACTTATAGACCGGAAAATACAGTAGGTACGTAGCTTGTAATAGTATGAGACTTAGTTTAAAGCATGCTTTATGACAATGTAACTGTAGTAGCTGTTCTCAAAGGTCATTTCTGAAAACTAATTGCGAACATTATGGTAAAAGCATTGCCAGTTAGCTCATTTTGTTTGCATGAAAACCTCACCGTATTTTTTGTGAGTTTTAGCACTCTTGTTGTAATGTGACATCTCTAATCTATTTGCATTCCTGAAACATCTTTGCTACACTTACTAGTGCTTTCAGTATTATTCTCTACAGGCATAATTCACACCTAAAGAAACTAGAGCTTCAGAGCAGAAACCAGATTTATACACATTACAGAAAAAGGTAACCAGTTACAATTACAATTCATTAAAAATATAATTGATTAGTTACCAATTACTGCCCCACAAATGTTACTGAGCAATTACTTAAAAGTAATCAATTATGTTTGTTTCCTCCCAACATTTGACGTTGCACAAATGCAGTGAATAGAATGAGCTCGCCTGGCCCTTTCGGTGCGTCCTCTGCAGCCCTTGACACATTATTTATCTTCAGTAGCAACTGATTTTCAAAATTTTCATTACTTATTTTCTCTCGTTTTCTTGTGAGGACATCAACAGTGACAGTAAAAACTGGCTCAATGTGTGCACTGGGGGAAAGTCGATGTTGTAATGTGTGAATACCGGACGGGCAAATCGGCAAACGAATGTCTTGGCTATTCATTGGCAATGGTAAAGGTGAAATCTAAACTCTCTGAATATGAGCATTCTGGTGTGATAATGCTTGCACTGCATAAAAATGCGAAACCATTGAGAGGTGAAAAATGCAGTGCTGACAATACTGGCCGTGTGTGACCAGCCTTTAAGATGAAGAAATGAATACTGAGCGCCGGGTTTGCCTGTTTGAACATGCACATTCACAAGGCTGCTACGTGGCATGACTGAGGGCGTTCTACTATAGTTCCCGCGAAATTCACTTGCTCGAAGCTGCGGCACCTGTTACAACTTGTGTCGTCAATAAAGGAACTGTTCACATGTAATCGGTTGCTGAAAAAAGTAACAGTATTACACTTCACTGATTACTTAGTTAAAAAGTAATTGGTCATTTCAAAAACTACCAAAAAATGTAGTTGATTACAAGTAATCAAATACATGTAATTCGTTATGTACAAGTCTTGAGGAAACCCCTCGAATTGCATTTTAGTATGGTTGGTGGACAGAAATTACTGTTCAGAAAGTTTTGCAGTAATAAGTGAAATACTCTAATAGCTGGGGGCGTGCTTGTTTGGTTGCATGGGCTAGATGGGCCATTCTTCAAGCCACCGCCTTGGAGTGCGGTATTTGGGAGCAATTGGCCAGGAGCACAGGCCAGGGCCCAGGTGGCTGGAGGACCCCTTTGGTTGCAGGACTTGGATGAAGAACACATCGCCTGCCAGCTAACTTGGATGGATGCGGTATGCTCTTTAGCTTGTCAGTTCACACTGGTTTGCACAAATTTCAGTAAAATGGTGATGTTTTTTTGTGTGTGCATGTGCACGTGCATGTGCGTGTACACATTTGTACTCCATTTTTTCTCCTAGTATGCACTTGTCACCTTGTTGACTCCAGTGCTGTTGCGAAGTCTCAGGAGCTTGTCCAACGACGGTATTCAACGTGGTAGCATGCTGATGCACCACCACAGCCACGCTACCAAAGTAGCTGGGGCAGCGAGACAGAGGCGCATATTTAGGGAAATGAAAAGCTTATACAGAGTGTTTACATACCAGATGTTTCATAAAATGTATTCAAAATTCCTTAAATATAGGGAAGATGCGATACCGTATATGCTCGCATGATGAAGGCACTTTTTTTCCCGAAAATTATGTGCCAAGTTGGGGGGGTGCGTTCATTATTCGGGGTAAAATTATGAGCGATTTTCATTTTTTCCGCGGCCACCTCTAAAAAAGTTGGTTTCACCCGAAAGGTGAACCATCGATTGCGATAGCAAATGCGTAGACAGCTATATACTAAGTAAGGATAGTAGTTTTATCAGCCGTATAAACTTGCAAACATTTGCTATGTTAATAAGCACAGTGTCAGCGCGCAAAGGCAAACATGAACTTATCACACTCGATGACTGCATGCGGACAATCGCTGTCAAAATGCTGGCGTGAGGAAGTGCGGCAGCAACAGCGAGCAAAGTGACCTTCGTGCTGTGTATCGCTTCAACGTAAACTGGGCGGTGAGAACGGAGCACGCACAAAGGTAACAGCTGCCGTCGCACCTAGACTCAGCCCCAGACACAGATTGCTTTCAACATGGGGTGCGCGCAACCGCACAATGCGCAATTGCTGCGTCGCTGCCGCCCTCCCTCCCGTCGCCATGCGCGCAACGGAATACGGCATGTTTGCTCCCCGCTTTCCTCCCTTGAACGCGGGAGATTGAGCCGCGACCGTCGGCACCGACGGCAAAAATGCGCCTGGAGTGTCCATGTAATTGCAATCGCAATAAAAGTAGGAGACACACTGTACAATTCGGCGTCCAATACGGCGTGCGATACAATCGTACCCGCTGGATTCCGTATCAGACGCCGAATCATACCGTGTCTCTCCTCACGGCAGCAAGTTCAGGGTTGTCGGGAAATGGGGGGATTGCCCATGGCCCTCTGCCTCGGCACACCGAGCCCCGTGGTTGGCGCATGCCTGCGCATCAACCGCGGTCCGGTACAAGCTCGAGGAAACAATAGACGACAACCACGTGTACACTCGGAAAGCATTTATTACGACTGCAACTAACACTTCGAGCAGGCCAGCTAGCTATAGTTGACATCGCTGAGGGTTCCCTCGAAGAGAGTAATACACTAGGTAAGAAAGGGCTTCCGACTTACCAACTAGGGAATATGAAGAGAGGGGGGGGCCGCGGCGATTGCCGCGGCTAGAACGCGGTTGACTAACCATGTGCGGGAATACGGGAGCGGCGGCGACTTCCGCCATCGCCGCTTGCTGAGGACCAAAGAGACCTGGGCGATGTCCGCGGGATCTCACGTGACCCTCCCGGTGGCGCTGCTAGCGCTTGCGATTCCCGTCCGCCGCCCGCAGAAGGAAAGTTTCCCCTCTGCCAACTCTCCCTGGCGCGTATGCGTCAGCCGCGACGTTCGCTGCGCGTGCGGCGGTCATGGGACCCGAGGGTTCCCACAGGGTGTGTTCATTATGTGAGGAAAAGAGAGAACATACTTCTTGATTGGAAGAGTGGGGGGGTGTGTTCATTACGCGAGTGCGTTCATTATGCGAGTAAATGCGGTAATAAAAGAATTTCCTCAGGATTGCTTTTATCAAAGAGGCATACTTTCTAAAGTGGCTCGAGGTAATAATTAGACCATTAATTATGGAATTTATACTCATCAACATTTTAAACAATAGAGCCAGACACTCTTCCTCAATGCAAGACTTGAAGCATGTCATCCATAGAGTTTGTAAGTGTTTCCAGACATGCAAAAAATTACGCTGCTCATTTCTGCAGCTTAAGGAATTGCAGCTAATTTCACCCAGAAAACTATAACTGAACTGCCAAAGAGTGAACGTGACACACTGTTACCAGACGCCCATGAGTGACATGACCACTTATGGCTCACCGTTGAATGAGCATGAAGCGAGCAAGATCGCAGCTTGATACCAACCCTTGCTTTATGCACACCCAACAATGAGGCATGAATAGTCACGTCACTCATGGGTATCTAAATCACATTATGCTTGATCTATCCAACTAAATATGATAGCATTTTTGTCCATGCTTTTTTGCATGTGCTTGTATAAACGTGATGTGCCACCGAGACAGCGCTTAGGAAAAGCCAGTCAACAGTGCCCTCGAGGCTGTGTTTAAGGGTTTCGGGTAGTGCAAAACGCAAGGCCCTGCTAGGTGAATTCGATGTGCTGCGGTATATCTCCTTGTCTGAGCTGTGCTTCGGTGGGCATTTTGGAGAAATTTGTGCATGGGAGGCTTTGTAGCATGCCTTCCATTGCAGTGGAAGCAAAGTGCTGTGCCAAATGAATGATATGACCACTGTTAAGATCGAAGTGCCTTCCCGCAGCTCGTCCCCCAGCTTGCGCATTGTTCTTAGCGAAAACACCTGTGTACTTAGATTTAGGTGCACATTAAAGATCCCCAGGTGGTCCAAATTTCCGGAGTCCTCCACTACGGCGTGCCTCATAATCAGATCGTGGTTTTGGCACATAAAACCCCATAATTTAATTAAATTTAAATTTAGCTCGATCTCCGGGAACTGCCACTATCACGGCAGCATGGCAGACATGGCTAGTGCGCCGAAGCTAATTTGCCACGCAAACCGTGCTTCTCCCTCCTGGGGTCGAGTCACCACACGAGCAAACTCTACCGGGACGTGCCGTGACTGGCTTCCCAAATGGCAGCCCCCGCGCGCCCTCTCCACTTGAGCTCTCTTCAGCTGAGCACTGCATCGCCGCGGCTCCTCAGAAACATTTCTTTTTAAATAATGATGCTGGGCGAATGAAAATTCTACCACTTGTACAGCTTGATCTCTTCATTCGAAATCTACTTTTAGTTTTAGGACATCTCGATGCTTTCATGTCCTAAGTGCCATGCATAAGTGAGAAGCAGTGCACGTTTGTGCAGCTGCTGGACATAGCAGTTAGCATGATAGAGCAGTGCAAAATTATTTTTCCTATCCCTAACACTCCACTGAGTGCTAATAAGCAAGATAATGTGATTCCCTTTACAGGCAACATTTTAAGAGAATTTCGTATCTGGTGCTTCATATTCAGTGGCTGGTGCCCGAGTACATTAAAAATTTTCATCCTCAAAAAAATAGTTATTGCTTTAAATCCTAGATAAGTGCATTGTACATATCCTAAAAATTACGCCCATCAAATGTGGTCTTGATTGGAACACAATAAGTACATAAAATGTTGTGCACAAACGCCTTGTTTTGCCCAAAATATGAAGTTGAGAAAAATGCGATTGAAAGTTATAAAAGTTGTTTACTTCTGTTAATTATTATTATTACTTCCCGGGAAGATTGTGATGCGGCAAAGCTAACCTTGGAGAGAAAAAGCTTAGGCCTACCACCTTGCACGAGCCCAATGGCGTGCGACACCGCAGTTTGACGCATCGCGCGCTTGAAAATGTGTCTTATCTGTGCCTTTTCTTGCCACCTCGAGTGCTTTAACCGAGTTTATTATACTTTTCCCGATCATTTCTGGCTCTGATTTCATCATATGTGAAATAGGAGAGATCAATGTTGCTGAAACAACTAAAAACACAAAACCTGTTTCTTTAATGAAAATCGCCGTTTTTTGACCCGCCTCTCCCCTTAAGGGGTGATAGCCATGAAAATTAGGATAGACAAGGGAAATTGAAACATCGCATACCAATGTTGACTTGTTCACCATCAAATATGACGATTGGAGCGTGCAAGAAATTTAATTATATTGGTGCATGTGTTTAACTTTCTATTTGCACATCTGAAGTGCAGTATCCTGACTGCGCATTTGAAGACCGAAGTGGAAAATGCCATATATGTTGCTCTTGTAATAGACGAACGCCAAAGTTGCAGTTAGACTTGTCTATAGTATGTCCGGTGCTCCCTGAAAAAATTCGTCTACGAGCATTACTTTGGATTCTTTTTATCTCCAGATAATCACCCACTGCGGTGGCTCAGTCAGCTAAGGCGTTGCGCTGCTGAGCACGAGATCGCGGGATCGAATCCCGGCCGCGGCGGTCGCATTTCGATGGAGGGTAAATGCAAAAATGCCCATGTGCTCGTGTTGTAGTGCACGTTAAAGAACCCCAGGTGGTTGAAATTAATCCGGAGCCCTCCACTACGGCGTGCCTCATAATCAGGACTGGTTTTGGCACATAAAACCCCACGAAGATCTCCAGATAATCTACTGCCTGCGATGTTAAAATTCGTATAATATATGTAGTTGGATGCGAATTTTAAATTGCTTAATTTATTTCGTCTCAGGATTATCCGACACTATATTTTAAGTAAAAAAATTAAATGTAACGTGAATGTAACGACACGTTCGAATCTTCGAAGTGTAACTGGAACGCGTTCCTTTCGCATTAAAGGAACTTGTAACGGGAACTCGTTTCAAGATTGGGAAGGAATTAGGAACGAGCTTTCGTTCCTGTTTTAAAGGAACGCGTACAACACTGGTATCATGTTATTACACTCATCTGATGCCAAGCTTTCCTTCCTTATTTTCTAATTGCACTGCCTAGTAGGGGCTCTTCAGATTAAACTAAGTTATGATCATCAAACAGTCGAACCCACTTATAACAATATTCAAGTGCCACGAAAATTTCATTGTTTTAATCGGGTTGCATGAAAAAAAAAAGCAATATGGGGGATGACAGAGCTGTTGTGAGAAAACTATAATGGCGGGGAGGCCCACCACCTTCCTCAATCTCACTACTGATTGTGTGAACTTGTTTAACTGTAACTCTGCTTCCTGCGCTCTTAGATGGTGTGTAGCAAGCTGTTGGTGTTAAAAAAATGGTACTGCTATAACAACTGCAAAGAGGGGTCACTAGCGGCAAGGGCCGTGCGAGCTCTGCTGAGCCATTGCTTTGGCGGCCTTTAAAAATTGTGTACCGTGCATTGGGGGCACGTTAAAGATCCCCTGCTGGTCAAAATTAATCCAGACCCTAATAAAAGTTTTTCATACATCTATCCATCCATCCATCTCCTACTACGGCGTGCCTCATAACCAAATTGTGGTTTTGGCATGTAAACTCCAGAATTCAGTTCAATTAAAAAATGCGAGAAGGTTGCTGCTGGCAGCCTCTCAGCTTGAGAAATCCAGAAGAAACGCTGGGGTGAGATTGCCACAAGCATCTCGCCACGTACTTCTCACTGGCTTGCACGAGAAAACCCCATGTCTGTCAGCCTTGCTTGCTTTATGCAAAGCTTGCTGACATCCTTCTCCAAGGCATCCAGGTGCATCACATAGTTCAGCAGCCTGAGCACACGAGGGTTGGACCCTCCCACATTTAACCGTGCGTGGCTTAGCCGTGTTCGGGGAAAAGGGGATCCTGGGGGTTGAGCCGATACTGGGAGTTTGGACCTTTATTGCCCCCTGGCAGAGGCAACACACTTCTTTGGCCTCCGCTTCATGTAGAAGGCACCCCCGGACTGACCCGCCCGGGGAAAATCGGTAGTTGCCTTTTCCTGTCCCCCTCTCCAATCTGCGTCTTTCTCTCTTCCTTTCAATCTTTCCTGTCTTCTCCTCTCTTCTATTTACTTCCGACTTTCCGGGCAGCGAGGGTTAACCTTGTGTGGGTGGCCAACCTTGAGTACTCCAGATTGGGTTATAGTAGCACCGTACAACTGGCGAGGGCTTGTCTTGCTCGCAAGATTTGCTCCGTCCCCATGTTGGGCTCGGTGGTGGGCGGTTGGCGCTGCTGCCAAACTCATGATCCCTATATTATGGCTTCCCGTAAACTGCTTTCCCTTGATCGCCCTCGGAAAAGAGGGCGCACTGATGCAACTTTTCAATTCTTTTTGAAGAACAACGAAGAACACTTTCCTAAGTATCATGTAATCCACAGTGATGGCAATACGAGTGTGCGTAAATTCTCCCCTATCGTGTTTGCGAAATGCTTCGCAAACACGATAGGACCGGGCTACAAAGCCACAAAGATGACCAATGGAGCCCTGCTCCTTGAATTAAAAGACAAAACACAATTTGAGAAATTGAATGACTTGAAATGCATTGGCGATGTAGCAGTCATTGTGTCGGCACATCGAACCATGAACACAAGCCGTGGAGTGATTTCAGAAGACGACTTATTGGATCTTAGTGACGAAGAGCTGCTTGAAGGTTTTCAGGACCAAAATGTCATTAAAGTACAAAGAATCCTTATCCGCAGGAATAATGAACAACTTCGAACAAAGCACATTGTACTAACCTTTGGAACCAGTGTGCTCCCTTGTACGCTAGAAGCAGACTACATCAAAGTACGTGCGAGGCTGTACATCCCAAATCCTCGACGGTGCTTTAAGTGCCAGAGGTATGGACACAAATCTCAGACTTGTCGAGGAAGGCAGACTTGCGTGAAATGCAGCTCGAATGATCATCCATCAGACACTTACGACTGATCTCCACATTGTGTGAACTGTGATGGAAGCCATCCACCCTACTCTAGGGCGTTTCCTAAATGGAAGAAAGAAAAGGAAATCATTGCATTGGAAGGTCAAAGAAAATATAACATTTCACGAAGCAAGGAAACGCCTTTCATACTTAGATCACACCAGCTTTTCCGAGGTGGCGCGAAGGGAGGCAGCGTCACAAGTGCCTCGGGAGTCTGCCGTGGGCACTGTCAGTGGTCCGGTAATCACTCCACCCGCTCCCCTGATAGCAGCAGCAAGTGCTGCTCCATCATCATCATCGAAGGTGGGCCTGCAGACCTCGGTTCCGCAGGTCCCAAACATAAACCGAACTCCACGGCCTGAGACGCGAGTTTCAGCGTCTAGTTCTCGATCCTCCAGCGCCTCAGCGAAGGTTATGGAGGTCGATCCAAGAACCCCGGCATCATCGACGCCAAAAGAACAGCGCTCTCTGGAGCCTGCTGAGAAGGATAAACTTCCTGTAACTGTGCCGGGAAAGGGACCGGTAACCTAAACGGTTACCGTCCTTATATGCATATTTATCTATCCTTACCACGTGCTCTCGAACACAGACAACACAACTCCTCCCCAATATGGCTACACAAATAATTCAGTGGAACGCCAGAGGCCTATTTCACAATCTAGATGATGTCAAAGATCTACTAAAGGAATATTAGCCACGACTGTTCTGTGTTCAAGAAACACATTTAAAGTCCGCTCACAAGAACTTCTGAAGACAATACGTAGTTTTCCGTAAAGATCGAAATAATGGTAATTCTTCTTCCGGCGGTGTGGCAATTATAGCCCAAAAGTCAGTACCATGCCAGCATGTTTTGCTCCAGACTTCATTCGAGGCAGTGGCTGTTCGGGCAAAATATATTGTTCAATCAACTTATAACTGTTTGCTCCATATACAGTGGAATCTTAATGATACGATCACGGCTAATACGAATTTCCGGATGATACAAATTTTTCCGAGGTCCCGGCCGAGCCCCATTACTTTGCAACGTGCTAGAGAACGGTTGTTACGAATCTATTTTCGACCCGCGTCGGTTGATACGAATAAACGCCGTCCCACCGACGGCCGCGAAAGAGAACAGCGCGCAGTCACACGCGTTTTCCCTTTCTCTTTTGGTGCGGAGGCGCGGAAGCCGCGACTGGGCGCGAGGAGTTTGAAGCGGTGGCTCTTTTGTGGTGGCTCTTGTTGCTTTTGTGCTTTTCTTTTTTTGTCTCTTCGCTCGCTGCGGCGGCCGTGCTTCCCCACGCGCGGCCGCCGCAGCAAGCGAAGGTTCGTGCGGTCTATCGCTTCAACAGAAACTGAGCGGCTTACAGCGCATACAGTAAAACCCCGGTGATACGAACCCGGCTGGTACGAATTTCGGTGTGATACGAATTCGTAACATTCCCCGGCCGAAATACATTGCTCACAATACGAAAAAAATAGGCTGTTCCGAACGTGTTGCCGCGCCGCTACGGATCATACGAACGCGTGAGCAACAGCGGCGGCGGCCGAGCCGGCGGGGCCACCGGCACAGACAAGCCGGCACAGCAGGATCTGGGCGGGATCCATAGTCGCGAAGCAACCGACTACGTCACGCGGCTGCGCAATCTCATTGGTCCCCACGTCAAGCGGACCGGACCACATCACAGCCTAGCCGATTCTTAGCGAGAAATTAGACGAGGACCAATGCTGCAACGACGACCGCGGCGCAGCCTCGACGGCCAAAACGCTCCCTACACTCGACTTTAGAGCACTGCACGGGCTCGGGCTTACCCGAAAGCCCGGGCCCGGCCCGGCCCGTGGGCCGGTCCGGGTAGAGCAGTTTTTTCACGGGCTCGGGCCGGGCTCGGGCACGGCGTGTGCTTTTTGACCCGGGCCCGGGCCGGGCTCAGGTTTTTTTGACGCGGGCCCGGGCCGGACTCGGGCTTTCTGCGAGTTATTCTCGGGCTTCTCAACTCTGAAAAACATGTATTTTTCGGGCTCGGGCCGGGCTCGGGCTTAAGGTAAAGGGGTGGCGGGCCGGGCCGGGCGGGTAACGTAGATTATTTCCGGGCCCGGGCCGGGCCCGGGTCTCGCCATAAAAGTTTTGATCGGGCTCGGGCGGGCCGCCCAATGTAAAAACGGGCCCGGGCCGGGCCCGGGCCGCAAAAATCAGCCCGTGCGGTGCTCTACTCGACTTGCTCAGGCGTTCAGTGGCGTGCGAGATCATTCTCAAGATCACGTGCGCGCACTTATACGCCTTTCAGAAGGCGATCGTTGACGATTTGGACAAGAAGAAAACGTCCCGTTGATACGTTTTTCAAGGGACCGCGAAAAAAAAAAGAAAAAACAAAAGCCGCAGTTTCGCCCAAAAGGTGAAGCCACGGTAACGCAGCAGCAGCAGCGAGCGAATTGACCTTTACGCCGTCTCTCGCTTCAACGCGAACTAAACGTCGAAGGCACAGCGCATACGAAGCTACTGGCGGTAGGCGCACTTTGTCAACATCGCAGATAATTTTGACGATAAGGTCCGCGCGGGCGCGCACTATGCGCACGTCGCAGATCGCTTTCAGGATACGGCAGTAACGGCACCCGCGCGGGTGCGTCGTATCTGCAACGTGCCGGTCGCTTGTTGCAACCTACACCGCGCACCGACAATGCTTTCAGCAGCGCGCCAAATCACGTGGCGGCACCTCCGACCGGCATTGCTCCGACACCGCCAGAGAGCAAAAGCTTAGGCGAGACCCTCAACGCCACGCGGAGGAAAAAAAAAAAAAAAGAAGAACCGCGGCGTCACGCCAAGGTCGCCGTTTCTGCGTGGCGCTGGAACACGCGTGTACGTGCCGACGTCTCAAGGCTGTTTCACATGGTGCGCTTTTGCACTGCGATTGTCGCAGATGCGAAATTCGCAACGGCCGTTTCACATGGCGTGATGTCAACAATGCGACTGATGCGACGCCCAGGGTTGCTTTCTGCCAGATTTTGTCGCACACGCCGCATAAATTCGTTTAATGTAATGAAAAAGACGTGCGCGTTATAATATAATTGACCTATTTTTATTAGGACCAAATAATACGTGCGTTTTGTAATTTAAAAACGCTTCAAAGTTTAATTTGTTTTGGAGTGCGCAACAGCGGTTTGTGAAGTTCAATACGAGGAGAAATGGCGGACGTAAACAGCTGTTCGCAGGGGGTCGTTCAGCGCTGTGTGCTGTCTCGTGTGTGTTTTATGCCCGTGTCGTTCTTCCTGCGGTTAAACAAATTACAAGAGGACCTATCAACAAGCCCCTATAGCTGTTGTCATCGCATATGCGGTATTCGGAATTCGGCTGCAGCGAAGTCGTCATGTCAACGCAGAGACCGTCGCGCTATCCGTGATTAACGTCAGCTTCTGAAAAACGGATGTGTGTGTATTGCTCGTGATTGCGCATTAGCGGTTCCTGCTCCTAGCAATATTGTTGCACCAAACTTAGCAGCAAGCACCAACCCAAAAGCTCACGTCTGCCCCTGAACAAAGCCGCAAATGATCTGTGTGTAATTACTGAACGTGCAATGGAATTTGTGTTGTGAACGTTTATCTTAGCGCCAGCCTGGCTCGTCCGTCTCGGCGCCTGTGCTGTAATTATTCATACAAGTGCTCTCTGAATATTTCGAAAGGCGTAAAAGCCGACACCACATTTTTTTTAGGAGCTGTAGTCACTTGTGTACATAGTATCGTATCATTCTGGCAGACATGGGCGTCGTCTATTTTCTCTCCTGGTGCTGTGAATCAGTATCAAGAAGCTTAAGTTAATATGCTGCAGTACGTAGCGCAGCCGCGTAGCCACACGGCTGACATTAAAATACCTTGTTAGGAGTACGTTTGTTTGTTTAATAACAAAATCGAACGCTAAAATTTTGTATTCATGGTGGCAAGTGTAAGGTAAGAAGCTATCGAAACTATCCGCTAATGGCATGCGTGTGCTTCTACCTGCTTCAGCACGTTATTCTTAAAGTGAGGCTGAATACTCCTGATAACCAAAAACATATGCAACTGGAGCAGGTGCTATGATTCCTTTCCTGGAAATGAAAGCCAGCATCCCAGTCTGTTAAGCTAGTCATGTACTTAACCTGTATTAGACCAATGTTAGAGCATGCTAACTGGAGCCATTTCAAACTAGGTTATTTGACCAAAATAAGAAAGTGCAAGGAAAGTGTCAAGGTACAGTCTAATCTGGTATTCCCGAACCGATTGTATTAGCAAAACTTTATGCCTCCCTGAATTGCCTGCATTAACCCAATGCTGAAAACAGGGGAAGCTGATTCCCTTTCTTGCTGTTGAAAAGCTGCTAGAATCTCAACAACAGACTACTTATGTTCTGAGAGAAAGTGAGGGGCACTGATAATATCTCTAATCTTTTGTATGAGCCTTCACCTTGAACGAAAATGGAATAAAAATATTTACCTCTGCAAGCCTCAGAATCCAAACATTCTCAAAATTTTGAGGAGCCACATTAAATTTTTGAGATATAGACAATAAAAAGTGTGCCCAAGTACAAGTGCACACTGAACACACTTGAGTGGCCAGCTGCGAATGCAAAAGCGTTCATAGCTGCTACCTCGAGGTAACTGCTAGGTTGCACGTGTGTTTCTCCTATAGCCCATGTACCTGGCAAGGGGAGTGGTTATACGTAGTCCTGTGCTTTTTCTTTTTTTTTCTTTTTTTCAATAGGTGGTGGTTAGCTGATTCCATCTGTTTATGTATTTATCATTTGTGTGCATCTAATGTGCATGTGTTTGTGTCATGTTCTGATTGTTATACGTGCAGTGATGCAAGCATCTTTTTTTTAATATATTGCACTACAGTCATTTATTCAACTGTGTTGAAATGTACAAAATGTGGCCACCCAGTAATGGCTAGGACAGCCAGCAGGATTGGCAAAAAATATGATGCAGATCCAATGCACTTGCTTGAATCGACATGAGGCGAAGCTTTCATGCAGCGGTCAGTTAAACTCTAGAAAACTAGCTGCAGTGTTTACAGTTGTCCTTATTTCACCCGATGCAACACGTACTCATAGACAATGTTTGCTTATTCACCGCACAGGTCACATAATGTAATGTATACATAGCACGGTGAACTCACTCAAACGTCGGCTCACTAAGACTTCGAACTAACCGTGAGTCTGAGTTCGTTTGAGCCTGACTGAGTAGAATTTTGGTGAATACGAGTAAGAGCAAGCTCAGTTCAGTAAACTTTTAGTGAATGTTGTCATGTGGTAGTCAGGGAAAGCTGATCCAAGTATAATTTTAGTGAATATGAGTCAAAGCAAGCTCGGCAAGTAGATTTTTGGTGAATATGACTCAGTGCAAGCTAACCTGAGTAGAATTTTGATGAATATAAGTCAGAGCGAGCTTGGCTAAGTAGATATTTGGTGAATATGACTCGGTGCAAGCTTGCCTGAGTAGAATCTTTGTGAATATTAGTCAGATCAAGCTTGATCGAGTATAATTTTGGTGAATATGAGTCAGAGCAAGCTCGGATAAGTAAAAGTTTGGTGAATATGACTCTGAGCAAGCTCGATTGAGTAATGATGGGATATGGTTATACGAGTTCATGCGGTAATACATGTAAGCGCAGACTCATTAGCAACATTGCCTCCATCTTGATGGGCAATACCTACGCCTCGTGATGAGTCTGCACACTTTACGAGCTGTGGACATGCAAGACCCACCCACACTTGAAAAGATACTATCATTCACACGAAGGAATGCAACCGGCTGACTTCACTGCACAATTTTCATCTGCTTTTGTTTAATGTGTTATCTACTACTTATAAAAACCAGATGTCTGCCTGCTTTTCGCATTATTGCATGTGTTTTACAGGAAGTAGAGACAGAGAAGCAAGAAAAGGCAAGGATGTTTATGGCTAAGTAGTTTGTTAGAGTACTGCGATATGTTACAACCAGCATAAACAAAAGTAATTCGATGCACTGAAGTAAGCGAAATGTGCAATTACCTTTTAATGTGAGGGTTAATACAGATGCAGTACGGATACAAAGTCTGCAACACACTGAAGGTTTATTGGTTTTTTTATTCAGGAGAAAAATGATGCATCAGAAAAATGAGAAAAAAAAACTGTTTAGGTATTGCTTCGAAAACAAATTGGCAATACTGCTTATTCCCAGTCAAAGCGTGAAATATGCTTTTAGAACATTCATTACGATATCCAGTTTGCACGTTCGCTTCGCGTCTCGCAGCGGAAGTAACAGAACCTAGACATGAGATAATTCATTGGGGAAAATGCGCATGAAAGCCCTAACCAACCGACTGCAACTAAATCGTCGCGCGTATAGCGTGACCTATTGACCACAGCATTTGTCCGTAGTTGCATATTCTTTAAATTGTTCGTCCGTAAAAGCATACCGCCATAAAACTGTGGTGTTTTCGTATATCGCGAGTTGTCTCCAGAACCAGAAAATTGGGACGACATCCGAAGGCCATGCCTTCCCGTGAGGGACACCTGTAGTATTTACCAACTCGCAGCGCGTGTGAATAACGGAAAATCACGCAAAAGTACGTACTATCAGCACCCGAAGCCAACCTAAAAAACAGCGTCGCCAGATTAGCAACGTAGCGTCTCAACAAACGCATAATCACAGAACCGAATCTGATCTACGAGTTTTTATCTGCACTGTTCGCGTGTCGGTGCTGATGTTACGTACCGATTGCGCAATCCAAGGCTCCACTCAATTAGTTGCACTGTTCGAGGCTCGTTGATCCAATATTTATAGACAAAAAGTATCTATAAACGTTGCATTGAGCGACCGCCGCCATTTTCCAAAACAGACGGCGAAATACCTCTCGGCGCAATTTCGACGGAAAAATCGCAGCGATTGCTGCAACGTTGCGACGCTGCGACCAACTGGTTGGTCGCAGCCGAAAATCGCAGAATTGGCCCTGCGACTGCGATTTTCGTCGCATGCGACGGAAATCGCACTTCCGGTGCGATAATCGCAGTGCAAAATCGCACCATGTGAAACGGCCTTCAGCCAACGCTGCGGCTGCAGCGCAGAGGTAAGCAACGGCGGAGGCCCAGTTCGGCCAACGCTCGCTTCAACGGCAGAAACCGAAACTTCAGGGAGCGTAAGGGGGCGGGCTAAGCGGCGCCGGGCCGGCGGGAGCGGCGGACGCACAGTCAAAGGGCGAGGGGAGCCACCGAAGCGACAGAGTTGCAGAGGCCAAATCCGCTTCCCAGCCGCCCTCCTTCGCCACCTGCGACGGTCCGCGCGCGCGCCCGTCGCCTCTTCACAACCACAATCTCGCTCTCTCGCCGTGCCTGCGCCGCACGCTCCCTGAAGTTTCGTTTTCTGCCGTTATCGCGAAGCGAGCGCGAGCAGTTCCGTGGCCCTCGCTCGATATGTGCCTGCGCGCCGCGATATTTTCACGAATCGCGCCGTTCTTACGTCGTGCTATGGTGCACTAATATTTCAAAAATAAGTCCTTTTAATGTGAACAAATTTTTGGGCCCCTGCGAGTTCGAATTATCGAGATTCGACTATACATGGAAGTCAATGGGATTTAGGTCGGGACCGCGAAAACGCGACGTAGCAGCCGGGAAAACGCAGCAGCGAGGAAGGTATCAATGGAGTTCCACTATTAGAAATTTTTTCTGGTAAAAATAAATTCATTTTTCTTGATATTGTGTATGTTTTGATGATACGAATTTCGGGTGATACGAATATTTCACGCGACCCCGCGAGATTCGTATCACCGAGGTTTTACTGTACAAAGGTCAGAGCCGTGTGGAGATCGCTTTCAAAATACAGTACGCGCTACAACACCAACAGCCGGCACAGTCGCAAAGTACAAGAACGCATTTGTTGGCAGAGTAGAAGCCCCCCACTCCCTCCCTCCCGCGCTACCTTCCCGCTTTGCTCCTTTCGCGTGGGGAGATTGCATCGCCAGTTACCCTTGCGCTCGGTTGCAAGATACGTATTTGGCGCTGCAGCACAGCGTCTCCCCCCCCTCCCTCAAATACCCCCACGGCCTTTCGCGCAACGGAAGTCGCGTTTGCTTTCCGCTGTGCGTTCGCTGTCCGTGAAGGCGCGTGTCCCTCGCGTGCTTTCACTCGCACATACGGCGCGCGGTGACTACTTTATCGCCCTTGGACTCCTGCTCCATGTCTCATGCTCCTCCTCCCGCATCGCCCTTGTTGATCTCCTCTCCCATCGGTGGGCGCACCTCGTGCTCGCTACCGCCCTTGTAGGCGAGATTTTCCTGCGGAAGCCGCAATTTCGTCTCACGCGGCTGCGCTGTAGGCGGTATGCGTATACATGGAGTTCTATGGGAGGGTAAACGGGAGTCAGAAAAGGCCGCGTTGTAGCCAGTTCTGCACTATAAACGGTTACGTTATAAGTGGTCTATACTGTAAATGCTTTTTACGTATGTGTGCCTGAGTGAGTTCACCTCTCGACTCTTTAATTTAGCTAGCTTTAATTGTGTTTCGATGATACGAATTTCGGCTAATACTATTTTTTTTCGCGACCCCGCGAGATTCGTATCATCGAGATTCCACTGTATATATCACCTGATGAACGGCTTGATACAGCAGAATTTGAAAAGCTGATTGACCAGCTTCCTGAACCCTATATAGTAATCGGAGATTTGAATGCTCACAGCGCATTCTGGGGTGACTAAAGATGTGACGCGAGAGGACGGGCAATAGAAAAATTCCTTCTTTCATCTGGAGCTTGTATATTTAACAAGGCAGAGCCAACTTTTCACAGTTCTACACACAACACGTATTCATGTATAGATTTAGCCATCACTTCTTCCATACTTGGAATGGAGAGTTATTAGTAATCCATATCGGAACGATCACTTCCCAACACTCCTAGAAACAACAAAGTGGCACGATGGACCAGCTTACCTCAAAAAATGGAGACTTCATAGTGCAGATTGGTCGAAATTTAGAAACCTATGTACACTGTACCTGGAAGATGTGGACCACCTTGGTGTAGAGGAACTGACCAGCTACATCACTGAACATATCCTCTGTTCTGCTCAAAACTGCATACCTGAATCGTGCACAGATAAAGTCAATCCAAAACCGTGGTAGGACAAAGAGTGTGAAATTGTAAAGAAACACCAGAACAAAGCATGGAGCAGATTTTCACGCTACCCCACAATAGAAAATCTAATAAATTTTAAGTGGTGCAAAGCGAATGGCCGCCGCATCCACCGAATATCCAAAAGAGAAAGCTGGACACGTTACGTAGCAAAGTATATAATAGGGTATGTAAACTAAAAGGACAACGCCCAAATTCTTTTCTTCTCGTCACTGGCTCTGGTGATACAATAGAAGATCAAGAAAACACTCTCGGTGAGCACTTTGAGAGGGTATCAAGCTCGGAAAATTATTCCGAAAAGTTCTTACACCATAAAAGAATAGCTGAAAATATTCATCTGCGTCCAAGCAAGTCTTCATCAGAAGGTTACAACAAACCACTAACATTACATGAACTCAAGCTTGCCCTAGGCTCTTGTGGCAGCTTGGCTCCAGGTTCTGACAGAAATAATCAACAATCTGCCTGATGAGACCCTAAACTGTATGTTAGGTCTTTACAATAAGATTTTCGCAACTGGTCGTGTACCTTCATCTTGGAAAGAGGCAATAGTCTTACCAATACTCAAACACGGCAAAGACCCTTCCTTAGTTAACAGTTACAGACCAATTGCACTCACTAGCTGTTTACTTAAGGTATTTGAAAAAATTATTAACCGCCGCCTTGTCTACTTTTTGGAATATAATGGTATATTGGACCCTCACCAATCTGGCTTTTGAAGAGCGAGGTCTACAACCGATAATCTTGTTCTCCTTGAGTCATATATACGTGATGCGTTTGTACACAACCAATACTGTCTATCAGACCCGCCGTGGTTGCTCAGTGGCTATGGTGTTGGGCTGCTGAGCACGAGGTCGCGGGATCGAATCCCGGCCACGGCGGCCGCATTTCGATGGGGGCGAAATGCGAAAACACCCGTGTACTTAGATTTAAGTGCACGTTAAAGAACCCCAGGTGGTCCAAATTTCCGGAGTCCCCCACTACGGCGTGCCTCATAATCAGAACTGGTTTTGGCACGTAAAACCCCATTATTAAAAAAAAAATTACTGTCTATCAGTATTCTATGATCCTGAGAAGGCATATGATACTGCCTGGCGATACGGTATTCTGCAAGACCTGTCGTCCTATGGAATTTGTGGTAGTATGCTGAACATTCTGCAAAATTACCTATCTGAAAGGAAGTTCCGCGTAAGAATTGGCAGTGTACTATCGCGCACTTTTGTTCAGGAAAACGGTGTACCACAGGGAGGAGTGCTAAGCTGCACACTTTTTATAATTAAAATGAACTCTCTCCGCTCTGTTATACCGCCTACGATATCTTACTCTGTCTATGTGGACGACATCCAGATTGGTTTAAAATCTTGCAACCTGTCCATATGTGAACAGCAGATACAATTAAGTGTTAATCGGCTCGCCAAATGGGCAGATGAAAATGGGTTCCCATTCAATGCAGCAAAGGCTACTTGTGTGCTTTTCTCTAGACGAAGAGGGGTATATCCTGACCCACGCATTTCGATGAATGGGAAAAGCCTGATCGTTGCGAAAGAACAAAAATTTTTGGGTGTAATCTTTGATGCTAAGCTTACCTTTATCCAACATATAAAACAGTTGAAGCTGAAATGCCTTAAAACTATGACCCTTTTAAAGATTCTATCTCACCAATGGTGGGGAACAGATAGGTATTGTCTCATCTCTTTTTAAAAGCCTTGTGTTGTCACGCATAGACTATGGATGTGTTGTTTACCAGTCAGCTTCAAAGACAACACTGAAGCTACTCGATCCTGTCTATCACTTGGGTATCCGCCTAGCACTTGGTGCCTTTCGTACCAGCCCTGTCCAAAGTCTCTATGCAGACTCGGATCAGTGGCCACTGGATTGTCAGCGTACATATCTTGGAGTCACCTATGCTATAAGAATCATGTCGCTAAAATAACATCCATGCAAAGCACTCATAAATGATCAGTCCACAAATCAGTTGTATTTAAACCGTCCTTCACATGCCCCGCCGTTCCCGTTAGCAGTGAGGTCTGTTACGGACGGAAAAACTTGCAAGTAGGTTTCACAGATCTGCAGGAAACTGACTACGCTGAACTCATCCCACCTTGGAAGCAATGTCCAGACTTGTCCTTTAAAGAGCTTAACAAGTAGAGTTGTCCAAGTGCCCTCATCCAGCTACATTTCTTGGCCCTTGAAGACAAGTATAGATCTATGGCATTTTTCACTGATGCTTCAAAGTCTGCATCTTCAGTATCATGTGCGGCCCATGGCCCAAACTTCTCCAACTCTGAAACCTTGCATAACCATAGCAGCATCTTTACAGCGGAAGCGTATGGTATTCTGATCACTGTTGAGTACATAGTATAGCACAAGATACAAACGTCTATAATATACACAGCCCTGTCCTGTGGCAATGCAAGCCGAAACCCTGTATTAAATAAGCTCCTTAAACACATACAAGTAGCGTATAAGCTAAACCTTGCTCTTGTTGTATGCTGGGTGCCAGGCCACTCTGGGATCGCAGGCAATGAAATGGCGGACAAAAATGCTGGAGAAGCGGCTCATCAGGACACAATTGATGTAGGCTGGGTACCTGGCGTAGACCTGAAACCTGTGGTACGAAAGGCGCTCTGTAATCATTGGCAAGCTGAATGGGACAAAGAAGCTGAAAATAAGCTGCACCTGCTTTAAACCACAACTAACCAAATCTTTCCCATTGAAGCTTGATAGACACACCGAAGTCACCTTGGCATGACTCGGAATAGGACACACTTATGGGACACATAAATACCTCTTGACTGCAAACTGACCCTCTGACGGGCACACGCTGCGGTGAGAACCTAACAATCCTACATGTCCTCATTCAGTGTCCTGAATTTCACCGAGAGAGAGAGGCTCATTTTAAAGAACTTTACAAATACCAGATACCACCCCATCCCTCAATGTTTTTATCAGATGATGCACTTTTTAACTTTAAAAGAGTGCTGAATTATCTTGCATAAGTTAATTTTCTAGACATCATCTCATTCCATCCTAACCATCAGATTGTGCCTCACAGGTGAGGTACGGTCTGATGCACAAATGTCTGAACCCTCGCACTTCTTGCGCAAGCAAGAATTGTACAGCAAGGGACTCGGACTATGCGCGTTAATTTACCTTCTGTATCTGTAGCCAATGCACTTAAGGCCTTATATTTATTTTAGTAATTACTTTACAATTGATGCACTAATACTATAGATCTATCTTATGCGTAGGCCTCTATACAGCCTCTATTTTAAACCAGTTTTTAACTCATAATTTTGCTAAATCAAGACGCATGTCCTGGCGCCCTTTGGGCTTAGATGCCCTTGTGCCAGTAAAAGGCAATCATCATCATCACATAGTTCAGCAGAAGGTTCCTCGCGAAAACGAAGCCCCGGAGGGAATGAATCATGTGCAGGGCCTCCTGCGAGGACAACGTTGAGGCAGCCTGCCCTGCTGTATCATCGCGGGGTTAGTCGCCGTCACTGTCGCCGTCGTAATCTGATGCAAGCATGTTCACGACGATCGCCTCGTCGGTTAGTTCTGATGTTTCTAATGCGTCGTTTGCATGTAGAAACTCCGAGTCCTGAATCATCCTCATCGACTGAGGACCAAAGTTCAGGCATCACTTCGTTGGTGGGAGCTTCGCAGGCTTCCTATAAGTCACTGCTACCTCGGTCAAAGCAAGCATTCCTTAAGCAGTTCCGTGCCATAGAAGCGCTTACTTCGGACCATGCACGAAAGATAAACTGCACAGCCATCAATAGATTCATAGAAGTCTCGTTGCTCCTTGCTTGTCCGCGGAGCCATGTCTATCAACAAGACTAACTTGTTCAGGACGTGGCGACGATACATGACCTTAAAATTGGCAATCATGCCGGCGTCCATGGGCTGCAAGCCTGCTGTCCTGTTCGGCAGCAGGAAAAAAACTTCCATGCTTGAGAGCTTAGCCATGAAGTGGTGGGCACTACAATTATCTAGGATGAGCACCACCTTTCTCTTAGATCACTCAATATGTTGTTCGAACTTCAAGACTCACTCATGAAAAAGTTCTCGCGTCATCCATGCCTTGTGGTTGTGACGGTAGCGTATCGGTATCCTGGCAACACCGCGGAAGCAGCAGGGATTTTTTGATTTCCCAATGACAAATGCAGGGCACCTGTCGCTCCCATCCCTGTTGGCACACAAAAAAACATAGTGAGGCGCAGCTTGCTGTTTTTGTCGCCCTTACACGTGTCTCCTTTGAGTGCATGCGTCTTGGACGGAAGCATCTTGAAAAACAGTCCTTTTTCATCGCCATTATATACATCTGTGTGAATGTAGTTGTTGAGGATTCAGGGCAGTGTTTCCTCCACCCACTTCTGCTTTGCCTCCACGTCAAGCAAAGCTGCCTCGCCGGTGACGACTTTGTAAACAATGCCATGCCTCTTTGAAGCGCTGTACCCAACTTCCACCAGACTGGAAGTCAGTCCGCATTGTTTATGAGTAGGGCAAACTGCTTTGCCTTTGTGGCCAGAATTGGCCCGGTGATGGGAAAGTTCATGGCACGGGCACCAAGAAACCACTCGTAGAGGGCCTCTTCCACCTCCTTATAGGCACCTTGTCAAATGCGTTTGCACCCATTGTCTATTGAGCAGTTTTCTTTGTCTAACTTCTCTGTCGAGCGGATGATTGTCCACACCTTAGTTGCGATAGTCCATACTTCTTCACTAAGTCACACACCTTTTTACCGTCTTTGTAGTCCTTCACGATACTGCACTTCGTTTTTCAAATCTGTAGCAGTGCACTTTCTTTTCACCGGCAACGTCGTGCATTGCCAATGATCAGCGGGCGGATCAGCCATCTTCGGTTTTGGCAGCGAGTCAAATGAGGGAGAGAAACCACGTGGCCAGGAATGACTTCGACGTAACCAACAAAGATGAGCACGAGCGACTTAATCCGTTGGCAGAACTGCACAGAATGAGGGGCCAGCAAGCAATCTGGGAGCAGCAATGTCAGCACAATTGGCGCAGTCTATTGGTGTTTCGGAGGGTGGCGCAGCATAGAGCTGTGTGCGCAGCCCATTCGTGTTCGGAGGGGTGGAAGGGTGACGGGAGGGGGGTGTGCAAGGCTGGCGATGCAGAGAATAGAAAACAGGTTCAATTGTATGAGTGCGTGGCGGCCATTGGAGCGACGGGCAGAGGTGCAGCAGCTAGAATTTTTTTCTTTTCAAGGATTTCGCATTCCATTACCTTTTGGCACGGACACCGATCAGCCCAACTTCATCATTGTAACCGATAATGCGGCATGGGGGCATTGTAGTAAGTGGGTTATTTCACCATAGAAAACAAAGAAAAGTTGACGGTGCAGCAGCTTCTCATTGTTATAACCGATATTGTTAATAACGGCATCGTTATAAGTGGGTTCGACTGTATACACAGCATGGTGTCCTAAGGTCAAATTAAGTCTCTTGGAGTTGTATGAGTCTATATCTGCTTTAAAGGGTCCCTGAATCGGTTTGGACAAATTTTATAGACACATAAGGTACAGCTACAGTAAAATATTAGCACCACAATTTAAAGGGATACTGAACAAAGCTATTAAAAAAATTCGGAAATCAGCAAAATTAAACTCGGAAGACACGACTGTTCCAATATGCAGAGTTTCATTTCACATATTTTTAAATGGATGGCTGTATTTTTGGAGGATTGTGAGCGCGTGGCGGCTGCACGCCGGCAAGCGCGGGGCTGTGCAGGGCTGCGCTCCGACCGCCATGACGTCATGTGTTTCTGCTTCTAGCAGCAGCAGCAGGCATTGTTGTAACTAGGCATTGAAGTTGTTCTGAAATTGTTCGCGTTTAAGTTTCTGAGCAGTGTACAGAAACAGGGCGGTGATTTGCACCTTGTGTCGACAATATACACATGCCAATACAGACAGTCTACCTTTGCGCAATAGCGAGCGTACGCATAGAACGCCTGTGTTGTTCGTTTGACCTCTGCTCCAGTGCACCTTCTACTTGCGCCAGTGCTGTGGCGTATCCGCTGCAGGCGCTATATGAAGCTCTCCCATAGCGTTACACTGAAGTTTCATGACTGATTGAAGAACCCTGCTACTATGATGCCACAGCGGCCTTTCACTGACATGCCGCAGCTCTGCAGCAAAGCAGGGCTTTATCTGATAGTCGCTGTCCTCGAAGCATTCAGAGCACAGAAACTCGCACTTTGATGGTACCGATGTTGGCTGCGATGGGCGCACAGCATGAATCCATATCCTTCGAAGCTTCGGCTCTGCCGGAAAAATGACACGGCTTGTCTCGCCCAACGGCACTTTTCTCACACCCATGCGCGCAGCAACGTGGATGCATTCTCCTGGGTTGTGCCAGGTGCTTCATTGATCACATTAGAAAGCAGCACACAACACAAACGGCAAACGAAAACATGCGGCCGCGAGCAACTGCGCAGCTGAGACGTCGTTCGCTTCCGGTCGGCGCCGTCCATGCGGGTGGATAGACGCAGGCGATGGCTCACACGGCGGTGTCCGGTACAGATAACGTCACAGAAACATCGCTTCCTCTACTTCACGGTGCGGCCTCTAGACGCGGTATTCTGTGAAAAATGCAATAGATTCATTATTTTCCGCTAATTCCTGCCTGAAAACAAGGTTGTGTCAACCAATTTCAGCACCCAAGCTTTCATTTAGGCGAAAAATCTCGGTGGCAAAAGTTTTGTTCAGTATCCCTGTAAGTGAAGCATTTCATATTAAGAGAGCTATGGACAATGGCAAGTTACCCTCCTCCCTAGCCATGCTTCTCCTCCTCAACTCGTTTTCCGAGCGACCGGAGCTAAGCTCTGCCTTCACTGGCGTCATGTGAAATCATGTCATCTACTTCCAGTTGTCTTGGAGCCAGCGCGCAAAACCTCTCCAACCTCTCCCCTAGCCACCTGGCTGTCAATCCTCCGCGAGAGCTATCCAAACAGCATGCGTTGCAAATGTTTTGTCGCAGTGCCGAGTTTGTCCTGTATTTAAGTAACCGCAGGCAAGCTGGGCGTTTTGGTAGATAGGCGGAGCCATAAACTAAAGCCTGTCCATATTACTACCGCGGTGATGAAGGGGCTTTAGCGTAAACGTAAGCTGACTGCACGGTGTGGCCACCTGGTGGTGCAGAGCTTAACCAGCTAAACACAAGCAACTATTGCTGTAACCAAGTGTAAAACATTTTAAACATTTAAAAAGACGTGTCCACGATAGTGCTTCTGCCGAAAATTTACACCAGCAGCAAAGTAGAATACACTTGGTTACTGCTATATTAACTCTGTTAGTCTGGTTGAGCTCTATGCTGCTAGAGTGTACTAGAATGGGGGAGTGGGTCCAGCGGACGCCTTAGCAAGTGGCGAGGGTGAAGCAAAAAACACGGAAAATGTGGCGGCGCTGCCGTCGCCTTCTTCTGAATCTCCGGCCAATAAACGTTGGCTCCCGCTGTTTCGGCAGCGCTCATTGGCTGAGGCGAGCTTGCGGGCTGAGTAGCTGTCGTCTGCTCGACGCACCGTCGTTGTTGCGTTGTTTGCGTTCTTTCCGCCGCTCTTTTTCTATTTTATTTACAATAGATCGGTGGGGAATAATCTGTTTTACTGCCACTAAGTATCCGCCTGTCAAAGCTCCATGCAGCTGCGGTAGGGTCTCCGACGCGACAAGCGTCCGGCCAGCTAGCGGGGCCGCTCATTCGGAAGAAAGTGACGGTGGCACCACCTGGATTTTCCATAAAAAATGCCTCAGCGCAGAGCCCTCTTTGGACCCACTCCCCCAATCTAGTACACTCTAGTGCCACCAGATGGCTGGGCACTGTGCAGGCCGTTCACATCTGCACCTCCTCTCATGCGGTCAAACGCTTAGTCTGCTTGCGCTTGCATTTACCTGAAAACCGGGCACGCTAAAATACTCTATTGTGGTAGTAATCCTCCGCCATGAAGTGACGGTCGCAAACGCATAGATCCTGGGGCTGATCAGATACCGACAGTCCGACGCGCTGCAGGCACTTCGCTCCTCTGCTACTTTGCAGAGGGACACAATCTCACAGCTCGACACTTCGCCGATTGCTAAATTTGCAGCCCACAGCGCAACACAAGCAGACGACACTTGCTGTTTGCTGGAAGTGCTTCAGTGTAGTGATAAATTGGTGTTGTATGTTCACTTTATGTTACTTTTTTTATAGAAAAATTAACCAACATTGCAGCTATTACGAACAACATTTGTTCACCATAAAGTTGGAAAAATTATCGATGACGCGCCTTGGGTAGCTAATCAGATAGCTTGCCCTACTGATGTCAGATGGACAGCACGCGTCAATAGTGGTGGGGCAGCTGATAACTTGGGAGCGACGCCACTGTGTTCGGTAGCGATATACATTTTTGAAACCTTATAATAATTTACTTGCTTTACACAGCGCACTTATATGCATCACTTAATGATCAGAAGGACCTACCCTAACAACTCGGTATGTTTGTACAAAATCATCAAAATGGTTTCAGGGCCCCTTGAAGTCAAGAAATGCATTTGAAGTTAAAATAGACTACTTCAGAAATACTTAGCCGCAAAAAAAAGTACTTCAATGCGTTAAGCAGAAGTGGAGTTATTGGCAAACTGCCCCTGCGCGGTGTTTCCGCTCCTTCAATGACTTGCGCTGCAAAGGCTACAGCAGAGGGGGGTGTGCCCACAACGTTCCGCCTACTAAACGTCACCGTGGCGCGCAGCTCACATTTTATTTTGGATGTTCACATAGACGCCACTATTTCCGATTTTGCGCCTACGACGCGGCAAACATGGTTGTCCTCAGCGAGCCGCAGTGCGCTACACGGACGACTGCGGCCGAACGTGAGTAGATGACAGTCGGCTTCCAGAAGCACATAATTTTTTCGAAATTCGAGAGCGGATTTTCGCGTACTTCAGCCTGTTTATTAAACTGCATCAATATACACAGTAACAGTAAGAAGAAGCGCACTAATCCAAACACCCTTTTTGATTAAGGTCACCTATTGGTCAATAGCAGCCGCGTATGGGAATTTGCTATATTACGAAATAAGGCGTCCAGAAGAAAGTGAGGAGCAGGCTTCTGTTGAAAAGAGAGCGTTTGAGAAAAAGTGACGTCACGCTCTGCTTCCAAGCCCCACATGCTGCACATGACTGCAAAATTTGGCTGTGATGTTCACAGGAGCATATGCTATCCACAGACTGTTTTTTCACCAAGCCCAAGGGGTCATTCAGGCCTTCTTTAAATAACCCAGCACCAGCCCATACCCATGCCAGAAGACGTGTTATAGTATACTCTTTGTGGCAAAAGTGTTTCACAACATATTGAACTATCACTGTTGTACTTGTGTCCTGCATGTGTTTATCCGTCTTCATTTACTTTCTGTTGTGCCATTACACCAGAATGGATCACTATTGTATCTGCATAGTCACATAAAAGATTACCATTAAGGCTGCATGCTGACTAAGCTAGTACTAATAAGACAGTGACCCTATGCACATGCAACAACTGTGATTATGTCAGCCTTGGAATGTTGTATGTTGGGGAACATACACTCCCTACAACTGTCAGGCTCCACTATTTAGCTTGCCACTAAGTCGAATAAAAGGCTGCATTTCATTAGCAATAACAGTGGCCAAAGCTTATTCCATTTCACTTGGCCTGAGATATTTAAAGAGAAGCACTCAGCACAGCTTTCTATAGCCTTGCAACATGATTTTGTGCTTAGTAATTACTTAAATCTTTCACATTTAGGTTGGCATGTGCAGTAATAGTACAAAAAAGTTGCAGTTTCACCCGAAAAGCATTGATAGCGACAGAAAAGTATTACACTATATACACGAAGTAAGGTTCGTAATTTTATCGACTGTGTAAATTGCAGTAAACATTTGTTTACTAATTAAATTAACAAGTGTAGTGTCACGCACGTACAGGCAAACATGAACAGATCTCACTCGATGACCGCAAGCACTTGCTGTCACAATGAAGAGCATTGGCAGAAGGGAGCAAATGCTTCATGCTGCCTCTCGCTTCACCATGTCTCCGAAACTTGAGATTGCATGACATGCACTCCACCGGCACTGACTGGCACACCAGCTATGCCTACTGTATAAAAGAGCCTTTAGCCATTAGCCTCAAGTATATACAAAGGAGATTCGGGTTTTGGGGAGCTGAGTTAAACCCTGTTTTAGGTTATATTTGTAGTTAAGTAAAATTACAAAAATAAAGTATTTTCAACCATCACTGATATTCTTTCTGTTAATGACAACTTCCAGCAGCTTTTTACTGCAGCAGTAGGGACATAACACTTACAAGGAAATTGTTCTTTTATGGTTCAGTACCATTTGTTGTAGGTAATAGTTTTGGATGCTTGTCACAGAGTTTGTTATGCTTTGAGAAAATTTTGACAGTCATAAATGTTGTATGGCTCATGTGCATCTTACAGGGGAAAAGAACAAGTGTTTGAGAATACAGTAGAACTCCGCTGTTCCGTTCCCGGGTGCTGCGTTTTCCCGGCTGTTACGTCGTTTTCGGCCGGTCCCGACACAGCTCCCATATAACCCAATGCATTGGTAACCCCGCTATTACGTCGCAACTGTGGAACCGTTCCCGCATCATACGTTGCGAACTGCCGCACCGCGCCGGCCCGAGCGGCCATTTTGACTTTTCATGTTGCTTGGCTTGGTTGCTTGTGGATGGCATTGGCCGCCCAAAGTGCCGGGGGCGACACTTATTACGTATTTTCGGTTTCCGCCAGCAAAAGTATGGCCTTTGAGATCCGCATTTGCTATCTAAAGATGGTGTCTATGACGCGTTGCGGCCCTAAAATTGGTTTTGGGTCATAGATGTTCCCTATAAAGTCCAAGGGCGATAACGCCGTCGCCGCGCGCCGTATGCTTTCTTTCGCGCGCGAGACGCGGTCGTCGGCTCCCTTCACCCGCTTTCACTCGCACATGCAGCATACGGCGCCGTATGCTGCATGTGCGAGTGTGTGAGTGATTCTTAGAAATAGAAGAGAAGTACAGCGCCGTAACTGCCTCTAGGGGGAGGGCACCTCAACAGCGCTGTACAGGGAGGGGGTGAAGGAGAGATTGTGACAGAGTGGAGAGAAAGTGTATTGCGTATGGAGGCCCATGTGCGAGTGAAAGCGTGCGGCGCCGTATGCTGCATGTGCGAGTGAAAGCGTACGAGGGGAGCCGACGGCCGCGTCTCGCGCGCGAAAGAAAAGTCTACGCAGTGTAGGTGCGTCGGCGGCTCGTAGCTTTGTGCGTGTTGCGTGTTCTCGGCGCTCAGTTTGCGTTGAAGTGATATACAACAGCATGAAGGTCACTTCGCTCGCTTCTGCAGGCGCTTAACTGCGCGGACAACTGCGCGTGTCCGCGCTCATCGAGTGTGATGTGTTCATGTTTGCCTGTGGGCGCTAACACCATGTTTGTTAATTAGTTAATAAGCGAATGTTTACAAGTTTATACGGACGATAATACTATTCTTACTTTGTATAGCTCATCGCAATCGATACTTCGGCTGTCGGGCGAAACTACTTTTTGTCACACGTAAGAATTAAAATAATATTGTGTGCAGTTCAACACTACTACCATTTCGCAATTCTTCCTGTTTCCCGGCTCTTACTTGTTTTTTTTTTTTTTACGGTCCCGTGAAAAACGTAACAGCTGGGTTCTACTGTAATGTGAAGCCTGCTTGTAGTGCCTTCTTGTAAAACTTGTTCCACGACCTGCCACGTTGCCCAGTGGCTATGGTGTTGCACTGCTGAGTTCAAGACGTGGTTTGATCCTGGGTGTGGCAGCCACATTTCAATGGGGACAAAATGCAAAAACCCTCTTGTGCTTTGATTTAGGTGTACGTTAAAAACCTCAGGTGGTCAAAATTAATCCCTAGTCCCCACTATGACGCATGCCTTATAATCGAATCATGGTTTTGGCACATAAAACCCCTGAATATAATTTTTTTAAAAGCTTGTCCCACACCTTTTTGCACTGTTTACCATGGCTCAAGGCCAACTAGCTTATTAGCAATCCATAATAAAGTGGCTTGTGTCGCCTACTGCAGGACCTGTTTCGGCGCCTGGTGCCACACCATTGCCTGTCTGCCATGTGGCGCAAGCGGGGTGCCCGGGACTGGGCAGGCATTGTGCACAACACAGCCACAGCCACTGTGCAGCAATTCAATGCAGTCTCACGCCGTGTCACATCAACACTGCTGTGGGAACGCTGGGACGAGGGTAACCGAGTCCGCCTGCTCGCTAAGTGGATTGGTGTAGCCCAAGAGCTACGGCTGCTAAAGAACTTCTCCTCACTCAAGGCTGTCATCGCAGCACTGCAAAGTAACGACATCTACCGGTTATCTAGTGTGTGGGCTCGAGTGACTCCAGATAGACTGCAGACCTTCCTGGAGCTGGCACGCATTTTTTCCAGTGAAGACCACAGGCTTTCTTGTCGCGAGCTCATGCTGAAGGTATGCAGGCAATATTTTTATGACAATTTCAGCTAAGTTAGAGCCTCGGGGGGTGGGAATGGGTGGGGTGGGCAGTTTTGCCGACTGCCTGAAACATGACAACCATTGCACTGTGCGGTGAAGTGGTGGAACGGAACTATGCCAAGCGTTGGTCAGCAGCCAAATTAAAAAATTCTTATGTTGCCTAAAACAAAAATCAAAAGAAGACAGAAATGGAAGGCCAACAAACAGGTCTATCTGATGTACTTTGTGTCATATACATGTCATATACGTACATGGACCACCTCATCGCAAAAATCAGAAATGAAAGTGGACTAAAACTGACATTTTGGTATGTTTGTCATGTTTTTTCAGAAACTCCATACAATGTATTGGCAAAAGAGAATTTTTACTGTAAAGTACAGCTCTAGGACAGTCAAATGAAATAATTACAGCGAACAAATCAATAATATTACCACTAAAAAATGGTCAATTTAGTAAATTTTGTGAAAATTTAGGGTTCTTAAGCACGTTTATCAACTGAAGTTGCCAATAAACACTACTACATATTAAAAACAAGCCTTTGTAGGTTCAGCAGGCGAAGTTGCGAAGGTTTACACACTAAAATAACCTTTATATTAATATTCTTGCAGAACCATGTTTCACGTACTTGAGCAAACTTGGAATGCACATCACATGACAAGCAAATGTTTTTTAGCAAAAATATGCTGGAAAATGATTGAGAGCAAGGTAATAAGTAACCGTTATCTTTTACAAGAAAATGAGACGGTTGAGCGACACTCCTGAGATACTTCGCATGGAATGACCCAAGTATGAAAGATGTCAATTAATGGTCTTTACAATAATGATGTTGCAACATGGCACTATTGTAAGACTCTTCATTATAGCCCGATTACTACTGCACACTCACAAACACTGGCATGGCGCTCTTTGGCCATAACTGGCCCTTGCGCCATAAAACACCACACATCATCATTATAGCCCGATTACCATTTGCTCTTCATGAGGCACTAATAAACTACAACTTTCCGAGTTGATGAGGCATTTGCCACTGGAAGGAAAAGCATGTGAGAAAGGGCTGAAGTCTGCTTGTATTGCTGTTATTTGTTGTGTCCTTGTGTGTGAAGTCATTAGAGATTTGCAACTTGTTATATGTATAAGAGTAATCTTTGTTGCTGTTTCTTTGTTTTTATCGTGTGATTGGTGACCACTTTTTGCAGGAGGGAACAGCCAAGTTTGCTGATACAGTGGGTGACGATGATCGGCAGCTTCAGAAAGCAATGCAGCGACAACAGGCAGCAGGCTCGGTAAGCAGCTGTGTGACTATCACAGAGACTTGCCATCTTAAAAATAAAGTATCCTAGTTAAAAGTACAATGTTAAATACAATAATGTGTTTCATTAAGCCCAAATTACATAAAAACTTGTCATGCAGACTGTGAACATGTGGTACAGTCGGCCACAAGAATTTACGGGACACAGGCTCCATTGCAAATGTCAATTTCTGCTCTGTTATGGCATGGCACTTTTTATTTATTGGATCATTGTGTAGGTCACATACAGTTAAACCTGCTTATAACGAACCTCCATATAACGAATTCCTGGATATAACGAAGTTTTTCGATTCCCCGCCATTACTCCATAGAAGCACATGTATTTGAGACCTCTACGTAACCAAGTGGCAGCGGGAGACCCCCTCGATATAACGAATTTTCCCCTCCAACCACCTAGAGATTTCGCCCCAAATTTTGTCATTTTTGCGCGAGCATCAACCGGAAGCACCTTCTCCGCCACGATAAAATGCGAACCGAGCGCACGTGTGCGTGCGTGGGCGTGCGAGGCGGCCCTGCATCCCTCGACCCGGCGATCTTGCCGCCGCGGGCGTGACCTTTCCCCCTCCCTTCATTCAAATCTGATCCTGCCGCTTGCTGCAGCTGGCCTAGCCCGCCAAGCCGGCACTCTCTCCTTTTCCAGCTGATGTTGCCGACGCGCTGGTACACACTGTGGCACATCAGACTCGATGAGCGCGGACACGCGCTGTCAAACGCTGGCGGCGTGTGGAAGCGCCGCTGGAGAAGCGAGCGAAGTGAAGTGACCTTCGTGCTGTTGTCTATCGCTTCAACGCAAACTGAGCGCCGAGAACACACAGCACGCAGAAAGCTACGAGCCGCCGACGCACCTACTCTACTAGACTCTGCCCCAACGCAGATCGCTTTCAAGATACGTATGGATGGATGGATGGATGAGGCTGAACCCTTTAAATTGGGCGGTGGCATACGCCACCTAGCCATGACTATTAACATAATTTGTACTTTGTGGTGGGTGAAATTTCACGCCTGCCTTGATTTTATCCACCAATCAGATAACCTCTGTTTGGTTATTTCTACCCGCTTAGTCTATTTTGCCTTCACTGTCCCTAAACCCCAATGCTTTGAAAAAATCAGCCCCGTTGCCTTGCACTGTAGGGTTAAGCCCTTTACAGAAAAGTATGAGGTGTTCAGCCATTTCCTCTTCTTCTCCACACGCACAGCACAACGTGTCTATACCTTGGTACTTGACTCGGTACATCTTAGTCCGCAATACTCCCGTCCTGGCTTCAAACAACAAAGAGCTTCCCCTAGAATTATCGTAGATATTTTTTTTGGCAATTTCTTGCTTGAAAGTTCGGTATGTTCCCAGTGCTGATTTCGTCTGCACCCCCGTTTTCCACAGACCCCTCTCTGTTTCCTTAACCTTTTTCTTAACCGCTGTTTCCTGGTTTGCACCCCTCCTGCAGTCCAAATATTTGATTGACAGTTTTCTGGTCAGCTTCCTCCATTTTGTATCAACATTCCTCATGTACAAATAACTGAAAACGGCCTGCGCGACCGCGCGCCGCCTCGCTATCCCTCCCCCCTCGCTCCCTTGCCGGTGCCTCGAGCGCAACGGAAGAAGGCGCGCTTCCTCCCTGCTTTTCTTGCGCGCGTGAGATTTAGACGCGGTCGTCGGCTCCCCTCGCACGTTTTCACTCGCACATACCGCATACGGTGCGCGGCGACTGCGTTATCGCCCTTGGACTTTAGGGTACGGCCACGCCAGCGGCAAAAACACACAGCAAAAACGCGCGTCAGAAACGCGCGGCAACGCGTCATGCCGCGCGCGGCAAAAGCGGCAGGAATCGGGGGTCTTGTGCCGTGCCGCGCGAAATGGGTTCTGCGGCAAATGCCGCGTGCCGCGAGATGAAGAATCAATCAAGAGCGACGAGGGTGACATCATGGAGCCATCACAACCGGAACGCCGCCGGTCTGCGCCGGGTTTTCAATCGACAATCGTCGTCTCTCGCATGAAACAACGAGCGCCCGCGGTGTTGCTCGCCCGTTCGGAGAGCGCGGGCGATCTTATCGCGCTGCCGCGCGGCGAGACGCGCGTGCCACAGTGGCCTCGCGGCAAGGCGCTGACGCGCGGCAACTTGCCGCTCGCTGCATGACGCGCGCGTTTTTTGCCGCTAGCGTGGCTGTACCCTTATATACGGAATATCTATGAGCGAAAACCAATTTTAGGGCCACAACGCGTCATGGACACCATCTTTATATAGCAATTACGGATCTCAGCTAGGGCCATACTTTTGCTGGCGGAAACCGAAAATACGTCATAGTTGTCGCCCCCGGCACTTTGGGCGGCCAATGCCATCGTCAAGCCACCAAGCCAAGCGACATGAAAAGTCAAAATGGCCGCTCGGGCCGGCGCGGGGTGGCAGTTCGCAACGTATGATGCGGGAACGGTCCCACAGTTGCGACGCAGCAGCGGGGTTACCAATGCATTGAGTTCTAAAGGAGCTGTGCCGGGACCGGTCGAAAACGACGTAACAGCCGGGAAAACGCAGCCCCCGGGACCGTAACAGCGAGGTTCTACTGTAACACTATACTACGCTACGACGCCATCGTGACGCTCGCTCTTCGTTTCCGATGCCTCGCGCTTGTGCGAAACGACACGCGTCCACGCATCCGGTACCTGGTGTGACATTCCGAGGATGAGTGCTTCGACGAAAACGGGTGCGCGTTACAATCGAGGGCGCGTTAGAATTGAGCAAATATAGTAGTAAGCGTTTCTTTTTCGAATTTTCGTGCCGAACCTGCATATAACGAAATCCTCTTTATAACGAAGTTTTTCGGGAATTTCTCAATTTCGTTATATGCAGGTTTAACTGTAATAGCTTGAAGTTACCAATATCCCATGATTTTTTGTCACTGTGTACTGTGCAGTCTTTGCCAAGTCTCTATTTTACATGCTGTGCGTGAAGCTGAGCTGAGTGAAATAAGCGTAGCAAGCACCACCATGGCACTGCTTAACAGACTGGGTGCGCTAACATTCTGAGTGTGATCTCTGGATGTGTTTCCTTGCAGCCTGGTACAATGCAGGGTACAGTGCCTTACCTGGGCATCTTTTTGACGGACTTGACCATGCTAGATGCCGCTCTTCCTGATGAGCTACCTGGAGGTCTGCTCAATTTTGACAAGAGGCGTCGTGAGTTTCGTGTCCTGGCACAGATAAAGCTTCTCCAGAGTGCTGCTAACTGCTATAGCCTCCAGCCAGATCCTGCGTTTGTAGCTTGGTTTGAAACACTGCCCATGCTTTCGGATGAACAAAGGTGAGCTTTTTCTCATGCTCCTTCATGGCAGTTGTGCCACATGTGGACATTGTGCATTCCCGTTCAGTTACACCTGTCGAGTTACATCCGACTTAGCTGACTAACAGCTAGTTTTCCCAGATGACGGTGTCTTGGTAAGCATACGCTTCACATTTTGCCACATAGTATTTAGTCAGATGATGCATTTCATGGCTGGTGGAAGGCACACCATGGCATTTAAGTACAAGCCTCAGTGCTTGTGCTTGAGAGCAAGTGCGGATCGCCATTGAGGTCCCCGTGCTTGATTGACAATTGCTAGCTCAGTCGTTTGGGACCCGCCGTGGTTGTTTAGTGGTTATGGTGTTGGGCTACTAAGCGTGAGGTCGCAGGATCGAATCCCAGCCACGGCAGCCGCATTTTGATGGGGGTGAAATGCAGAAAACACCCATATACTTGGATTTAGGTGCACGTTAAAGAACCCCAGGTGGTCCAAATTATTCCGGAGTTCCCTACTACGGCATGTCTCATAATCAAACGTTGGATTTGGCATGTAAACCCCTATAATTTTTAGCTCAGTCGTTTAGCCTGAAGATAGTCAGTCATGCTAAGACAGTCATTACAGCTAAGTTGTCTCTCTGCTTAGTGGGCGCAGTTGCTCAGCTTGCTTCTGTATTGTCTGCGTGCTGGCCGGTCTGTCATCACCATGACATAGCTTTGCACTTTCCTGGCTCATGTTTTTATCGCATTTTTAAGGAACCTATCAGTATCATTTGTAGTGTGTATAGTATTTGTCTGCCGTTTCATACTGCTGTGTCGCTTGAGTGTGGAGAATAATGATATGCAAGGTGTTTTTTTTTTAGACCATACAGAATTTTTTAATTGCCTGGTGCAGATAGCATAATTAGAATCCTTGAGCATAATTACTCGAAGCAGCAGACATTACCTGCACGAGAAATTGAAATACGTAATCAACCAATTAAAAATTTTTTACTAATTACCTTTTTAATTAATTGATTTACGACACATATCGGAATTTACTCATTTTAGCAAGTAAGTTGCAAGGCATATCCCCTTTGAACGAGTTCTAAAGATCGTAGGGGGTCCGAGATATCCACCGTGAAACTTGCAGTAAAAATGCTCTATTGTTCCACTTACTTTTGTAACAAAAAACAATTTTATGCATTAAAGCAAAAAAATAACTGGAGCTGCCATGTATTCTGTCGCACACTTTGGGAATGAATATCTCAAACTGGTGTCGTCCTGATACTTCCAAGTGTATCGCCTTGCAAACTCGCTGGCCACAATTTGTAAATTGCAATCTGTGCCGTGCTGAAATTAATTTATTTAGTACATAGTGCAGACCAAAATGTGGTCCTTGCAAGAGGAGCATTTATGGTTATATATAAAATAAGGGGAAAAAAGTACATCACTTCAAATAAAGAAATTTAAAAAAAACTAGAAAAAAGAACATACAGTGGAATCTCGATGATACAATCACGCCTGATACAAATTTTTCAAAAGTTCTGGCCCAAGTTTATTAGCTTACAAGGTCCAAAATTAGGATGTTACGAACAACCTTTTGCACCACACAATGATACGAACAATCGAGCTGCCACGCTCCTACGTCACTTTGCTATGACACTCTCCCTGATAAAGAAAAAAAGAAAAAAAAAACCTATGCATTGTGCAGTATTACGAAACATGTTGGCTGTTTTCAAACACCTTGTAACTTTATCAGGAGCTGGCAATCACACGCGACCCAGTCATGCTGCATCAGCAAAGATTGGCGGTATTCCCTTCCATGGTAGCCTTCCCTTTATTACACGCCTTTCATCATCTTTGCTTTTCTTTGCAGTAGGGAAGCTACTTAGTATTGTGTGCCACACAGATTTTCTTATCTTGCACAAATCATGTCTTAGTCACCATCAGGCAGTAGATAAGATGCAGCAATGAAAGGAACTCGCGATAACCAGGCAGATCTTGAAATACGCTATGTCTGCAGCTGCCAAAATGTGTACAAGACAAACACGCCAGTAATTCAAATTCGCATCAGCCAATAGGAGCACTCCCTACATGCCACGTAACTGCAATAATGAATCACGACACTATAATTTTCCCTTTTTGCACTCGCTTTTGTTGCTTTTACTTCTACATGGAGAAATACAACTGTTGCTATCATAATCTCCAATCTCTCGTGTTTATGGCGATACCAAGATGGTGGCGCTGCGTCAACGGAAAGCCTGCTCGCACAATCAGTGGTGCACTAACACTTTCCAATGCCCGATTTTCTTCCTAATTTGGAAGACAACACACAAAAAGTGCAATTTTCTCAAGTTCTCCTGCGAATTTCTTCCAAATATTTCGCCATTGCATACAGCAAGGTCTTAACGTTGCGCGAAAAAAAAAAACCCGGAAATTTTGAGCAAGTCAGCCATTTTATTGCTGCGTCCCCCTTTAACTTCCGATTTTTTTAAGTGTTTGGGTGAAACGAATTTCACATGATACAAATTTTTTTGCAGTCCCAAGAGATAAGTATCATCGAGATTCCACTATATATATTATATTGTGAGCGCTAACTGTGTAGGTTATCATTGTCTTTAGTTCTATATACCCCTCCTTATAATCATCGTCGTTTGTCCGGTTCGTGCAGGCTGGCTAGCTCGTGTGGCTGCATTGAAATACAAGGGCTCTGCCTTCGTACCGGGCGTCGTCTTACAATATATATATATATATATATATACACACACACTACACCTACATGTACATAATCAAAATACAGTCACAAATTATGTTGCACATGTAGTGCAGTAAGGTAGTGTACCATTTGTAAATGGTGCATGGAATGAAAGAAAACTTCTCTATCCAGCATATAAAATGTTATTGAATGGGTGTTATTGAATTAAGAAGTTAATTTGTGACTCTTTTAATTAGTCGATTATGCATTTATATTTCTCGTGCAAGTAATGTCGGCCTTTTTGGGTAATCTAGCTCAATGACTAGAATTATGCTACCTTCCACAGGTGATTTTTAAAGATTCTATATGGTCTAAAAAAAAAATCCTGTATAGTCGTGGTGCTTTAACATGGTTCTTGTCCTTTCCTTCTCACTGCAGCTTATACTGTAATTGCTGTGGTAAGAATAAACTCAAACTCAAATTACAGGAATGAAAATTGTGATGTAGAGTCAACGTCCAATTTTTCAAACTCTTCGGACTGCGAAAATGTGCGAAAAAATGAATGTATGTTGAAATTGCCACAGCCACGTTTGAAATCGCTCTAAAGGCCTGCCAGTATGCTTATTAGGTGTCTCGGTGCTGATACTGTGACAGGAGATGGCGGTTGCATGCATGTATAATTAAGGAACACACATGTCCCGTAACAGCAGCCTCTTCACACTTTTAGTATGCTTCACTGCAATACATTGCATATGCTTGACCGCATAATACCGCTGTATTGCGGCAAAGCTGACTTTTGGAAATACGCATTATGTATCGCTTTAGGCGCTTGCCGTGCATTCCGTGTTTCAAAGCCATCTGCGAGGATGGTGCAGTCTGAGTCGGTGCCGTTGCTAACAGCAGCGAGTCCTTTAAATGAAAAACACGGCACCAAACAGCGGGAAGCTTGGTAGCGAACGTTGAAGCAGCTAGGCCTAACGATAGCACAAAACTACTACTATGGCTGCCAGCAGATCGGAATGCAAGAGCGCTGGTTCGAGGCTGTGAGATAACCAAATGGCAGCAGTGGGGGGCTTCAGTGTCCGAAATTCAAGAGGTCCTTATAGAATGGCAGTGCCGTGAAGACGTCTGAATTATCTGGCATGTCCGAAAAATCGGTCATTGGCTGTAGGTATTATTGTGAATGTTGCCATGTACTATGTGTTGTTTTACTTTTTGTCAGTGATCATTTCCCCTAAGTTATTATCACTTTTATTTCTGTGCAAGACGTGCTTGCTGTATAAGATAGTCGCCCATGTTATGTAATGAGCACTATAACTGAGACATGCACCAGGTAATCAGATTGCATGCACCTGATACCAGCATGTTAATCCTTCTTTCAAAGCTGTAGCTGTTTTGGAAAAATGCGGCAGTGCCTGTTGTGCAGCTTCATTTTGTGTACTCTGTGCAGTTACCGACTGTCCTGTAAAGTGGAGCCAGCTAGCAGTCCCAAGAGAAGCCCTTTGAGGCAAGTAATCTGCTACCGATTCATTTCAAAGCCACAATAGTATAAAAAAAATCACCGCCCCTTCCACTTTCAGAAGATGGTCGAACAGGGAAGCTGTGTGTTATAACACCGAGTGTTATGAACGAGAAGAAAGGGAACCGAGGGGCCCGATTATAATTAATCATATCATAAGAAGCCAACAAACAATGACACCAAGGACAACATAAGGGAAATTACTTGTACTTACTAATTGAATTAAAGAAATGATAAATTCATGGAAATGGATGAAAAAACAACTGTCCGCAGGTGGGGAACGATCCCACATCTTCGCATTACACATGTGATGCTCTTACCGTTGAGCTACCGTGGAGCCATTTTCCCATCCACTTTCCGGGGTATTTATGTTTTACAACTAGAACTAACCCTGGGAGTGTTAGCCAGCACCACTCGCAAACCATGGCAACGGATGTGGAACATCCTTTCCGCCGCAGGCGTCACGAGTACGTGATCTTTTTGGGTGATGGCAACTGGTGAATGAGTGGTACAAGTGCACGTGTTGCACGTGATGCAATTGCGTCAGCACAAGTAAACACAAATCTACAACAGGAAGTTATATTGAAACATATTATATTCAAAAGTGAAGAGGCAGCGACTTCTGACGCTACTACTGCAGCCACCGCCAGAGGCATCGGCTGCAGTCACGGATACTGCACGCGTTCGGCGTGAATGCGGAGAAACGCGGACGGCGTTGGCAACAGCTCTGCGTGTTAAGCGTTACCTGAAAGGGTGCCGCACATAAACACCTTCTTTTATCGCCTCTCCTCCTCACGCCCAGCACAGCCTAACATGAGAGGCATCCCCAATGTAAGGTCCAAATAATTTTTTAATGTAGCATGAACATCAAAAAAAAATAAAAATTATATTGTCAAATAGAGTGGTGCATAGGCTGTTATTTCACAT
Organism: Dermacentor silvarum; assembly: GCF_013339745.2. NCBI lineage: Eukaryota > Metazoa > Arthropoda > Arachnida > Ixodida > Ixodidae > Dermacentor > Dermacentor silvarum. The sequence goes on from NC_051154.1 coordinate 150,161,065, forward strand.
GTACCATCCTGGTTTAGAAACTTGCCATAGCACAGAACTAAGTTTTTTATCCTGGTTTCATGCCAATCTATCACCGATAATTCAAACAAGGATGTTGCCTCTGCCTGAATTGCAACATCACTGACAAACCATTGCCCTGCCAGAAATTTTGACTGTCATGCAGCAGGGAGTGGCTGATGTCCGGAAACTAGGAGGAAAGTTCCCAGATTGTGAAGCTTCACATTTTTTTTAATTGCTTGCTGCAAGCATGCAATCAGTTCCACCGTAACAACTAACGGCTGGCCAGTAGGACCTTCATTGTACACATTGAAGTGAATGGCCTCTGGACCATGCACTTCACACAACTGCTGGCATCAGCTTAGTGACATGGAAAAACCTGATTACACCACAAACTTAGCATTCAGCAGGAGACTGTATCAGAGCAGCCATCTCCCATTGTGGTGCGCTCAAACCACTGTTGTGCATGTGCAAGGGCGTCCTGCTTGGACAGCTAGCACCATTTTATGGACCTCTTAAAAGCTAAAGCAGTTTCTAGCAGGGCAGCATTTTGTCAATGATGCTGTGGTTTATACAGAGGGGACATGCTTGTGTCAGTCACTGACACCAGATTAGACCCACCATGGTAGCTTAGTAGCTATGGCATTGCACTGCTAAGCTCGAGGTCGCGGGTTCGATCTCGGCCATGGCGGCTGTATTTCGATGGGGGAGAAATGCAAAAAGCTTGTCTACTTAAATATAGGTGCACGGTATATGGATTAGGGGGTGCCAATGGCACTACGCCTCGGCACACTGCACACCGCGGTTGGCGCATGCCTTCTCATCAAGCGCGATCTGGTACAAGCTCGAGGAAACATTGGACGACAACCATGTGTACACTCGGAAAGCATTTATTACAATTGCAACTAACACTTTGGCCAGGCCAGCCAGCTATACTTTACATCACTGAGGGTTCCCTCAAAGAGAATAATACACTAGGTAAAAAGGGGCTTCCAACTTGCCAGCTGGGGATACGGGCAGCCATGGTGATTGCCACAGAAAAAGCGTGGTTGACTAACCACGTGCGGGAGAACAGGAGTGGCTGGCGGAGCCTTCTGCACTTGCTGCTTGCTGGTGACCGAAGAGACTCGGGCGATGTCAGAGGGATCTCACGTGACACGCCTGGTGGCGCTGATAGAGCTTGCAATTCCCGTGCGCCGCCCATGATAGGAAGGTTTCCCCCTCTCTCCAAACCTGCTTGGCGCGCGTGCAACGGTCATGGGGCACGAGGATTCCCACAACGTTAAAGAACCCCAGGTGGTGAAAATTAATCTGGAGCTCCCCCATTTTGGCGTGCCTCATAATCAGGTCGTGGTTTTGGCACATAAAACACCAGAATTTTTCTGTTTTGGCACCAGATTAATATAACACCAACATACAAAGCTTAGTGCTGTGCAAGAAAAAATTCCTAAAATAAAGCTGTGATTCACATGTTAAAAAGTAACGTATGCATTGCTCTCTGTGACAACATAAACATTGTTCTATTCCCAGATTAGCATCAGATCAAAATTTGTCAGATCTTGCTTTATAAATGCCCCTTGCATATACAGTAGAACCTTGTTGATACGATCCTGTTTCAGACGATTTTCCAGCGCCAACGTTTGCGATTGAGAGCACAACAAAATGACCCAATACAGTAAGGTTTCTTTTTCACCGGTTAATACATTCCCAGAAAACTTGATCTTTTGGCACCAACGCTCAGTACATCGCCGAACTGCAACCGTATATGTTTTCTGGCTGCTAGACCCCATGTAAACAAAAAAAGAGTGAGGCACGCGTGATTGAGAGCAGTAGGTGCCCGGCACGGCAGCTTCCCCGCAGTATTCGCCCACCCGTGTTATCTGAAAATGCAGCCATGCGCTCAGTTTTCTCTTCTAGTACCATCAAATCTCCTCGCGGGTCATCGCGCCAACCCTATTGCGATAAGCATCATCACCTGTCTGTTTTACAGTATGCGTGGCGTAGTGCCGTTGGAAGCTTACTGCATGCTTTTAATAGGCGATAACCCAAATGCACCCCTGTTCCCTGCTGCAGGCAGCGTGAAGTCGGCATGTTTTGCTCTGGTGGCATCAAGCCGTTCGGGCCTCACCTGCTCGACAAGTGTCAGAATCTTGTGCCGCAACAATTCCCACCGAGTGGGCACATCAAAACTTCCCACCAAAATGACCCACCTGTAGAAGCTGCTGACCCAGGCCGAATTCGAGGAGCGCAACCCGCAAAAATGACAATGCGCGTCTCGGGCAGCTCAGGTCCCACTGGCTCGGTGGTGGCGGCATCTTGTGCTGCAGCAATTCGTGCAACGCTTCACATTAAGCAGATTTCAACTACAGTTAAGTCTGCCAAATTTTTTAGTGACTTCGGGTCGTACGTTTTCCCAGTTAGTACATTTCTTTCTTGCATTTTTTTTCCAGGACGTATGAACGAAATTCTCCTGTACATAGACCATAATGATAAATATGGCGAAGCAAGGTTTCTTAATATGACACACAAACAAGAATTGTAATGTAGCTCTGCTTCACATCACCTAGAGTGAAAGGAAGTCATGCTCTCATGCCTCATAGCATTGGCGATGTGGAGGCTTCTTACTGCTGTCGCATGTTGTTGTCTCCTTCTTCATGACTTAGAATGTAGAATTTGGATATACAAAATCACATGATTGTCCTTTGACAGTTAAGTTTGTTAGATGTGTTGTATATGTGCCAGGATTCGAGCAAGAGTTGTTTTTGGGGTGTATGTTTCAAGTACAAGTGTTTTGTCTAAACCACATCTGTGTTCTGTGTCTTCCGAGTGCTTTTGAGCAATGGCACTGCGTTCTGTCATGAATTTTCAGGCATTATTTTTATAAGCAGTAGCTTTTTTCACGGTGAATGGCCACCTTCAAGTGCATAAATTGCTTATTCAAATCAAAGCTTTCTTTTGTCTTTCTCTTTAAGGCTTGGCGTGTCTGCTTCATCGGTTTCTCACTGTGTAAAGTGGGCCGATGCCAAAGACAGTGTAAAATTTCGTAAACTTGGCTGATACTGGAAATGGTGTACCGTATGTACACAAATCTAACACGCCCCTTTTTTCGAGAATATGGGTCTGAAAATTGTCTGCGCGTTACAATCGGATACGAAACCAACACCACATTTGTGGCGTAGGCAACAGCCTACTGTCAGAGGCAGCATCATCGCCGTCGTATGATGGTGGCAGTGCATGTTTTATTAAATGTTGCTGTCGGTCCATTTTTGCGTGACTATGATCTGGAACGGTATTCACGGTCAGTCACTTTTAGAGATACTGCTATCACTTTCGCGAGACTTTTAACAAGTTTGCACTGAATGTATTGGCGTATATGGCCGCCAGCGTTTCTAGCGCTGTGTCAAGCTCGCTATCTGCACACAGTGCCAGGTACCCTGTCAGCAGCATACTTCGACAAGTACGATGCAGTCACACAAAATCTCATGAAAGTGATGGTAGTAGCTTTAAATGTGATTGCTCGAGGATACTGCCCCCGTGTGCTTGGTATCTTTGGCTAATGAAGCAAGGCAGGAGGGTTCTTGTGGACTTACTGCAGTTGAAATTCTGCGACATTTGTGGTTTCCTTTCACTCTTGCATGGTTTTCTGGATTAACTCCCTCTGGTAGACATGACTGGTTAGCTCAGAAAATGCCATATTTTTCTTTTTGTCAGTTTCCAAGGTGCACTGAGTTATGGCTGTACAGCAGGTTTATGACCAATGCCTTGTGGCCTCCACATCACCAACTCTACCCTCTTCCCCTTCTTGTCATTTATAACAAAATAAAGCTCAAGAGCAAAAAAAAAAAAAAAAACACTGCCAATGCCCCCACCTCTTTTATCACCTAGTTAATCAAAACTATAGCTCCTGTTCATTGTTTCACCTGAAGAAGCAGCATATGCAATGCAGTGAACCAGATTTTTTAGTTGCGCTTCCACAGTTTCTTCCTGTGACTCATTTTTGCATGACAAAGCATAAACTGAGAGACTGTGAAATGCACTAAATTTATCCTAGATGAAGGGAAGTTGTACGTAATATTTTTATTCATTTTCTATATGGAAGAACAGAGTTGCACTTTTCTTTGTTACATTTGTATATTTAATTTCCAGTACAGCTGCATTTAAGCGATAACAGCCAGAACTAGCCACCAAGGTTGCGATCACTTTACACAGATAAAATGTAAAAGGAAACTTCTGAAGGTTTTTTAAGCATTGTGCTTGAGTGATGCATAATGCAGGGATGGAAGTTCTGTGCTAATTGCGCCATCTTGTGCCAAAACACTAATTTGTATGAAGTTGACAAATTTAGTAGGATGTGCGTGTTCAGTGGCAACCCTATAGTCGTAGTCATGCGTGGCTGGTGTTTAGCCCTGGAAACCAAGCCTAAGAAACCTGTTTCAGCATCGGCGTCATTGGAGTGTGTTTGATGGTGCATTGTAACTTGGTCGCATGGAAAAGAAAATCGTATTGTGATATACAATGCATTACATTCATTACGAATGTTTTATAAGTATTATGCAGTTGCATACTATACAGGCCAGCTGATTTGAACTGGTGCTCTTTTTTATGGGGCAGTCAGGGAAGGAAAGCCATGCTCTCAGCTGAATAAATGTAGCTCAACGATTTTGTTACACATTTTAGTGCTCGTTTTTGTTGGTAAATCTGCGTCGATTAATGTTGGTAAATCTGCGTCGATTAATGGTCGACGTTTCAAACCACACGCGCACCACATCCGGCTGCCGGGATGCGTCATGCCAACAAATTACCCGCTTGCTCAGTTCGTAAAACTCCTTGGCCGCAAATATCCGATGCCAACCATAATCAGGTTTGGACTCAAGCTACGCTATTTTCCGCACGACCACACCACACAAAATCGGGCTTTTGCCACTGCAGAACGCAAGCCAAGGATATGAAGTTTTGGTTTTAATCTGTTAATCAACTGTCCCAAAATTGAAAGATGCCACAGAATTGGAAGACGCCAGCGGGGTCATACACGTCCCACCATTGTTAAGTTGCTTGACTTTCGCGATAAGATTGAAGTATTAAGGAATGGTCAAAAACTTAAGAACTCGGATTTGCACATTGGTGAAGATTTTTCCGCTCGTGTACGATCCGTTTGCAGGAAACTGTGGGATGCCACTGCCTCCCACAGAAAAATTGGTTACACCGTGCGTATTAGGTTTGATAATGTGTTCATCGACAACATCCGCTATCACAAAACTACCTAATGCCCTTATTACAGCTTCATCTCGTTCTTCTTATACTTCCCCCAAGTCCGCTTCAGATAGTACACAGTGATGACAGAAAACATGGCATGATAACCTTAAAATTCTGAACATGAATGCCAGAAGCCAAGTTAATAAGTATGCTGACTTTCTCTTTGACCACTTCTAATACTCCTCATATTATCGGTGTTACCGAGGCGTGGTTACACCGCGACATTTTCGATGCTGAAGTTACTCCACCTGGCTTTACCATAGTGCGCTGCGATAGAACACAAAAAAGAGGTGGTGGCGTAGCTCTTTTCTTGCGGTCTGATCTTACGTTTTCGATTCTTTGTGGTCCTAATCAAGTTGAATCTATGTGGTGTAAAGTGTTACTTGGCAACTTCTCTGTCGTTATTGGTGTAATTTATCACCCTCTGGGGTCCAATGTTGAGCAACTGTACTCTTTTGGAGCATTTCTTCATCAATTATGCATGCCGTGTTCCAACTTAGTTCTACTGGGCGATTTCAATGCGCCATGCATTTCGTGGCAATCTGTCTATCACCGGCTACGATTCCTTCAACCTGTAAAGAACTAATAAATATATCCCTCGTGTAACCTCAAACAAGTTGTCTCCGAGAATACCAGAGGCCCCTCTATTCTAGGCATTGTATTTCTTAGCAGAAATCTTGTTGAAAATGGCTATACTTGTGACATTGTGGACGGAATTGCTGACGACAAAGCTGTACTAGTTTTTGTTAATGTTCCTGTTCCTAAAACTAAGTTTGTTCTTTGCACTTTTTATGACTTCACACAAGCTGATGGCAAGTCTATTAGTAATTTTCTTGCTAGTTGTTTTGCGGATTTTGAGCGACACAGTGTCTACAACGATGTTAATAGTTCGATTTTTTCAATGCTGCCGTATGCACATACGTCAACCGCTTTGTTCCACTTAAAACCAAGAAAAGAAATGTTGACGTGCCATGGGTGACTAGACATCCTTCACCTTTCTCGCCGCCTTGCTCGACTAAGGCGACACAGATGCACTTGCGACTCTCTTGTGGCCACACGGTTTCAGGCTATTAAGGGTGAACTTCGACTAAAAACTAAAGCAGCCAGAGATTTCTTCTACGCCATCACTTTACCTAGTTTGCTAAGATCAAATCCTAAAAAATTTTGGGGTGTGATTTCGCCTGGTCAAACAACTTCTCAATCCTTCATAATAAACAATGTTTCCACTAATGATGCTTATGTCATTGCAACTGCTTTCAACTCGTATTTTCGCTCAGTCTTATCTGCAGACAACTTTGAAATTCCTCCTTTCAGTTCAGAGTCACGGCTTTCTATAATGACTTAAGTGTATCTATGCCAGGTATCTTAAACATGGTTTTAAACTTAAGATTCTAAGAAGGGTAGCGGTAAGAGGGTAGCATCCATAATGCCTTTCTTGTACGGTATGCTCTCTGGTAGAGCAGGTTTCTTACAGTGATATTTAATAAATCCTTGCAAACGAGTACCTGTCCATCAGCATGGAAAGTTGTGAAAGTCATTTCTTTGCACAAGTCTGGGAGTAAACAAGACCTATCCAACTACAGACCGATTTCCTTAACCTCTAGTTGCAGTAAACTTGTAGAACATGCCATCTACAAACATATTATTGAGTTTCTTGAACCGAACAATATTTTAAGTCTTCCAGCATAAATTTCGCAGTGGCCTCAGCAGCATTACGCAAACATCTGAGTTTGCTCATGACATCTGCCATGCGCTAGACCTTGGCCTTCAAATCGATGCCATATTTGTAGACTTTTCGAAAGCCTTTGATAGAGCTGTACATTCGAAGCTTTTCCATAAACAAAATAGTATTTTAAATAATCCTCGTCTTGTTACCTGGAGAGAAAGGGGGAGCGTAGGAGAGGAGAGAGGGGGAGGGGATGCGCAGTGGGAGTGTGGGACGCGGGAGGGACAGACAGCCGCCGGCAAGAAATGCTTTGCATTTAAAAAAGTTTTAAGCAGACGCAGGCTGGCACATAAGCACACTGCAGGCAGCTGATAACGGGTGTGCAATACCGTATTTACCAGAATGTAACACGCGGGGGGACCTTCCACTCAGGCGAAATAAATAAAACCGCTAGTGTAACGTGAGATGAATGGAAAAATAAATGGTACCTTTATTCAAGAAAACGCAAACTTAGTCATCTGAAGAGGAGACGGAACTTTCCTTGGGCGGTCTTCTCGGGCAATCACTCTCGCAAAATTTCGCGTGACTCGGCATTGAAAGTGTAAGTGTTTCTGGCGCTGTCCTAAGCTCACAATCAGCGCCAAGAGAGCTGTCGGCTGTATACTTCAAGGGGTTCGGTACGGGGACGAGCCGTCTCGCGAAAGCGAAACTATCCCTGAAACTGGTCGCCTGAGAATTGTCATCTTCCGCGCTGTCGAGCTTGTTTGAGATTTAAGTACTTCTTAAAAGACCGCACAATCGTTTCATTCGGGGTCAGCACCAAGCCACTTTAAGTTGCACAGAGCCTTCCCGACTGGCCTCGCATTTAAAGTGGGCCTGCCGCTGGTCCCGCCATCTGCAAATCGCCGACGTCGAGACACGAAGCTGTGGCAGACTTTCCCAGCTCCTCGGTTATCAAATTGCTTGTCTCTCGAAGTGACCATCATACCGAATGTGCTGCGTCGCCATAACGTCGCGAGTGAACGGAGTGGAACCGCAAAATGCCGTAGAGCATTGCAGCATCATAACCAGCCACAAGCACAGCGAAGACAGCGTCGATTCCAGCTAGAGTGATCTAGATTGAGGGAGTGGGTCAAGGAGGTTGAAAAAAAACTTCTGGAGTGGCGGCGCCTGCTAATGTTTACCAGCAGGGGTGAAGCCAGCGCTTGCCCTGACTTCACCTCTGAAAGAGTGCGGCGCAGGCTGCAGTCCGTGCTTGCCTAGTACGTTTGTTGTGCGAATATAAACACTAGGGTAATTGTAAAATAAAAGGACATTGTTTCTAGCTAAAATATTATATTTGGCTAAGTGTTGATATCAAGAACCCTCAAAAAAATTAACCACGACATTCAGCCTTGCTCCTAAAAGCTGTGAAACAAAGGTGTACATTTAATAGGATCTTCATAGCGAAATTAGCCATCTGAAACATGGAGGCGAAAAGCAGGCATTTCCTATATTCCACTATTCCCTGTTGTCTCTTCTTGCCCTGAGTAAGATGGTGGCGGCCTGGCTTCACTTTCAAAGCAGCATTGCCACTCCAGAATTTTTTTTTTCAACCTTCTTGGAGTGGGTTCAACGCAGGCTCCCCGCTGAGGCTTTTTTTATTGAAAAGTTGGTGGTGCCACCGTCGCTTTCTCCTGACTGAGCGGCTTCGCACGCCGGCCGGACGCTTGTCCTGTTGGAGACACTACCGCAGCTGCATGGAGCTTTGACAGGCGGATACTCAGTGGCGGCAACACTGAAATTATTCCCCACCGATCTATTGTAAATAAAATGGAAAAAGAGCGGCGGAAGGAATGCAAACGACGACACAACGACGGTGCAGATGATGTAGCTACTCAGCCCGTGAGCTCGCCTCGTCCAGTGAGCGCTGCCGAAACAGCCAGAGCCAACGTTTATTGGCCGGAGATTCAGAATAAGGCAACGGCAGCGCCGCCACAATTTCAACGTTTTTTGCTTCACTCTCTGCGCTTGCCAAGGCGTCCGCTGGACCCACTCCCCCATTCTAGTACACTCTAATTCCAACCAAAAACAAGTCCTGACTTCGGTCGACTTGTCTATGGATTGGATCGAGACATAAAGTTACAGGTTGCCAACATAGCGCTAGAAATCGCGAGATTTAGAATGTTTGTTTGTCATTATTGTCATTGTTGTTTGTCAATTATTGTCATTATTGTTTGTCAATTTTGTCATTATTCGAATGCAATGCGAGGGTCCAGTTCAAGCAACGAAATCATGAAATAAGAAACTCGTGTTACAATTGAATAAATATGGTAATTTTTAAATAATTTAATCTACCTGCCTTGGAAGCAGTGCAGATTCATGCCACGGGCTTATTCAGGCAGTCTGTACCTGTTTTTTGGGCAAGACTGAGCGTCACTGCCAATATTCTTAGTTTTTCAATTATATGACGCCCGGATTATACATCAGTTTTGCGTGGTCCCCTAAAAATCGTATAATCGGGGTTCCACTGTAAGTGATCTGTCTGATAACGTACTATCAACTAAAATCCGTCTTTATGCCGATGACTGCGTTATCTATCACACAATTACCAGTCATGAAGATCATGTCATTCTGAATAAAGTATTTTCCAACTTCTGTACTTGGTGTTACAAGTGGCAGATGAACATTAATTTTCGCAAAACTGTTTCTATGTCCTTCTCGACGTGCAGTACACAATTGTGCCTTCCTTATTGTTTCAATGGTATTCCTCTGGAAAATGTTTCTCAATATAAGTACCTTGGCATTCTCTTCACACACGATTTATCATGGTTCAAACATATTAAAGCAACTTGTTCTAACGTCCTAGCACGTCTCGGTTACCTAAAGCGTTCTCTGTGCTCAGCCCCTAAAGAAACAAAATTGCTCACTTATAAAATTCTAGTGCGGCCCATCGTGGATTACGGCTGTGCCATTTGGAATCCATATTTAAAATTTGACAAAAAATTTGAATCTGTCCAAAAAAAAAAAGCTTCGATTTATATACCGGTGTTACGACAAGGACTTCTCCCCCTCTTCTAACCTTCCCTCCTTGAAACTGTCTTCCCTAGTAGAGCGGCGTCATGTAGAAAGACTTAAAACTGTTTTACACCACAACTCTGAACGTTGCTCATCTTTGGAATACATTAAATTTGCTAAAGCATCTAACACCAGGAATTTTCACCCTCTGAATGTAACACCTCTGTACGCCAGGACTGACAAATTCAAATAGTTTTTTTCCCCGATCCATCGAAATGTGTAACCGGCTTCCCCCTAACATTCACAATTTGCCATTTGAGTTTTGTTAAGGCAATCACCAAATAATACCTTGCGATTCTTTGGACCATGTTTTATATACTGTGTAGGTATATAATGCATACATGTATGTATGTATGCATTGAGATCATTTTTTAAGCATATTCCTTGCACTTGTGCTTTGCTGTGTATGTGGCAACTTTGAATTTTTTTTTCCTCTTTGCTGCGTGCGTGGCACCTTTGATTTTTTTGTATCCCACTCCTGCGATAACTCTCTTAGGGTTGCAGTATGTATAAATAAATAAACCCTAGCGGCCAAATGGCGGCAGGTAAAGTTTAGCAAAAACGTGAAATTGTATTCATGGCAACAATGTTCATGATTCGATTTGATCAGATTTAGTTCGGAAATTTTAATACGCCATCATTTGGTGTCCTAAATATTGGTCACCATTTTACATTGGCTTTATGGGGCCTGTGGCGGAGCCGTGAGGAAGACTGAATAATTCAACTTGCGTAAAATATTGGTCAACAACGCAGATCAGAAAGCTAGTGAACATTTTTACCACTTATTATTTTGCAAAATATCACTTTTGTAGCAGAGCCGGAAGGAAGACTGAATAATTGAGCATGGTGTAAAATATTGGTAAACAACGCAGATCAGAAAGCTAGTGAACATTTTTACCACTTTATTAGTTTCAAAAATATCACTTTTTTCTTGGCAGCAATGTGAAATACTGGCAAACATGAAATGACCAGGGAAGTAACTTCACTTTTTTTCTGCAGGACGCTGCTAATCCAACTGAATGTTGCCAATAATTAAAAATGAACAGAGGGCACAGCGAATGGCATTCACTGTATGTTTATGGGGGTTGTTTATGGTTGTCATTGTAGTTTTTTTCATTGTGCACGAATACGTTTCATTAGCTAACTTCCTAAACTTACCTAATCAATGAGATGTTATAATAAAAACGTTGTGGAGGACGTTGAGCAATGACCGATAACAGCATTTAACCCCACAAAGCCCCATGTATCATTTTTGATAGGCTAAATTTGATGGTTAAATACTCTGATTGAAGTGCTGGAAACCCAATGTAGAGCCAGTACTAGTGTTCTTTATATGCCGGAGGGAGTTTTCAGTCGTGGATAGTTCACAAAAATATTTACTAATTACTTGAAGAAAAAAACTGTGCAAAAGAGACGAGGACGAAAAGACTGGTACAATGGACGGGCGCTAATTACCAGGTATGGTAAATAATTACTGTACTAACTAGGTCTTAATTATCATTTCACTGTTTTCTTGTTACTCTATATGACCAGAAGTGAATTCGAACAAGTTATTTTAATTTTCTTTGATGTGAAATGGTGTTTTGCTTTGTGGGGTTAACCCAACCTAGGATTCATGCGGACCTTTTTCTAACGATAATGAAAGCCCACAAAATGTTTTTAAAGTATGCTGTGAACATGACAACGCTTCGGCACGCCATAGATCGCGTCAATGTTTATGGAAACCTCGTCAAATACAGGCACTGTGAACGAGCAGCTGCGCTCTTGACGTGTCAAGACGCATTGTCTCGTGGAATTTTTATTTTCACTGGTATTCCCCCCCCCCCCCCCTCCTGGAAAAAAGGACCACACAAGACCTATAGGTTGCTTTGTGCTCTTATCAGTCATTTCTCGACACCCTCCACAGTGTTTGCGTTGGCACCTTATCGAATAAGTTTATAAATGTTAGCTAATTTAGCTTATTATCAGTTGCTTGTGTACAACGAAAAAAGTGTGTCTAGTATTAGCAAAAGCCTGTATTGTGCAAGTCAAATAAAGTCTGTTCTTTATCTGCCTGTATTTCACTCATGTTGAGCTTTACAAATCTACTCTAGAACGCGTATCTACTGCTGCGAAAGAATTCCTGCTCCAAAACTTCTCCAATGTGCCAAATTTGCTGCCTCCAGAGCTGCTCCAAAACTCGCTTGGCTGCTTCTATCCCTGATAATGGCAGGAAAAGATTTCAGTAAAAATTCAGAAAGCTGGCTGTGGCTTATTAATTCCGCAAGAGCAACGAAACTTAAATAAACAAGAAAAATTGGACTCGTAGCAAACTGAACTCGATAAGTGTACCAACTACAGTTGCTGCACTCCTGTGTTGCTTTAAAACACTGTTAAACTGCTCTTTCCTGGCTTAGTCTGAAAAATTCTAATGTTGGAAGCTACTGATGAGCTTGCAAATGAACTTTCTGTCAGCAAAGTTCTGAGGTCATTTCTCCACTCTGCAGTTCTTCAGGCAATGCCGTTGATGGGGACACAGCATCGCTTACCAGCACTAGCAGCCAGCCCCAGAGTGGTGGCTCTCAAGAAAGCTTACGTCGAAATGGGGTAAGCTGTTTAGTTTTGTGTACATTTGTCTTCTTTCATACCTCCGAGACTAAGGTAGCCTGGAAATGTACATGTGCTCAAGTATTTTCTCAGAACAACTCCTACACCAAGTGAGATGAGAGCTGGCCCAACTCATTTTGTATGAAGCTCAAGAATACTTGCTTTACTTTTTTTTTTTTTAGCAACTTGCTACTTATTTCATCCTTTGTTGCAGTCAGGCATACATGCCCGCTTTTGTTCTAACAATGCAAAATGCTACTTCCAGTTTGTGTGTGTGCATGTGCATGTTAATGTGGCTTGAACCATTGCTCATGTTTTGTGCATTTTTGTCTATCATAAAAGGCTTGAGAGCTAGAACAATCCACTACCTTTAAAAATTCAAGGGGCCCTTAGTTATCCCTATGTGGATGAATGCAAAAGCATTGCGATCACCGCACGATGCCTATGCTCTTTCAGTCATTAATTACATGACCGAAACGTTGTGATGCATTGTGTAATTGTGACTACCAACGGTGTTCGTCACACGGTGCACACAACGCAAGGTCGTGGGTTCGAGTGTCTTAATTGACTTTGCCTTAACAACAAAGGTTGCGGGTTCGCGTGCGGTATTAAACACTACCTTAATTACCTGTGCCTTCATTAACTTTGCCTTAACACCAAAGGTTGTGGGTTTGAGTGCCTTAATTAACTTCACCTTATTAACACCAAATGTGGGTTCAAGGGTCGTAATGCACTCTATCTTAATTAAACATGCTCCTTAATTAACTATCTTAAGTAACTGCCTTAACACCAAAGATCGTGGGTTCGACTTCCACCAATGGTCTTGGGTTTGAGTGGCGTAATGAACTTTATCTTAATTAAACCTGCCATGATTAATTTGCCTCAATTTCACCTTAATTCACTCTGACTTAATTAACTTTGCCTTAATTGATGTCATCAACTGCCTCGATTGGCTCACTTGAGCTCACTTGACTTTTTGGACCATCATGGTCTCGTCAGCGCCGACGTCGGATTTTCCGCCTCATAAGCCTTATAATGCTTTTGCATTAATAACCGCAGTGGACCCAGCAGCGCCCATGGCAAAGCACTGGAAATCTGCAGAGCATGATGAGTGCATGCCCACCACCTACACCACCTCATGATCCAGACTTAAAGGTCATCAGGGTCAGCCTGGATTCTACACTGGCAGCAGGTCAGGGCAGTCCAACTGGCATGAACCAAGGCACCACACTTTACAAGAGCATATTGGTATGTTATGTCTATTATTAGGATTGCAAATTGGGCAGGTTGGTAACAGTCCCTACTTCAGCAGCGCCACTTTACAACAGGGACGAGCTTCAAAGTCTTGTCCCATGTTCTATTTGCTTGTCCCTGTTGTAGGTGGTGCTGTTGCAGTAGGCTTATACATCTTCCCATAAAAAGCACTATCATATGCATAGCTGCCATCTTGACAGTATGTGTTATTGATGTGCAGCTCAGCAATGGGGACCATACGCCAACAGTGGTGCGTAATGCGCTGGAGAAGCATGGCTTAGAAGGCGACCCTGATGAGTACGAACTGGCCCAGCAGTTGCCAGATTCTGGTAAGGGGCCCTGGTGCTTTGCATGCTGGGCACTTGCATATGATATCTCTTTCAGTCGGTTACAAAAAAAATTTGCTTTTCAATCGCACATCTTCCTGCATCAAAGCCACAAGCTAGCCTACTTACTACAGGCTGCCTTTGTGGGCTTGCAGTAGGATTTGGCAACCTGTAGCCATGCACTGGTGGCTCTACTAAAAATTTATCTTCATACCTTTCCAAAGTCAGCTTAGTGTGCAGTCGCAGACTATGATCTCCAAACAAAAAATTGTTGCGAACAGAAACAAGAACAAAAAGACAAGTGACTGAACAGGCAATAAACTCGCAACTCGGGAAGTTTATTGAGGAACAATACATTTTAAACACATAGAAGTCGCATCGAATGCTTAGAGATATAGGTTAAAAAAAAACCTGGAACGAAACATGTTGACAGAATAAACTTAAACCATCACCGTAAAAAGCAAAATAAACCGCAACCACCACTGAATGCATGTAGTCTACTAGAGCAGACATCAAAAAATGCTCAAAATAATTAAAACAATCTGTTAGGGGTGTGCGAATACCAAATAGTCAAACCTCGATGTAACAAACTATTTTCATTTCATGATTCAACAAAGTAATTTCATGACAAAGTTAAATCGAAAGTGTGTCTTGTTAAATCGAAATGGGCAGGAACACGCTCCTATCTGCCTTCTCTTCCTAGTGCGCGTTTCCTCCTTGTGCACGTCTGTGCGCAGGCTGCACGCCATATCTTGGAGGTAACCTCTCCACGGGAAGTGCAAAGGCCAAGCTGAAATGGTTCGTTCCTTCTCGCGCATTTCGTAGTTCCCGTGCGTGTTGGCAGTCGCGCAACCTCAAGTTTCCGAGACATGGTGCGAAGCGCTCGCTCACATTGTGACTGCGAGTTCGTCGTCATCGAGTGACATCTGTTACCGTTCGCCTGAGCGCGCAGTACACCAATAATACTACGAACCTTACTTCATGTAAAGTCCTTAGATTTTCTGCTTTTTAAAAATATCTAGGGGCTTTAACTTCGTGTAGTTGTCTCTTTGCTATTGCCATCAAAGCTCCACCTTTCTGGTGAGACTGACTCTTTTGCTCAGGATGAATATCCAAATATTTTTTACACTTTTGTTTTTAATTTGTGGGTGCCGGGTGTAGGCACTAAGCGTGGTCAGCTTTAGCGTCTAAGATTTACAGTGCCGCGCAGCGTAACACAAGCAAATCTTGGGACGTCGATGCATTGCTTTTGGCGCGATCTGCACCACACACACTGGCACTCATAACTGCGCTTTTATGACCCAACCTTGTTACAATTTATTTATGACTGCTTACTAACAAGATACTATCCACGAGGAATGCTCTGGGAAATTGTGAAGTTGTTGTTAATGTGGAAACCTTAAAACATCAAATTAATGAAATTTGTGATTTAATGAAGTTTTTCGCTGCAATTACAACTTCATTATATCGAGGTTCGACTGTAGTACAGTTCGAATCAAATATTGAATCATGAAAGAAAGGCAAATACCAAATCGCATATTAAATGTCAGAAAATGTATGACAAAGTTGAATGCTTACAAATTTTGTGCAACAAAACACAGTGCTGCACATGCGCAGAAGTCTACTGGCATTGCATAACAAGAAAGTTACAAGCTATCAGGGGTATCTAGGAGTCAAGATGTACAGTATGGTCTACACTTATTAACGGAAACACCAAATTAGTATGCCAGCACTGATTACAGCTCAGTGTTATTGAAGGTCTGGATTTTTTTTTTATCATCAGTAGAACATCTGTGAATCCATTTGCCATGTGGCCAGGGCTGAGCTGGCCAGGCCAGAAGAGGTCAAAGTGCAGGCGGCCAGTGCTATGCTGGCCGCCTTTAGAGCAGGTGTTCTGATAATAGGGGGTGTTCTTTCATAGATGGCAGCACACTGGAGGCTGTTTTCTAGTTGTTTGGGGTTATGTCTTGTCCACACTTACAGCAGGAGTTCATGGTAAAACAATAGAAAGCTTCCAGCTCGCCAGATTCCGTTCTGTTGTTGTAGCCAGTACAACCACAGTACCAAGCTCAAAAAAAGCGCACAGGCTTCCAAGTAGGGTCATGTTTTCTGCGCATAGAACTGAACACTGTGCAGCAGAACCCTTCGAGGCTGTGCTTAGTTTTCAAGGGATAAGTAAAAAAGTCAGAGGCATTCTTAGTGCAAAAAATGCAAAGATGCACTTCACAGTTCCTTGCATGTTTTAAAATTGTTTTATATTCACTTTATACTTTTTTGTACTGTGTCTGATGCGAAAGCTTTTTTGTAAACAACATAAACCAGACATTCTGCAAATGCGATGTCTGTATTTCGGCCATGCATGCAACCAGAGTTGTGGAGTGGAGCCCTCCATTCCATTCCCTCTCCATTCCGGAGTAGATCCCCATAATTCAACTCCTTTTTACTCAGAATTGTGAGAGTTGAACCATTCCCACTCCTGGTGTACCTAAGCTGGTCAATTCCATTCCACCAATTGCAGTAGATTATATCCTTTGTCTATAATTGTTTACTACTTGTGCTTGCATACCTAGCGAGAAAAAAGTACTTTTGAAGTCTGAGCAATGTAACAAATAATGTTATGTTTTTGCACATGAGAAACACGCTTTGTGGCCAACTGCGCCTTCAGAGCGTTGTTGCCTGTGATCTAATTATTAATCATTTGGATAAAGCAAAGTGCAAAATAATCTTACACTGTGTCCCCTGTAGTGGGTGCGCGCAATTATTTGAGGAAGAAGCAGGCAAGTAAAATTAAGATGGTGGTCTTCAAGGAGAATGCTGCTGTTGCAGTAAATGAGCTCAGAGCCAAAGGAATCACTGAAGTCTTAACGCACATTTACTGGCGTATTAATGGGCACCAATTTGCAGCACACCTCTCTCACCACCTGTTTGTTATCCCACCTTCTGGGTACTCGACAGTGTACGAAAAAACATGGCATGATTTCAATATCCGGATGGACTTTCTAGGGTGCAGCAGTTTGCGAGGTGGCCGTTTTTCGCCTGCATCCCTTTGTCGTAGGTCAGGCATGCTCTTGCTAAAATGAATAATTCTATAATTCTTGATTAATTAATTGTTAGAGTTCACTAAAACTAAGGAGTTTACTAACTTAAATCCTTAACAAAAAGTTAGGGAGTTGAGTAAAAGTTGCTTTAGTAAAGTACACCTCAACATTGTAATAAAGAAAAGTTTCTGGGTCATAAGTATAAAGTGTGCAGATTACTGTGCTGTTTATAATTACCGCTGCAGAGGTAGTCATACAGTGTCATATCTACCTACATAAATACTAAAAGAGCCGTGTTGAGTAAAAATTGAGAAATGTAATAAATTGGTAAAGCCTAGTTTAGTCTAATTGGCAAATTTACTGACTTTGTAGTCTCATTTCAAATCAACATTTAGCACTATGGGGCTATGTGCCCATTTTATCCCAACTCCATTCCAGAATCTAGGGCTCCCATTCCATTCCTATTCCATGTGCCAGACTGGTGCTATCATTCTATTCTGGGTGTTTGATTCTGGAATCGTTGCCACATTTTCACGCCGCAGGGGCATCTGTGTCAGTAGACGTTTGGTGTGTTGCGACAACACGTACCCTAGCACACGGAATTGGACCCTCCCACGTCTAGCTGTGCGCAGCTTAGCCGTGTCTGGGGAAAAGGGATCCTGGGGGTTGAGCCAATGTCAGTTGTTTGGACCTTTATAGCCCCTCGGGGGAGGCATCACACCTCTTTGGCCTCCGCTTCGCATAGACGGCACCCCTAGACTGACTCACCCGGGGGAAATCAGTAGTTGCCTTTTCCTGTCCTTCTCGCCAATCTTCGTCTTTTTCTTTCATTTTCCATCTTTCCTGTCCTCTCTTTATTTTCCTTTTACTTCCGACTTCACAGGCAGCAAGGGTTAATTTTGTGCATGATATCCTGCCTTGGGTATATGTATTTGGTTATAGTAGGCATGTACTGTTGGTATGTACAGAACTGAATAGTTTCCGTCCTGTGTTGTCCCCTGGATAGGCTCCATGGTGGGAGGCGGCCATCCCTGCCGAATATGGTTACATTATTTATGGCATCCCATTTCCCATCACTCCCTGATCGCTCCCTCAAGAGGGGAAGCACAGACAAAGCCTTCAACTTTTTTATTCAGCCGAAAGAAGCTTTCCCAAAGTACCACATAATTCACAGTCAGCACGAAACCAAGACAGTCCACACTTTCTCCTTTTGTTGTAGCAAAATCTTTGACAGAATCAATCGGACCATGCTGCAAAGCAACTAAGATGGGAAGCAGCGATCTTCTTGAAGTTCGTGACAAGACACAGTACAGCAAATTGACCAAACTCATTGCTTTTGAACACATTCCTGTTTCAGTGGGCCCACACAGATCCTTGAACACTGTCCGCGGTGTCCATCTCTGAAGATGACCTGCTAAATCTTAGTGAAAGTGAGCTACTCAAGGGATGGCAAGATCGTAATGTAGCAAAGGTCTAAATAATAACCATCAGGCGCGACAACAAGGAAATCCCCACAAAACATGTAATTATAACCTTTAAAACTAGCAACCTACCAGACTCAATAGAAACTGGATTCTGCAAACTCCGTCTAAGGCCATACATTCTGAATCCGCATCGATGTTTCAAGTGCAGGGATTCAGGCATGGTTTGCAAAGCCGCCGAGGGTGCACTACTTGTGCAAAATGTGCATCCAATGAGCACGTGTCTGACACCTGCACTTCCACCACCCACTGTGCTACATGTGACTGAGATCACCCTGCGTACTCCCGTTCGTGCCCGTCGAGGAAAAAATAAAAGCAAATCATCGAACTCAAAATCAAATTTAACCTATCATTTGTGGGGTCTCACACATGCTCTTGGGACAAAGGAACGACAACACAGTAGTGAAAACAATCAAAAGGGCATTTATTGCACCTTTCATACACTAATACACACTAGCCGAATTACAACCAATAGAACATTCACACGGGCGCGCGACAAATCAAGGAAGTCCGACTCACCGCGACCCGATATCGAGCGAATACGTTCGCCCCATGCTATGACACCATCGCCTAGTCGTTCACGTGTACGGTCACGCGAACGGTGGCGCGTTCGAACGATCCGTGTTCGTCCATACCGGTGCGCCGCTCCGAGCCACGCGAGACATCTCGCGAAGCATGGATCCGCGCACGCGTGGGACGTCCGCGTCACTCACCGATCCCAACCCAAAGAGAGAGCGCCTTCGACCTTTTTCTCCCAAGTCACCCCACCGTTCGGTGGCGTTAGCATCGCGACACTTGCGCCATATCTCGCAACGCGCTGCAACCACTACGATCGCCGCCGCACTTAGCCACGCGGTGAAGCCGGATTACAGGAGACGCACGAGAATCGCGCATCCCCACACATTCCAAAAGCCACGCAAACGCTACTCTATGAATATGCAGTCTAGTCAGTCTTACAGTTATGTGACGCGCCAGGGGGAAGCGCCACATCTTCCGACGGCCGTAAAAGTCACACGAAGTGTGACAGCAATTAAGCTATCAGCCCCCCCTCCCCCCCCACCCCTGGATGGAGCAGCCAGCGCTGTTCCGCCCCATGCCAAGGAGGGCCAGCAGACCCCCAGGCCTGCCGGACCCAGGGCTACTGCCCGTGCAGATAGGCCCAAAACCTCGGCGAACATGCCCACTGAGTGGGCACTATCAAGCACGCCGGGAAGAAAGGAAAATTCCACATCACGGGGACCTAGAAAGGCCTCATGAGCTAACTTAATCTATCTCTCTTAGAATCACAGCACACATAGGCGGAAAGTTTTCATTTTCCCGGGGGGGGCTGGGGCCTGACCAGCTTGCCTAAGCGGTCATATATATGACCAGGATGAAGCCCTACCACTCGCGCTGACGCCAGTTCACAAACTTTGTGGTGCGGTGCCTGTGCTCACCGTCCGTTGTCTTTTTCATTTCTTTTATTTTCTCCCTGTGGTATTTAACCCGTCACCCACTTTCGTGGCTTAACTTTCACTGTTCTTTCATGCAGCGGCATCGAGAGGATGCGTCTTTTTTTTGGAGGGAGGGGTAATGCCACGCGTTAGTATCGCTAGAGAACGAGGACGAAGAAGTGTTGTTGGCTGCTGCGGCCAAAACAGTAAACAGCCGTTCGCTCGGAACTGACTGCCTGCCTTTTCCTCTCGCGACAATATATATATATATATATATAGTTCAATTTCATAACCTGAGTCCCCTCGTACCACAAAGAGACTCGCGTCTCTCGGATGAGCCATGCGTAAAGCCGATTAAGTTATTCACGTTAGGGAGATGTGTGTTTTGTGCCTATAAGTCGCACAACTACACATAAATGAAAACAGCCATGTAACGATTTGTGAAAGTTTTAATATACAAAGACACAGTCAAGAAATATTTTCCTGACTAAAGGTCAGTTGAAAAGTTAAGACATAACATATATAAAACATGCACAATATATAACAATTTCTGTACACAACTTATGACTACAATTATTAGCACAAAACAACGTGACTCCATGACGCAATACTTTATTTACTTGTCAAAGCATGCCTTATGCCACAGGTTTCATTTATTTCCCGGCGACGGAATAAATGATTATAGAGTAATAAATTATCAGGCGCAGAAATACACAGTCATATTAACAAATAAATAAATAAGACACAACGATATCTCAACAGCGGGAAAGGACACGAGAGGAAGTAGTAAGAGTGTGGATTGCATTTTTGAGCAGCTAATGCAGCATATGACAAATAAATATTAATAAGGAAAAAGCACAGCATAGACTGGGAAGCTTTAGAAATAGCGCAACGAAGCGTCTTTGCGTACCCAAAAGGCCTCACCCTACTTGCCCTGTCATGCACCCCGTTTTCGTTCCTGGAAATAACTTTTTGCTTTGTTTTCTTAGCCAAATGGTTAGCTTTAACTTGTGAGTTGGCAACTTTCTCTTTCCTATTAAAGACATCATTTCGTTGTCTGATGGGATGGTTTCACCTTGAGGGAAAATGTGTTCATTCGGGCACTTGTTCTAGCAATGAAGTTGTCGGCAATTTTATTTAAATTGATTTTGCGAGAGAGTTCTTTGTGAGTGTGCAAAATGGCCAGATGGTTCAAATGGGCTTGTCCAGTCGTCGACCGCAGGTACGTTTTCAGTCGCCGAAGACAAGAAAAGGACCTCTCGGATGTGCTTGATGAGACCGGTATGGTCAATGCAATTTTTGTTAGCTTGGCCATTTCCGGCAAAAGGTTTCGCAGGTGTTCGCCCTTCTCCCCCGAAAACATCTGCACGACGTCCTCGAATGTGTGCAATGGTGCCGACTTTTGTTGGCTTACGATGTCAATGAGCATGTCTCTTTGCAAAATCAGCCGTCCTCGTTCAAGGTCGTCACCGTAGAACTTTGTTATGTATGCTTCGTCTTGCTTTCCTGTGGCAAACTGCTCAATGTGTGACATATGCTGCCACATCTCAGGGTGGATATCTGTCGCTTAACGAGGACAGTACAGTGTCAAATACTTCGTAGTACCTCTGGCGGTACATGTCCTCCGCTGATGTGAACACGTGAGCTGAGGAACCTTCTTGATAGCGGTGTGGAGTTTTCTTTCGCCTAGCAGCTGGAACACACGGGTCCTCAACTTCTACTTTTCCTGCCTCTGCCAACACCTCCTCCCAAACCAAGGGAAAACTTTGCCTCAGTTCAGTGACGCTTGCAGTGACGGATTTCACCATTTTCTCCGCTTGGACAAACCTGAGCGTTCTTTTTTGTAAGGCGGTATTCAGTGCTTCCATTCATGAAAACACTTTTGTCAGAAGCGTCAACATGAAAAACGATTCAAACTTGAACAGCATCCTTAAAAATCCGCTGGCTTTCGCACCGGCCTCAGTTCGCTCTTCGGATGCTGTTTCAGAGAAAAACGTTATGAGACTGCTATAATTTGAAAGAACTGATCGCAGTGATGAAGCCTTTAGCATCCACCTTGTCGGGCAGAATTTTCGCAAGTTCACATCCTCTTCTACCTGAATCTCTTGAAAAGAAGCAACGCGCTTTGGAGAGCAGGTCACGAAGTTTATCAGTTCAGTGACGGCGTAAAGAAAATCACGGCACATGTCTACTTTCTGGCCGACATCATGCAAAACCAAATTCAGGATGTGCGCTAGGCAGTGTACATATAGCGCGCGAGGTTCCTGTTCTTGCATGAGAGCTTGTACTCCTCGGTGCTTTCCTCTCATGTTTGCCACACCATCATAACACTGCCCGCGGCACTTTTCAATTGGCAGATTAAATCTACAAATAGATTTAATAGAAAAATGTCTTTCAATATAGCAAAGAGGCTCGTCGCTGTGGTGTCCGTCGTGTTGAAAAACCCACAGAACAGCTCCTCTACTTCCAGGCTTTCTGTGACCACCCGAAAACAAACTGAAAGTTGTTCTTTGACAGAAATGTCTGCTGTCTCGTCCATAATGACAGCGTAGTGCTTTGCCGCACGAATTTCGTCTTTGAGTGAACGAAGGATGTCATGTGCCATGAGTTCCACCATCTCGTATAAAATCTGGTGATAAATCCATTTGTATTTTGTTCTTAAAAGCCACGATCGCAATGAAGGAATATCATTAGCCCGGAGTTCCAGCAGCTGCCTCAAATTACTCTCTGTGTCTTCGTGGCCACGTATTGCTAAGCCTTGAGTCGACAGGTTCAGTAGTGACGACAGTGTTGCTAGGAGAGCCTGTCGGGCGTCGTCCATTTCTTTCGCCTTTCCCTTGGCACAAGCATATGCCACATTCGCGCTGCCTTTTGCATCTATGACGGCATTACATGCCTCCTTATGAAAATTAGACCTCTCATGGGATTTAAATCTGTCAATTGCCTTTTTCCAGTTTGAGAAACCATTTTTCACAAATGCCAGGTAAGAATCCTTGTCTTGGGAAGTGTTAGGGAGCGGCAGTTTCATCTCTGATGCTGTGCAACAGGTCTCGCAAAATGCCTTGTCACTGTGGACATTGTAAGATAACCACTTGTAGGTACTTTTCCAGGTAGGCTGGAAGCGCCGCCCTTGTTTTTCTGTAGATGGTGCATCAGAAACCTTGCCGATGGATCGAATTTTGGAAGGACCGGCTTCTGCAGTGCGCACAGAGCTTGGTGTGCTAGTGTCATCAGCACGCAGTGGAGCTTCAGCGACTGAACTGGAAATGCTGGATGAGGGACGGCTCTCCTCGCAGTCTTCACCGGGGGCTTTCTGTTTCCTGATCAGATATTTTTCCATTGCTTTTGAACAGTCTGCAAGGGAAATGAATAACATTCTGAATAGACGCTCGCATAAACATACAAAGTTTGGTATAATATTCATATTCATTCAAAGTTGGTTAAGCGCGTAGGAACCCTGCTCAATTTTTAAAAAGACAAAAGAATCTTGACCATTTCTGGAAGCATGAAGAATTATCCCGCGGTAAAAAACCCCAATTTTCACACACAAAAAAAGATAGGATTTGCCAAGTCTGAATGACGGCGCCGCCTGTGGCAATGAGCTGTAAAAATTTTCGGCTACCCATAATATCATTTAGTGCGCGCTGTAATAAAGGTATGCGTCTTCTTGAAATTAGAAATATATTTCTTCAGAATATGGGCCGACCAGCATGCGAATAATTTTATACCCTCACGTGGCAACGAATATGGGACGATCAACCTACATTTGTCTACAAGCTGTACGCGAATACACATGGCATACGTACTATCACGATGAAAAGAAATGCGAACAGCGGAGCGCGTGGCCGAAGCATAACAAGCCTGAAGGTATAGGGTGCGCCGTCCAGTTATCACCATTGACAGGCGCGCACGTCCGGTTTGATCGTGCTGTGCGATCAAACCGCCTATACTGCGATATTTTTGTTTGCACTGTCCAATTTGCGATGTCATCATTACTGCGCTGTCAACTTTTCTCTTTTTGAAATGAAAGAGAAGCAGAACGCAAACAAAAATATCACAGTATAATCATCGGTCGTGAATAACCAGACACTTGTGATCTCTGCAGCTACATTATTATTGCCATCAAACAAAATATAAAGCAGATAAGACGTTTCATGTAAAAAGGAGATGCAGGCGTTACATTTGTGAACTACATCCACACGTCATGTTATTTTAATTCTTTGAGCGCACTGCCGCACGACGGTGGCATAAGATAACACGCTCTATCTCCTGTTCCTAGTCCCTCAAAGTGCCACCGGGCCATGATTGCCCCGTTAGATCTCTCACAGGCATGCAGACAGTGCAGTTACTTCGTTTACAGGCTCCGTGACACCGCGGTACATTAAACCGCAGTCGGCGCGTTTCTTTTGCCGAGAGCCGCGAAAACGAATTGTTTCGATGAGCGATGCGCCAAGCGAATATGCAGCTTGCTTTTTCTTACGCCTGAGTGTCTACCCACTTTCGTTGCTGGCGCTCGCATGCGCGTTTTAACTTTCGTCATGGCAATGTGTGCTGGCTTCACTGCGAAGGAGCTCGGGCTCATAATTTGACACAGGAATGACTTTTCGGGCGCGGGAGCAGCATGAGGACGCTGAACAAAGTGTCACACGTTAAAGAACTACCACAAAGGTGCAGATCACGGCTGTTGTGAAAATAGAAATAAGTTGTGTGGCTGTTAGCATGTTTGTGAATACGTTGTGCAGCATGACCATACATTTTGGAATACATTATTCAAACTACATACAAAGCCATTTTGTCAATCTATTGCCACTTGAGCAAACTGTTGCTATTTTTAAAGGCTATTCTCTCAATTTCTTGAACTGGAATAATAGATCTGCCACTGGGAACCAATTTTGCGAGAACGAATAATCCTCAAAGGCCGATTCTCTACGCGATCAAGCATTCCGCGCCTACACGATCCTTACATAAACACAGTAGTTGTCTTACACAGTAATTGCCTTACACAATCAAAACCACGCACGTTCACTTTTCACTTGTTCCTGAAGGTTCCCTCACTGCCTCCTCAGCTCGTATTAGCGCCTGATAAGTTTTGCCAACTGAATACCTCGTACATGCCTTATTGTAGGAGCACTCTCTCTGTAAGACTGCCGTCCTGGTACAGAACGGCTCAGAACTATGCGATAGCTCCCACTTTTTCCTTTTATTAAAACTTACCGCCACGCAATGTTCATAAAGACGCACCCCTCCATTAGAACGAGATTGAACAATTTTCCGAATCAGTCAGCGCCGACCACTTTTGGTCACTCTGGGTGGCTTAAGCGCGGGCACTTGCGCTCCTGCTGACGTGGTAGCCGACTTTGACGCCACCAGATGCGCAAGGCTGCCATAAAGAACCATGTACGATCGCGCGCGTATAGTATTATAGTTAACGCAAGTCAAAGTATCATGAGAATGCACTTCGCATTGCTTTCGTGCTGACGACGCTTACTGCGACAGTGAACCTCTACTAAAGACGTCGAGTATTCGAAGGGGTATGCGTTAATAATGGAAGACTTCACTCATCTGTTCGGACCGATCAGGTCGCAGACGTCAGTTGTCAACTTGTCTGCATGGGCAGGCACTCGCTTAATTTCACAAGTGAGACGAGTGAGGCGCATCCAAAGGGCCTGGACACGATGGTACTACCTCGTTGAAAAACCAGCGAGCTTTTTAAAGTCCTCTACATTTCCAAAGTTGTGCGCATGAAAACCACAACGGACACAATGGCGCTTCGCTTGGTTCTCCTATCTCGGATTCTCCACCTGCTCAAACGCGAAGGTGCCTCCTGCTAATGCTCACAAGACATCACTATAGACGGCGCAGTGGCAGCACGCTAAGCTTAGGGCTCTTGCAAGGCTCAGAGGAGAAGGCAGTGGCGCATGCGCAGAGTACCAGTCTTGAACGCGCGGTCACTTTATCGATAAGGCGTGCGCTTTGAAAAGGGGGGGGGGACAAGCGCGGCGTGTATCTGCTAGTTTGTAGTGACTGCGGCTGTCCGTGCGCCTGGGGAGTACTACATACGCGGGTCGTGCGCTTTATTTTGGCGGTAATCTGCGCGCGGTATCTTGAAAGCGATCCGCAGACGGCTAATACCTTTGTGCGCGCTGTGTTTTTGCCGCTCAGTTTCCGTTGAAGCGATAGACAGTACGAAGATGACTGCTTGCTGCTGCTGGTGCCGCACTTTCATACGCCAGTGTTTTGACGGTTAGTGTCAGAGGTCATCGAGTGTGCTGTGTTCATGTTTGCTTGGGCGCGCTGACAACATGCTTGATAATTCAGTTGGTAAGCAAATGTTTGCAAGTTTATACGGCCGATAAAACTACTATCCTTACTTCATATAGCTGTCTACTAATTTTCTATTGCAATCGATGCTTCGCCGTTCGGACGACACTGCGCCTCTTTCTTTTTTTCTTTTTTTTATGTTTAGTGCGAGTATAAGCGCTGCTGCGCATGGCGGCTATTGATTCTGATTGCGAGTGAATCCGGCTTAGCCTCACTTCGGTTACTGAGTAAATTTTTATTTATGACCGCTGCAGGCATGTGGGGATGTTTCTATCCCTAATAAATGTTGTAAATTATTAGACCAGTTTTTGGTTAGTTTTTTTTCGTGAGTCGGTTAGCATTGCCTACTGGAAACAGTAGCAATACTCAGACACACAACATTCATGTGCATTTCACACGCCGCTGATAAGACTCTGCTGAAGGGGCCACTGAAGACTGCAGGTTTTTCTTTTTCAGGGTCAAAAAAAGCACGCAAAGCAATTTGAAGAGAGGTGAACATTCTTCTTCTTATGGGGGTTTTACGTGCCAAAACCAGTTCAGATTATGAGACACGCCATAGTGGAGGGCTCCGGATTAATTTTGATCACCTGGGGTTGTTTAACGTGCAGTAAAACGCAAGCACACGGGCGTTTTTGCATTTTGCCTCCATCGAAATACGGCCGCCGCGGCCGGGATTCGATCTCGCGATCTCGTGTTCAGCAGCGCAACGCCTTAGCTGACTGAGCCACCGCAGTGGGTGAGAAGTGAACATCATCATCATCAGCCTATATTTTATGTCCACTGCAGGATGAAGGCCTCTCCCTGCGATCTCCAATTATCCCTGTATTTCAACCGTATTCCAACTTGCAGGCGCAAGTAGGAATACGCTAGCGCAAGGCAGGGGTAATTGGAGGTGAACATAGAGCAACGTATTCCTTCTTCAGGCATAACCTATCCTTACAATTAGAAATAATTGTTACTTGGCTAAATCCTTCTCTTTAAAAAATGTAACAAACTTATTCCTTTGTATATATTTAAATATATTTTATGTGTGTGTATAGTGTTCACAGTCGAAATTAAAATAAGAAAACAACGTTGAAGTGAGAAAAAATGCTTATGAGGTAGCCGCCACTGGTGCTTCTAATGCGCTTGTCATCCTATGGTCAGGATTTGCAGTAATAAAGCGAAAGTGTGAATGTAAAGCCGTGCACGTCCGCGCTGATGCAGTAAGCTTTCAGCCACAATAAAATTTTTAGTGAAACGTTGAGGCAACTCTAAAGAAACCTCAAATGATGTGGGCAACAGAACTCTGCTGATGACACTTTGGCGAGAAATGGGGGGGCAGGCTTCGGATTTCCGGGGGGGGGGGGGGCTCGATCCCTAGAGCCCCCCGTAGTCGGCGCCTATGACAGCACACACAGATATTACAGTGGAATGTCAGGGGTTTACGCCACAATCTAGATGACATTAACGAACTCCTACATAAGTTCAATGCAAGGGCGCTGTGTGTCTAAGAAACATATCTTAATTCTTCACACACGAACTTTCTCCGGCAGTATGCCATTTATCGAAAAGATTGCAACGATGCCCTTGCCTCGTCGGGCGGTGTGGCCATAGCATTAGATAAGGGTGTTGCTTGCCAGCAATTACAGCTTAAAATGCCCCTAGAGGCAGTTGCGATCTCTGCGGTGTTGTTTAATAAGCTGGTAACAATTACCTCTTTATAACCCCCCCCCCCTCCCTCCCCCCCAGACTACCTTTTATCAAACACAGAATTTTACAGCTTTATGTATGAATTGCCCAAGCCTTATATTGTCAGGAGATTTTTATGCACACAACACCCTCTGTGGAGATTGTCGTTGTGATGCCTGAGGGTGCTTAGGAGAAGACTTCCTCCTCTCTACAGGTGCATGCGTGCTTAAATGGGAAAGAGCCTACATTCTACAGCGTGGCAAACAAAACATTCTTATCTATCAATTTAAGCATTGCATCTAGACACTTGTCCCGTATATAGTAGATTGGAACAAGACGAAGAATCCATATGGGAGCGACCATTTCCCAATTGTCATAAAATTAACAAAAGGTGATGAGTGCACTCTACAGGTCCCCCGTTGAAAAGTTGAGTCAGCCGACTGGAAGCGGTATAAAGAACTCACCCACATGACCTGGGAAGAAGTTTCCACTCTTCCTATAGATGATGCAGTGGCATATTTGACGGCGGTTATTGTTGATATGGCATCAAAATGTATCCCCGAAACAAATGGGACGCATTCCCTGGTGGAATGAGGAGTGTAAGGAAGCTCGCAAAAATCAAAATAAGGCTTTGAGTCACCTTCGCTACTCTCCAACTGCCAAGAACTTGATGAGCTTCAAGAAAATAAAGTCGGTAGGTAGAACATCGCGCTGCTGGGCCATGAGGGAAAGCTGGCAAAAATACATTTCTAGCATAAATTCTTATACAGACGAAAGAAAAGCCTGGAACAGGGTAAACAAAATAAAAGGCCGTGAAACTCATCCTCTATCAGTAGTAAATACACAAGGAGACTAAATACACAAGGAGACACTCTTGATGACCAAGCTGATTCTCTAGGGGCACATTTTGAGTACATTTCTAGTTCATCTCATTACTCAGTTACATTCCTGAAAGATCAGCGACAAGCGGAGCGACTGCCTCTGGATCGGAAAGGAAATAGAAGTGAACCTTACAACCGTCCATTTAACATGGCCGAATTTCAGGCTGCACTAAATTGTTGTAATAAATCAGCCCCTGGAAACGATCAAATAGTTTACGAGATGATCAAACACTTACACCCAGAAGCACACAAAACGCTCCTATCACTATTTAACGCCATATTCTCTCCCAGCTCTATTCCGTCCGTCTGGAAGGAAGCAGTCGCAATACCTATCCTCAAAGAGGGCAAGGAGCCATCTTCGGCCAGCACCTATAGGCCTATAGCCCTGACAAGCTGCCTATGCAAACTTTGAGAAAATGGTAAACCGGCGCCTGGTCCATACTAGACTCCTTGCAGTGTGATTTTAGGGAGGGTACATCCACAACAGATCACCTTGTCTGTATCGAGGCGAATATCCGCGATGCCTTTGTGCTCAAACAGTTTTTATTATCGGTATTTTTAGATATGGGGGGGGGGAGAAGGCATACGGCACAACTTGGTGTTTTGGAATTCTCCGTGATAGGCTGGAATGGGAGTCCGAGCAACCTCTTGAACCTGATTCAAAGCTATTTCTCTAATCGCACGTTACGTGTTAAAGTTGGAAATGTGTTAGCTCATCCATTTACACAGGAAACGGGTGTACCACAAGGTGGTGTGCTTAGCTGCACTCCATTCGTTGTAAAAATGAACTCGCTCCATACTATCATACCACGTGCAGTGTTTTATTCTGTGTATGTGGATGACGTACAAATAGATTTTCAATCATGTAATATCTCTATCTGCGAGCGACATGTACAGCTTGGGTTAATCAAATTATCTGAGTGAGCTGAGGAGAATGGATTTAAACTGAACCCTCAAAAAAGCATGTGTGTTCTCTTCTCGAACAATAGAGGTATACTACCTGACCCTGCTATTTATCTTAATAGACAACAGCTATCTATGAGCCATGAACATAAATTTTTAGGCAACATTTTAAACTGCTAAATTAACATTTATTCCGCACTTAATTATATCTAAAAGCTAAGTGCCTGAAGACAATGAATCTACTGAAGCGCTTGTCCCGCACGTCTTGGGGAAATGACAGAAGGTGCCTCTTGAGCTTGTACAAAAGTTTCATACGGTCACACCTTGACTACGGAGCCATAGTTACCGTGATGCCTGTTGTCTCCTAAGGGAGCACTCCAGTATTGTCAAAAACGGAGACAATGGGCATCTCATCGCGCACTGCAAAAAGTGCACCTGCATTCCAAGATTTCATAGCTGCACCGTGATAGCCTGGAATCATAATCAATGGGCAAGGCTTATTGTCAAGACGAAGTCGATAAGTGACCAAAAACAAAAAATGTGTGAGTATAGCGTCCCTGACGTTGACAGAAAAGGAACTACGGTCTTTAGATGTGTAATGAGTGCAGTGCGCATATCAAGTGTCATGTGCGTAAGTGTATACAGTGGAATCTCGATGATACGAATCTCACGGGGTCACGAAAAAAATTCGTATTAGCCGAAATTCGTATCGTCGAAACACAATTAAAACTAGCTAAATTAAAGAGTCGAGAGGTGAACTCACTCAGGCACACGTACGTAAAAAGCATTTACAGTATAGACCACTTATAACGTAACCGTTTATAGTGCAGAACTGGCTACAGCGCGGCCTTTTCCGACTCCCGTTTACCCTCCCATAGAACTCCATGATACGAAATTGCGGCGGGAAAATCTCGCCGACAAGGGCGGTAGCGAGCACAAGGTGCGCCCACCGATGGGAGAGGAGATCAACGAATGCGATGCGGAGGAGGAGCATGAGACGTGGAGCACGAGTCCAAGGGCGACCGCGCGCCGTACATGCGAGTGAAAGGACGCGCGCCTTCACGGACAGCGAACGCACAGCGGAGAGCAAACGCGACTTCCATTGCGCGAAAGGCCGTGGGGGTATGGGAGGGAGGGGGGGCGAAGCTGTGCTGGAGCGCCAAATGCGTATCTTGCAACCGAGGGCAAGGGTAACTGGCGACGAAATCTCCCCACGCGAAAGGAGCAAAGCGGGAAGGTAGCGCGGGAGGGAGGGAGTGGGCGGCTCCTACTCTGCCAACAAATGCGTTCTTGTACTTTGCACCTGTGCCGGCTGTCGGTGTTGTCGCGCGCACCGTATCTTGAAAGCGATCTCCACACGGCTCTGACCTTTGTATGCGCTGTGCTAACGCCGCTCAGTTTCCGTTGAAGCGATAGACCGCACGAACCTTCGCTTGCTGCGGTGGTATTGTGTGTGGAAGCGCGGCAGCCGCAGCGAGCAAAGAGACAAAAAGAAAAGCACAAAAGCAACAAAAGTGCCACCACTTCAAACTCTTCGCGCCCAGTAGCGGCTTCCGCGCTGTCCGGCGTCGCGTCCGCGCCTCCGCACCAAAAGAGAAAGGGAAAACGCGCGTGACGGCGCGCTGTTCTCTTTCGCGGCCGTCGGTGAGGCGGCATTTATTCGTATCAACCGACGCGGGCCGAAAATTGATTCGTAACAACCGTTCTCTAGCACGTTGCAAAGTAATGGGGCTCGGCCGGGACCTCAGAAAAATTAGTATCATCCGGAAATTTGTATTAGCCGTGATCGTATCATCGAGATTCCACTGTATAAGTGACAGCCCAATTTTCGAATGAAGTTGAAAGTTGCGCTATGTGTGTCTCGTCTTCACCTATTGTCCTCGTCTTTTAAGCGCATTTGCACCATCATCCCTTACTAGTCAGTGTCATTATTTTTTACTCCATTTGCAGCGACAGTTTTTTACAGCCATGTCACATCCACCATTACAAATTCATAGTCCACGCCATCTGCAATTCATCGATAACGTTACCATTTGTCAGCGCTCTTTCGCCATACCTGGCCAAAGAGTGTCAGTCAGAGTCAGCCATAAAACACACATCATCATCATCATTCCACATTTTCATTCTAACTCCAGAATTGGCACTCCGCAACTAAGGTTCAGACTGGATCATGTTATGCATGGGCGTCATCTGTGAGTGCCCAGACATAAGCTTCCCAGCAGAGACATTTGAAGTGTGCAGGACATGACGTGGTTCTCAGGATAAGTTCCAAGCCTTCGCTGTCAATGAGCAACAAATATGTGTATCTGTCAATCCCTGTGAGTCGGGGATGCATCAGGCACTTAGCCAAGTGGTACAATGTTTCTTCATACATTTCACTCAGTGTGACATGAGCCCCATATTTTTTTTAACTACAAACAGCTGGTAGCAGCGGTAAATTCAGTCACAAGCTTTTTTTTTTCTAATTTATTCCAACTTATAAGACTAGTTTTTACGGTCCGTTTGCGAGTGAATTAATGGAAGGTGACTCGCACTTTAAATATGACTGTTATGTCAGCTTTACCTAGCACTATCATGTACATCCTACCAAAAGTAAAGGCCAGTCAGCCATTGTTGCCAATGGCCATCTGCCCTTTACTTTTGCAATAGGCTGTACATAGCTTTGTAAAAACAACTCTCGAACCCAGGTGCTTGAATGGGAAAGCAATCTTGCATTTCAAAGCCTCCAGTGTGGTGAATTTCAGCGCTTATTGCTGCAATATCTTGCCTTGCAGAAATCGTTTTTCCACCTTCAGCCAACGTCTTCTATGCACTCAGCACAGCTCATGCCCTGAACTTCATTCTTCGTCAAAAGAAGAGCGAGCCGGCCTCCCCTGTCAGCTCCAAAAAGTCCCGCAAGCCCTTTCAGCTCAAGTTGAAGTTGCCAAGTGGCACATGAACCTATTTCTACCATTCATAAAGGACTGCTTGCATTGCTCGAAATGAAAGTACATCTATTGTTCAGACACCGTGAACTTAAGCAACACATGGTAATGCACGTCATCCTTTTGTAGAGCATCCAGTCAGCAAAGGCCCTGTCTGGAATGTGAAATCAAACATGCTTATATTCTTTGAGGTGACCTTGGGTGATACATTGTTCAAAAAAGAATTTAAGCAAGTTTTACTGCTGCTGAACTTTCTTAAGGTGTGGCACACAAAATTGTGGAAAGTTATATACTGCAATCAGCTGTGATGTCTAAAAGCATCGAAACATGGCATTCTGCGACGTTCCTGTCATTTAAGCATACTTTAGTGTTGACCTTTGTGCCTTCTTGGCTCTGAAAGCATGTTGAAAATGGCATGTGCCAATGAGTATTGTATTTTTATGACATGTAAATCAAACTTCATGCATACAATTATAGCGCTCTAAAGCACCAGGAAGTGCAGCATCCTTATTTAGCAATTGTTCATCTTGTGGTCAGAAGTCATGAGAAATTTGAGGGTAAGAAAAGGCAATAATGACTTTCATCTGCCATTTTTCCTTTTATGTGGCCAGATTGACCTTAATCATGAAGATCTTTCTACACCATTTAATATTTTAAAGACCCGAAACTTTTTTAGTTATACCAAGTTGTCATTTTCTCTTAACCATTGTTTTTGTTGTTAGAATTGTCGAAGGGTCAGTGGCTTGTGGCAAAACAGCAGGGAAATATTAATAATCTGCAAGCTTCGCCACCCTTTATTATTTCATGCTGTAACATATTGTGCACGTTCTTACATTTCAGAGTCTATTTTGCGTTGCACTATTTTGAAGTGTCAGTGCAACTGTAAGCAAATTGTGCAACTTTGCCTGCCTTATTATTATTTTTTCATCTTGTGAAGTCCTTTGTATATAGTATTTTTCTTTTTTCTCTTAATTGTTGTCACCATTTTAACGAGTCTTTCTGCTCTTAATTTTTGGCCTGGTCCCAGACCAGAGCAGCAAAATCAATGCTCACTACACACAGTGATAGGTGTTCTGTGTGAATAAATGGTAACATCGAACAACCGCGGGACTTGAGGCATTCCAGAACTTTACTCTACCACTACCTGCCCCAGTACTAGTGCATATCAGGATGAACGTTAGCTTCCTTTTTATGAACTGAAGGTATTAGTTTCTTGTGTGTTGGTGTGGTTATCTTGAAGGAAAACTTCAATCTGGTTACACATTAAGAAGGCAGGGCCTTTCACCGACACTCCCGAGTGCCTCTTAAGCCCTTATTTTACACTATTGCCTTGTGGTAGCTCCAACTCCTTTATATTATACTCTCTGCAGTTCTGCAAGCTGGCAGGCACATTATAAGCAGAATTCTTGTTTTCAGTGTGAGGAACTTTTTTCCAAGAACACAGTGCTTTTCTTTTTCTTAAGCTTATGACTTTTGTTTTGATGTTGTTGCTGTGATATTTGGTGTTATTGCTGGTTATTTTCAGCTGTTTGTGTATGTTCATGTGTTGGTTTTTGTGCAGACGTGTTGGAGCTTCACAACTTTGTTTCTTTTTCTTGATCCCTTTGGACTGTTTCCAAAGGCTTTTTATTGGTAGTCAGCCACTTATCAGGGCAAAAGTACAGCATACCAAAGAGCACAGAATGTTGCTCTTCATTGTACTAGTATGACTGCTGCCTAGAGTCTGCTCGCGCTTCTTGTATATATTTTGTGTATACACCTGCAATCCTTTTTTTTTTTTGCTGAAATTTTAGTAACACAAACAGGCATCAAGCAGCTCAAAGTTGCTTCTTCCCTATTGTAGTACCACAGTTGTGGAACAACTCTTGGATTTGGTTGATGCTGCTATATGCTCTCGGATGCAATGAAGCTGGCTGTGCACAAATGTTGTGGTTGTAAGGAATATCTTTTTTCTTCCTTTCTAACAATTACGTAATCAGGATCGGGTACCATGAAGTTTAAAGTATGTTTGAGAATGTGAAGAAAAGTAGTAAATATAAACATGCGTTTTTTGGAAAGTCACAAACGGATGCAGAACTGTATATTTGGAAAGCTTTTTGAGAGATGTAGAATCTCTTTCAAAGCCTTTTTTTTTTTTTTAAGTCCTCTGCAGTAATGCAATACATCCAAGAAACTTTCTCTCTCCCTGTGGCTGTATGCTTGCTACCATCAAGCCCATCTTCCCATCTACGTGCTTACAAACTTGTGGCATGCACCACTCCAAGGGTTGGACAGCACACGGAAAGTGATTCGTGTGGCCTTAATTTTTTCACAAATGGTTTTTTACTGTTTTTCTCACTCGTTTTATTAACTGGAGCCACTCAAGGTCACAGATCAAGACTGCACCTGTGCAGTGTATATGTTCTTTGCCTCCCTGCACATTACCACAATTCTAAATGGCTCATTTGCAATAGCACAGGCAGCTTGTAGCAGTCATTTTGCACTCGGCTGTCGTATACGTGAACCAGGTGTGGAATATGTTTTGCTGTGGAAGCAGTATTAATAACAGCCAGCAGTCAGATGCAGCCCTTTCTGTCTTCCGGGCATATGCGACCTGGCACTTCTCATCCACAGTTACATGTTAGGTGCACACCTCCCCGCGTGCCTTTTGTGCTTTGTGATAATTGTGTGGGCATCACATTGTGCGTGAAAGAATAAACCTTGTGAACAATCAGAAGTGTTGTCTTGCCTCACCTTCATTTTGAGCAGTGCATATGAGGAAACCAACCTAAATCAAAAAGCCTGGTGATCGCAGTCACCTTGAACGACCCACTGCCTGAGGTGCAAGAGATGAATGTACTGAGCTGAAGCATAGTTGTGGAGCGATTGCTCAGTCGCCAACTCATACGAGAGGGAACACTTAGGTAAAGAGCCAACAAGCATTGCAATGCTAAGTCTACCTGCCGTTAACAAACTTCACGTTGCACAGTTGGCATGGCCATCTGTTTCGTCTTGACAGTGCTGATGCAGCATCTTCACATCGTGTTCTACAGTGACCTGCATTTCTATTCAAATTTTGGAAAGCTTTTGCTTTCATTTGTTTTTGCTTGCTTTGATTTGCTTCTGCTCAAATTTCACAAAGATTATATTGCATGGTTTATTCAAAAATAATGAAACTGCCATTACATGCACTTTATACAGGGTGATAATTTTTAAGTGTTATAAAATTTTAAAAACTACCCTGTTGCAGATAGCATAATTCCTTGAGCTGGATTATTCAGAGAGGAGGCGGACATTACTTGCACGAGAAATTGAAATGCATAGTTAACTAATGAACAAAAATCCACCAATTCTCTATTGAATGACTTACTTTACAGCACATATTGTTATTAATTCTAGCCGGTGAGCTTGAAAGGCGTATCCACTTGGAGTGAATTTCCAGAATCGCACCAGTTTGGAAATATGCACCATGAAACTTGCCGTAAGAATGTGCTGTTCGGCTTACTTTTTCAACAAAACGCTCTTATGCATTGAATCTTCTTCTTCTTTCTGGAGTTTTACGTGCCAAAACCAGTTCTGATTATGAGGCACGCCGTAGTGGAGGGCTCCGGATTAATTTTGACCACCTGGGGTTCTTTAACGTGCACTACAACGCAAGCACACGGGCGTTTTGCATTTCGCCTCCATCGAAATGCGGCCGCCGCGGCCGGGATTCGATCCCGCGATCTCGTGCTCAGCAGCGCAACGCCTTAGCTGACTAAGCCACCGCGGCGGGTCTTATGCATTGAAGTACAAAAGTAACTCGACGCCCATGTATTTCATTACACACTTTGGGAAATATCTCGAAACTGATGGCATCCTGGAAATTCATTTCAAGTGGATACGTCTTGCAAGCTCACCGGCTACAATTCGTAAATAGCACTATGTGCCGTCAATTAAATAGTTGAATTTTTGTTCAATATTTGACTATGTGTTTCAATTTCTCATGCTAGTAATGTCTGCCTCTTTGAATAATCCAGCTCTAGAACAAGAATTATGCTATCACAGGCAATGTTTAAAAATTCCATTAAATGTAAGAATGATCACCCTGTAGATGTGAGCCGCTGCAGAGACATGGGACTGGTTTCACTGCATTTCAGAAACTTAGTCTGGACTAACCAGGAAACAATAGAGATAAATGATTCATTGAATGACGCAGCAGTGTTGAATGGCCCTACCAAGCACTTTCACAGCTTGGTAGGGCCATTTAAAGATTTCTCAATTTTTTTTTTTCTTTTTTCCTGCAGCCTGGAATTCTTTTAAGACCTCAGAAGTAAACATCGGAAAATAAAATCTTGCCAGCTGTACCTGTCGAAAGAAAGGATACAACATGCTTAACCCTTTGTGGTCGTGCCCGACATGCAAAAATATGCATTCCTACCAAATGTCTGGTAGCACCCAACATGCAAGTGCTAGCATTCACGGTTATTTGGGTTGGTAGCACCAGCTTTTGAGAACTTTTGCATTTAATAAGTGCATTTTGTAATGTCTCCAGACGAAGGCAGCACTTTTTTTTCCTTCCTTCATGCTTTAAGGAATATTCGCGCGATTTGTGGCGTGGAGTGCCAAGAGGATGGCAGCATTTTCTCCATTTACGCTTTATAGACCAAATTCCCCTAAGTTCAGTGAATCTGAAGATAATTTTAGTGCCATGGATGTATTTATTTCACCTTCAGATGGGCAGCAAACGTCGTGTGACAGCACTTCTGAAGATTGACTATGAGGACCCTACAGACCTGCATTGCAAATCCTGTCCTCCATCCAGGAGAGTGCTTCAAGCGCTACCACACAGTACTGAAGTGCTATATTGAGAGCCTTAGGAATAAGCAAACTTCTGAAATCGCTTCACATGCTTTCGTTTACCTGAACACTTTTTCTGTGTGGCTTCTAAATGCGCAAAATGGTTCCCGACTGGAACATGCACTGGAACATAAATTGGACGATTGCGTGTGACCGCAAAGGATTAAACCATCCAGATATTAGGTTGCGTGATGGGAGCTGATGATCCTCTTGACAGAACTTTGTCCAACCCAGCTAGTGCCATATGAATGAGTGAGTTAATCCTATAAATATAGAAGTTTTGGTGCCTTTGTAAAACATTCTGGGCAAAGTTTACAAGCACTCCATATCCACTGTAGAGAAGCTGGTAAGAAAGCCGAATACACAGCCTCCAAGTTCATTGCCAGTTGTTTTGTTGGACAGCTGCTGCTGAAGGTATAAGAAACTGCTGGCCTCTGAACAGTTTTTCATGAAATCAAGTTTATAGCTCCGGCAACCGTTCTCAGTTTCGAGGCCAGAATGAAGTTGCCAGTGCTGCCCATACTTCTGAAGCATTTTTGCTCACTTGTTCCCTAATCCAGGAAGGCTTGTACAAGAGTGGAGAATGCTGCCTTCTTGCTTTACTAGTGATGAGAAAGCCTCTCTGGGAACAGACAACTGCACTATTCTGGGCGGAAATTGGAGAGTAAAGAGGTACGGTCATGCAAGGGTTAATAAATATCCCCAACATTGGCTCAGCTCTTTACTGCACTCCAACGTTGTAAAGTTTTCTCGAGCATTAGTGATGTCAACACAAAAATGCGGGATAGATTTGGAGCTGTAAACCTGATTGTTGCCCTCGTAGTGAAATAAGCTTCCACTGTGACTGGCTGGAACTGTGTTAACATTTTTGAAAGAATTACATATATTAAGCTCCATTGAAAGGACGCAGTGAACAGAGGATCACAAGTTTTTTGCAAAGCACAACACATTTTTCAAGAACAGCTAATAATCACTTAGAGCATTGTGTGCTTTGTCACCACCAAAAAAATAATCCTTTGCATTTTTGCTATTACAGTACTCAAAGCATTACAACAGATATATTACAGCTTTTGAGTTTCTAAACTTTCCTTGCTGGTACAAGCAAAACCTAAGTTTCATAAAGGCCCACATCTTAGCCATGCTACTTGGCAAACACAGATTTGAAGTTGCAAGAAACTTCATTAAAAAATTTAGAGGACGCTTAAGCTTCGACTTTAAGAGTAGAACACGATAGCGTTATTGGGCCCCATTCGCATCGCATTTTTCTTCATGAGTGGGCTTCACTGCAACACAGAACATGGGAAAGCCAGCTTACAAAGACCAAGCTTACACCGATCCCCTTAAAGTCAGCTTCACTTTTAAACAAATGCATTGCTGGGAAGACGTTTTTCTAGGGGCAATATAAGTTGTCTTATATTAAAATGTGAAGGCCCTTTTTTTATTTTATTAATTTTTGCTATTGCCCCGACGCGCGCACAGTGTCCCAATTTGACCTGCCGAGGATGAGAGCGCCATCTGGATAGGATTTTCGCAAGTAAGCTACCCGAGTGTGCCGCTGTTGGTATGGTATAAATGCTGGAAAAAGGGTTTGTGTTTGAGTTTCCTCGTAACAGAATTATGTTTTCTCGTACATTCAAATTACAATCCGACGCCACCATGTCTGTAGGATGTGGTTAAGTCGTACTTTACCATTTTTCTAACGGACTTTACTGTGAGAAATTAAATTTTTGTTCACTAACACCTTGCGCCACGTGGAGGGCCTGCGCGATTGGGGTGGTTCGGGATGATTTTCTCTGCCACGGACGCCGGCGTCAGGTTTTCGGCGACACGGGGCCCTTAACGCATTAATAATGTAGCTTTTTTTTCAATTAATGTCTTTAGCAGTTTAGTTTGACAAACTGTTAATTATTTGTTAATGTTCCCCTTAATCTAAATCATGTGGTTAGGTACTTGAGAAACTAGTACGAAGGGTTTTTTTTAAATTGCTTTTTTTTTTTTTACACTGCAATGCAGACCAAGAAATCAAATTGCCTTGCGAAATTTAAGTGAAAACATTGTAGTAGTAAGTTCAATATCATCTTTCAAGAGTTTAAAAAGTCGCAGTTTCACCCGAAAGGCGAAGCATCAATTGCGATAGCAAAATAGTAGAGAGCTATACGAAGTAAGGATAGTAGTTTTATCGGCTGCGGACACATTCGCTTACTAACTGAATTAACAAGCGTGGTGTCAGCGCACACAAGCAAACGTGAATAGATCACACTCGATGACCGCAGACAATCACTGTCAAAACGCTGGCGTGCGCAAGCGGCAGCAGCAGCGCGTGAAGGTCCGTGCGGTCTCTTGCTTCAACGGAAACCGAGTGGCAAAAGCACACAAAACAAGCAAAGGAAGTTCTCGGCCGTATTATAAATAGTGGTTCAGAGAGAGGAAGAAGGTGATGTTTTCTGCTACTCAGGAGGGAGCACGGCTCAGCATCAGGGCCGTAGTACCTAGGCAAAGTCAGATATTCAAGGAGAAAAAGCCCCCACATTTTCTCTCTCGCACCCGCTTGTACTCGTGCCTGCGCACAAACGTCTGACGATCCCTCAAAAGACCGTCTCGTGCGCGCGACAGCCCGGAACCGCGCAAAGTACAAGTACGCAGTTGCTGGCAGAGTAGAAGCTGCACCCCCTCTCTCCCACGCTGCCTTCCCGCTTTCCTCCTTTTGTGTGGGAGATCGAGTGTCGCCAGTTGCCCTTGCGCCCGGTCGCAAGATACGCATTTGGTGCCGCAGCTAAACGTCGTCTCCCCTCCCCAGGGGTGTAGCCAGGGGGGGGGGTTCAACCCCCCCCCCCCCGAAATTCCCCCCCCCCCCACTTACCCACCCGGCCTTTGTTCTCGTCGCTGCGCGCTGACATAATTCATGAAACCGGTGCTACTATCACAATTTCATTCCTGGGCACTTCCGTTTGGGTTGGTAATACAGCGAATCATGTCTGCACATGGAAAAAATTGTCACGGTGTTTGTCAAGGCTTTGACACACTGTGAAGTTTTGGGCGAGAATGTGGCGGCCGCATTCTGAAGCAACAAATGCGGCAGCCGCATTTTAGATGATGGCGAAAACGCTCGAGGCCCATTTACTTAGATTTAGGTGCACGTTAAAGACCCCAGGTGGTCGAAATATCCGGTATACATTTCCGCCGCTTCCCTTCAGGTGCCGGTTACGCCGCGCTCGCGCCGTGCGGACTGAACTCGAACTCCTGAATTCCCCTGAACGATACTCGCTGTAATGCGTCTGCATTTCCGGAAGAAGTTCCTTCTTCGAGATTTGCCCCGGCCCCCGAGCCACGCCGAGATCGTCTTTTAGTCTGCGCGAGAAACTTCTCTTGTTTGCGATTGCGCCCCTACGGAAGGCTGGTAATTACTGTTGTGTTGTTGAATCCCAAACCAGCAATTACGGAAGGCTGGTTGTTGCTGTTTTGTTGTGGAATCCCAAACCAGCAATGTACACACGAAGGGGTTGATGACAGCAGTGAAATTCCACCGACTCGAAACAGAATGCACGAAACAGACAGCCGACAAGCATGAATTACTGCTGTGTGCAGTACAGCGTAAGTAAACTCTTGTTGCAGGCGCTGACAGTTCTCGTCGGAGTTCACACGTCCTGAGAAATTGATTATGTGCACTATGCACTGAACAAGCCCAGAGTTCATTCCTGCATCACTAGTACACCAATCAGTCGAGATTCTGTGAGGTACAAGGCCGCTTCCTGTTTGCACCGGCGTAAGTGAAGCAGAAATGAGTTGCACGCACTACTTTAAATGCGTACACATGCCATATCTATGCTATGCGGTGAAATATTCTGTACAATTCTGAATCTGTTGACGTAAAGGCAAATGACGGCTGCACGCTCGCACACAGCGGAAGACACAGTGGCCTATGCCCTTGCAGCAGGAAATGCAACACTCTCCTTTCAGGGAGCAGGGCGACGAAAGCTTCGAGAAAAAAAAGCATTACGTGTTTTTGCGCGTATTTATGTTTGCTAGCGCAAAGACGCAGCGAACAAGCTATTGCTATGGGAGTAGGTATAGCCTGGTCACACGTGCATTTTCACGCGTGTAGCCGTCCTTGACTTCGCCCCGACGAGGACGACGCCATCTACGCTTAACGGAAATTAACAATTAATGTTGTCTTCTCCGATCGCACGAGTATTCTCAATGATGCGTTTTCGAAGACTGGTCCATTCAGTGGCGCGATGAGAGACCGTTGCTCCAAACGCCGACTGTACCTGTCGTACTTACTGTATTTACTGAGCTTACTTTACTTTTTACTTAATTTCTTCACAAGCACACGCGATGGGGGGGGTCCCATGTCTTTGATATACATGTATAGGGTCTGCTTAAACTACCGGACATATATTAGCGATCACGTGACGTAAAGGAAAGCAGAAGCTTGCCCCCCCCTCCCCCTCCCGGTCGGGCCGGTGAACCCCCCCAGAAAAAAATTTCTGGCTACGCCCCTGCCCCTCCCTACCTCCCATCCCTCCACGGCCTTTCGAGTGACGGAAGAAGTCGCGTTTGTTTTCTGCCGCGCGTTCGCTCTCCGCGAAAGCGCGCGTCCCTCGCGCGCTTTCACTCGCACATACCAAGGCACATACGGCGCGAGGCGACGATTTTTATCGCCCTTGAACTTTATACAAAGCCTCACGGCGCCGGCGCCGCCGGCAGAAATCCGCTTGGAGTATCTATATAATTGCTATCGCAATAATAAAAACGCAAGTATGAGATGCTTGATTTCAAAGGTGTGGCTAAAATGCTACCAGTTTATGGTGTATATACTGGAGTGATCAAACATACTGAGTAACATTTTGAATGAACTTGCACATGCTGCTGTTGCGATGCTGTACTAGCACTGTCTTTGTCAAAAAGCTTTAGAGCAAGTTTTCACCGGGATACACGTGGGTATCCTAGTGTTTAGGTCATGGTCCGAGTGTGACGTGTCTAATACCCTTGCCACACGGGCAAAGTAAAGTGCACTTTGAGCGAGTGCACTTCGCAGCTAGTGTCATTCGCAGGCTGCCACACAGGAACGCTTAGTGACACTCACTGCAGAGCGCACTCGCCGGCAAGTGTGTTCGGCGAACTCACTTTGCGGCGGCGAAGTGTGTAGCCTCGTTAGCAATGCTTAGAAGATACATAAAGTGATATTGAAAGAAGAGTCAGGATTAATCTTTAATAACATTGTTTTAAATTGCTAACGTTACAAGATAATAAAATGTGCCACACTGCAAAAAAACAAGAACAGGAAAAAAACTACTCTCGCTCTCGGGCTGTTCATGACCACCCCACGTAATGACTGCGCAGTTTGGCGGATCGAGTCGTTTTGATCGTTGTTGGTCAGGTTGCCGTCGTTGCCAGCGCTTGTAAAGGTGGATTGTAAATGTTGTTTCTAACAATAATAAACTGTTTTTGTGCACACATTTTTATATTAACAAATATATGCTTTCCCGTCTCACTCCCGGTCGCCATGGCCATCATATTGAAAGAACAATTTTCTTTCTTGTGTAGCAGCGTGCTGAAGTGCACTCGCTCAAAGTGCACTTTACTTTGCCCGTGTGGCACGGGTATAAGACATCATGGTTTTCGTACAGAAAGAATTCTTTGTGTTGCAGAGCTGCCCACAGCACGTGCCTTGTCTGCTCCTAGGAAAAGGAACCAAAACCTACACAATTATGTCCCTTTGATAAGCATGCTTATCCAGTTGGCCACTCCATGGCACTTGGTTCAGCAGACACCCCTGGCATGACACGGACATAAGGCCCTGCAGTGAATGTCTTGGACACTTATTTCAGCGTAAACATGTTAGATGCTGGGATCTAGGAAAAAAGCTGCCCT
This sequence comes from Dermacentor silvarum, assembly GCF_013339745.2. NCBI lineage: Eukaryota > Metazoa > Arthropoda > Arachnida > Ixodida > Ixodidae > Dermacentor > Dermacentor silvarum. Next base: position 150,204,548 of record NC_051154.1, read on the forward strand.
AAGTACATTATATAATAATAATATATAGATAATAATAATAATCTAATATACAAAGTTTATTCCTATCCTATCCTTCAGTGTTGCACAAACATGCAATTCACCCCTTATATATTGTTCTGACGAGGACACACCTCGCTCTTTTCCTGGCGGCCCACTGCGAGCAATAATTTCCTTGGTCTGGCAAGCCCCATAGGAACCTCTATGGCGAGCCCAACATCGCCACATTTAGTTTTCCACTGTGCTGTTTTTGCACCTTGCATAAATAAATGGACTATCGCCAAATTAGACATTTAGCTTCACATATGCACTTTGTCATTTAAGTACCAGTAAAACTTCGTTAATATGTTCGGAAAATCGGACTCGTCCTCTGGTCCCGGCAGGCGTATGCATTATTTAATGCAATGAAACTCTTGTTAATTCGGACGTATTTGGCCGCACATCAGTTAATTCGGACAACTCCAGAGCTGGGCGAGCGTGGTGCGCCCAAATGTGCGACGCAAAAGAGCAAAAACGGCGCTAGCGTCCAACCGAAACGAAGCGGCGGAGTCCGTATCGCCATAGTCATCAGTGGCAATCGTCCGTGAAAGACAGCAACACTGGAAAGCTTCGCGCCTATTTGTGCCTTTACAGCCTTTTAATGCGAAAGCATTCGATGTCCCATGTGAGTCAGAAAAGCCAGCGTTGTCCGCAACAAGTGGTACCAAAAATCACATCATCAGTGTATTGTATGACGTCAGTAGTAATACCGAAGATATACAACGTTAATAAGTAGTAATTATGGGTAATTCATGTGAATTAGAATGAAGTAAAGTTAGAATGAGTTAGAGTAATATGTGACTTAACGGGGAGAAGTGAATTAAAGTGGATCAAGGTAGAGCTGCGAAGGACACGTGACAAATGACGTCACGTATCATGAACGTAACCAATAATTACAGAAATCATAACGATTTTGCATTCAAATCACATAATTAAGGATACTTATGTGACTGTCAATTTTATTCTTGTGTTTACTGCCGCGCATAACACCGTGTTGGCCGCGTGCCTTCATAACTGTGTAGTAAACATCCATGATCGCCTCGATAGCTACCACAATTTCATCCACAACGGTTGCAGCAGTTTCAAATCGGTGCACGTGTTGGCCGTGTGCCTTCAGAACTGCGAAATGGCCATGAATGGCCATCTTGCACGTCGCACTCACATCGACAGTGGCCGCGCTTTCTTCCGCAGTGGTTGCGGCAAACAGTTTCGTTTTGACTCGATGCGTGCGTCGGCTGCGTGCCTTCAGAACCGCAAGGTCGCCGTCCGTAACGAATGACGAATTCGTTATTACAAAAACCTAATATTTTAATGTAGCTTAATATTTTACTTTTGTGTCCCTTTAAGTAGCATCTTATGAATTCAGTCAGCATATCAAGATAAGAACACATGCATTCACTGTAAGCAATCTGAATACACAATGATCTGCATCTAAAGACAGATGTGAGTGTTACCATACTTTCTATTAAAAAATTCAGGCTATTTATGGCATGAATTACAAAAGACAGATGCTCATGAGAAAAAGTGAAAATGTAATTTACAAAAAAATGTCACGATTCACATGCAACTTTAAAAAAAAAGAAGGATGGGGGGAAAGGGAGGGGGCAATAAACAGCTACATCTTAAATGTGTTCTTGTAACACACTGCAGTATCCACAGTATGGACACTAGTGGAAAAGCTCTTGAGGTGAACTGTCTCATTGCCTTCAATAAGAAGTGGTGGTGAGTCCTCCCAGTTGTTTGGGAGCCTTGACTTTTTGTCAGCATAAATTAGGAGATCAAATGCACCTGGAAAGAAAAAGCCAAGAAACCAAACAATATAAATTAATTATGCCAAAAGAACAAGCTCACATATCCAAATCCTAAAACAAAAGAAAGAATTCCCTGATAGGACAGACAGTGCTGCAAGCCCCTCAAGAAAAAAAAGAAACAGAATAGTGAGCATTTTAAGCAACAAACAGCATTCGACAGCACAACTACAGTTATCAGTGAATATAAAGTGTATGGTGATCATGGATGTCCTCCAGGTTTAGGACAATACATGTGTTATTTTGCTTTCCAGCCTGTGTAGAGGTGTCTTCATTGGCATGGTACGCAGTTGGCACATACTCAAATTGCTTCTATAAAAAGCCTGCATGGTTAGGTTCTCCAACTCGGTGCACGAGAGAACGCAAAAGATGCAGCATGCATAAAGTCAGTCAAGTTTAAGGAGGTCAATTCGGGATGCAAAAAAAAAAAAAAAGGTTAATTGCCTAGCCAGCCAGTCATGTGGGACAGGCTGCGACTTTTGTGCTGCAGGATTTTGTAGGTTCAGCAAGCTCTTCTTGTGTGTCACTTACTGCATGTTGTATGTCTTCGACGTTTCAATTTTCCCCATTGTTGGCATGAACTGCGATGGTAGGTGACCAACAAAGTCTGAGGCTTGAAAGGCAATCGACCATCTCTTATGTGACCGATCAGGACAACGGACTGCACTAAGGCTTTGCTCTGCCACTCATTTTATCTTAGAGTTTATCCACTTAATGCAGTGTGACAGTGTAACCTCAAGTGTCTCATTATGTAACATTAAATTTTACTTTGTTCTATGTAGTATTATCTATATTTCATGCCAAAGCTGGAAAACAAAAAGTAATAAGTGAAAGAGAAAATGAAGCAAACAAATATCTCCTCAAGAGAAAACTCAGCAGCAGCCATTTCACTACAATGTGTCTTGACAGGGCTAGCACAACAATCTCCCCAATAACTCATCAAATCATACAAATGCAACCATATTTTCATTCCTTATTTCACAGTAGCTCAACAAGCAATTAAACTTGGGCTTAGGCTAGGTAATTCATTCCAAAACTATAGACAGGGCCGTACATGAAAAGATAGACGAAGGGACACAAACAAGAGATGTAGAATGGACAGACTGCACCCATTCTCACTGTACATGTTCTTTTTTTGTCCGCATTTTACAAAATTATGGGGTTTTACATGCCAAAACCATGATCTCATTATGAGGCATGCCGTAGTGGGGGACTCCGGATTAATATGGATCACCTGCGGTTCCTTAACATACACCTAAATCTAAGTACACGGGTGTTTGCTGCATTTCGCCCCCATCGAAATGTGGCCACCGTGGCCAGGATTTGATCCCGTGACCTCATGCTTAGGAGCTCAACACCATAATCACTAAGCAACCACGGTGGGTCATTTGTCCGCATTGTAAGGATGATGTCTTTCTTAGCAAGTTAACCTCACTTTTCTGTATCAGGTATGCATGTTTCTATCTTCTTGCGTGGGCCAATCCAATAGATAGTGTAGTCTAAAAAATTCACCGACGATTAAAATACTCCCTAACGCGAAATTTGAGCGTAGCTCTACGTGTTTTCATTTCACAATATATTGGTTGGTGCGGCACGTTGCAAACAGAGTGAAGAGTGGCGCGACTACCTCGCTAATCTGGAGATCGCGAGAACCAGTGGTGGGTGACGCGTAGGCGCAATTCACAGCAGCTGCCGCTGACAGACCCCCCAGACGACATGCGCTACTCTGGCGTCATCTTGTAGCCATTGTCGCTGCACTACGCTTTTCTTCTTGGCCTTTCGCCATACCCTCCTCCTTCCTCCTAGCATCTTTCATCCCCCACTGCGCTCGTTTGATCGGTTACACTGACACCGATGCTCACCGCAGGAACAGCTGCCTAAGAGCTGTACTCTAAAATGTGGGCCGATCCCGAAGATTATGCAGTCAAAAAATTAAATTTAAGTAGTCCAACGCTACTCCTACTTCTCTCACGTGAGGGGTGACGTGATAAAGTGCCGTGCGCAGTGACTCTGCCCCATTCTCATCCCCCAACTTGCTCTGGAAGACATTGTCTTTGATAATCGTTAACTAGAGGTTGAATTGCCTTTAAACTTTTTACACACTGCAGTGGCTACAGTTTCAGAGCACAACAAGATTTGTGTTCATGGGTGAAGGTTGCAAATCCTCATGAATTTTTGGAATGTGTGAGAAATTCTTCAAAAGTTAATGCTGCCTGCACTGTAACACCAGAAAGAGTGTACAAATCCTTCTGTCCTGCCAAAATAACTATAAAAGAAAAGTTATACTAGACCCTGACATGCTAAGCATACTGTACGTTTAGCTGAAGACATTTCAGTAGGACAATGTTGTGACATAGTCTATAATGAAGTGCATCGATACCATACACAACTACCTAAGCTCTAAATATTGTGTTTTTAAGCTGATGATGCCTGTTCCTTTGGGCTTGACAATTATGATCTCAATACTACTAGAATTTTTTTCTCTGGATTTTTGTTTGAAATCAGATATACTTATTGCTGCATATGTCTAATCTTGAGGTAAGGCACACACCAACCGAGTGGATAGCCTTGGACACAATATACTCCACCGCATAATGCTAAGTATGAATTAGGTCCAAGCATCTGTGCAACAAAAAATGCTGCTCATGTAGATTATTTGTTAGGACAAACTTTGACAGCTTCTTTCCTTACCCACATTTATTTCAACACCCAACATCTTATTCTGAGTTTTAAACAAGTGAGAGATGAAAACAAGCATGAATTTAATTCATGCTAGTGCTGCACTATATTTTATTATGTATTGATTGAAGCTTACAATCCCCTTAGCAGATAAAATTAAATATTTTGTGATGAATGGATACATAAATCATATTCCAGATCTTCAGAGAAAATAAAGTAAGAAAAAGGATCTCACAAGAAATGATTTCAAAAGAAAATCAAGTATTCATATTACTGGTGGTTATCAATTTATAGTGCACCCAGCCATTGGTATGTTCAAAGTAATTATCAGCTAGTATATTAACTGAAATACACTGATTTCAATACACAGGCACAAGCAAATAAGCAGTTCTTGTGGGAAACAAGCAAAACAAAATCAATCTTACATGCTGTCTCCAGAATTGGCAAGTATGTGACACTGGCCACAATTTGCCGGATGACACTTTTAATCTCGTTCTGGATGTCACTCAGCTCCTTTTCCTTTGGTTTGCTGCATACAGTAAACAGTATGTGCAACTGTAATTACCACATCCCAGGAGCACCAATGTACAACAGCAATGTGAAGGAGACTTGTATGCTCTTACAGGTCAAAGCATGAGGGCTGGGTGAATAGTCCTGGGCCAGATATGGCAGGCCCCAACTAAACTGAAGCAAATCATACTTCAATAGCTGTTATGAGCTCTTGACTAGTTTGGATTTCCCATAATAAGTGTGGGCATCTTTCACAGCATACTTATGTGTTCTTATACTCACTTTGTATTTTATATCTATGTGTTCTGCATCAATAACAACTGAGCACCCCAGAGTCACTGGAGTGTGTGCATATGAAGATTGCATGCTATACGTTGTTCTCTCTCTTTTTTTTAATTAGGGCAATATAAATCATGCTGACTTTATGTTTACATGGGTAGCCTTTAGATAAGGAGTAATCTGTGCATTTGTGTGCATAATTAAGAGTTGCCTTATTCAACTTTTTAATATTTATCCCATGTAACAAAATCATTTCAGCAGTTTGAACAATGAAATTTCGTATAAAGAAGTTTCTGTGAGAATCACGCACTTTTGGTTTCACCTTCACAGGCTCACTAAAATCGATACCGACTCACACTTATGATTGATGTATGATCTATCTATAGCACCCATGACATTCATTTTGCCACCCTGGTCTTTCTTCACACTGGCACTGTCACCACTGAAATGGCCCTGTGAGCCTTGGGGCTTTGCTTTAATTATCCTTTTGCTTTCAGTGGCAGCACACGGTCCTGATGTCAGTGGTCGGCGAAACCTGCACCATCATGCTATTGTGCACTGCTTCTGCACCACAGAAAAGTTTTCAGCTTTCAGCACTCACCAGAACAAACTGGCGTTGAAAAAAAAAAAAAAAAAAGGGAAGAAGGAAGGAGAAGAGAGAGAGTGGGCAGACCTGGCTTATGTATTTCAAATATTTCACACATACATATGGACGAGTGCAACTAAGTTGATGAACTAATATATATTTGCATTAAGTGATGATGCACACATACAAAGCGTTCTGTGAGAGGCATGCATGGCTTGATATACTTTGTGTTTTGCACATGATTTTAATAATATTTTGCCCTAATAAATGAATATGATAGTCAATAAGTGTGTGAAAGTAGGCATTTATTTTGTAAGTACAAAAAAGTGTGTTTGAATTGAACTGACATGGAAACTTTTTCTTACAAAAAAAAAAAGACAAGAAACATGGTGCAAAAATCAAGCAACTTCGTGGAGACTACATCAAGAAATTAAATGACAAAATAAACTGGACGTTAACACCAGCCACAGTATACACACAGAAACAACAAGCGATTAAATACCTTGAGAAGAATCATGCAAGCTATTTCTAGACAGAGACGAACCTCATTTGCAGTGCATCAAAATGTTCAGAAATGCAGAGCAATCAGTACGAGAAAAGCTGAAGGGGCTTTGCCAAATAAAATCTCCCAATGACACCCAGTATAATAGAATTGAAAATTTTACTCTTCAAATGCTCAGAACAATATGCATTCCTTACAGACATTATGTGTGCATTAATGAATACTAGATCATGCAAATTAAACAAGGTACTGCTTAAATTGTATGCAGAAAGAGCCTAATTTAATATAATGGCGCTTTCTACCTACAATTAACAATAGTGCAGAAGGACCCATGCTCACTGTCTTCCACTTTCAGCTGAAGCTCACATTGGTCACTGAGAATTTTTGCTCGGTTAAAGTCGCACACAACAGCAACAGGAGCACAATTGGTGATACAAAATACCACAAGTACACATGGACAGCACAACCAAAGCACTGCTTTGACCTCTATGTTTGCTCTTAGATATACCGAATGCCTTCAAACCAGAGACACCAAGCAACACTGGCAATGCATAACCCAGCGTGCACCATTTTCTCGTAATTTAGGGATATTGAACCCTTTTCTTTTAAGTGGTACACATAGCTTCACGCACTTACGAACTTAATGCTTTGAAATGCAGCCATAACTTGTTAGCATTAGCTGATTCACTAAGACCCAATTTTTCAAATTTGTCAAAGCAGTAATCCTATTATTGACTATAACCAGTGTCATTGGCCTTATCAAAGTCCCTATAATAGGTAATGAAATGGGATTTCCAGAAGGGAGACAGCATGAGAGACCCATTCACTATGGAATGGTCAGAGAAACCAGGCATAATTTTAATATTACTACAGCTTCTGGAGACCACATTTTCACTTAAGACGATGGGATCTAGAACTGAACTACTGTTACTACATATAGACACGCATAAAGTCAGTTACTGCCAGAGTCAGCCCATGAGAAAAGGTTGCTATGGCTGCTTCATGGTCCTATGCAGCCAGCTTCATTTGGTCTCATTTTCATCAGGCACATTAAAATCATTTGCTGTGACAACATTTTTATTTTGTATCGTAGGTTCATGCATGAAGTCGGTCAGCGCTTTGATATGAACTGGACTTGATCCTAACGCGTGATATATCCCTTCAACTATAATTTCTAGTGTTCCAAGAATTCACACCATCCTCTTTCCAATAAGAAGGCTTTTTAAGAACTGCATATTTAATTTCTTATCATCAAATATTGCAACGCCACCCCCTCGACTGCTACGGTAATTTCTGATAATGTAACCAGGCAGGTACAATTCAGAATCAAGGATCTACTATAGTGCAGCCAAATTGCTGTCATTATTACAACGTCTGTGATGTGCTCAATCAGAATGCGCTTCAAATGCACATTTTTGTTTAAAAGGCTACGAGGAATAAAATTTAACAAGTGAAACACAATTTCGTGTATGCATCATTCATCTGAGGATGCAGGAGCAGCATTGGTGCTTTCAAAAAAATTAAATTCTGGGCTTTTATGTGCCAAAACCATGATTTGATTATGAGGCATGCCGTAGTGGGGGACTCCAGGTTAATTTTGACCAGCTGGGGTTCTTTAATGCGCACCCAATGCATGGTACACGGGCGTTTCAGCATTTCACCCCCATCAAAATGCTGCTGCCATGGCCAGGTTTCAATCCCGCGCCGTCAGGCTTAGTAGTGCAACACCATAGCCACTACGCCACCACGGCGGGTTTGGTGCTGTCAAATGTTTGTTCATGCACACAGTAACGTTACTTTTTGGCACCATCCCAGACATACAAGGAACAATTTATTTTATCAAACATGAGTACAACTCTGACTTTTTGTTCTATTTTTGACGGCATTGTTCCAGAGACATTGCCTTTTCCTTCTCACATAGCATGAGTAATCTTCGTCAATAAGGCTGTTTGTGCCTTTTATTTAAGTTCCACTGTTTAGCACTTACCTCTGCTCGTTGTTTCAAAGCCGCAAGATGACTGACCTCTGCCTTCGCATGAATTTTCTAAATGTACAAGCCTTCTTAAATTACTTCATGCAAACTTATCGTTTGCAGACAGTAATTTGTATGCAGGCTTGGAATGTACCAGTGAGCCTGTGTGTCATCTCAGGCAACATATTGTAATATAAATTAGCAATGCATGGCATATCTGTAACATTTTAATCATACCCATGCCTAGAAGACAGCAAATGCCGATACTCATAAAACCTTCAACTTTAGAATACCCTTCCTTTACACAACTAAGCTATTTAACCACATCTTGGTGCTATTAGACAATGTAAGCTGATAATAGTGCAAAACAGGAACAAAGTGCACATCATGCAGCTGGACTGGTAACACTCTCCAGCACCTTTGCACAGTTTATGAATTTGCAAATGCTCTGTATGGTAACCAGATGAAATTATTTCATTAAATACAACACCCAGTCTTGGCAATATCATAAAAGTCATTGATTCCATTTAAGGGAAAGCAAGAGCGCATAGTGCAGATTTCAAATAAATTCTTATGCAACAGATTACTTCTGAGATATTCTGTCTTGACTACTTGGATATCTTAATTTATACATCAGGCTTATGTAACACACACACATTACGAACACATGCTTTATATACCAGGTGATCTATTTGCACTTTCAAGCACCAATAGGTGGTGCAGTAAACTTTCCCTGCACCAGCTATAGGTGCTGGAAAGTGCAACATGGCGGGGATAGGGGTGATGGACAGGTGAAGGAAACAAGCGCATCTCGAGAAGCAGACGGCTTACAAGCCTTTAGTGTTGCCCAGCACACTCCCCGGCCTTTCTAAAGAAACTAGAAACTTTTGTGTTACGAAACCCCAACCCCTCAAATTTGTTGAACAAGAGGCTGCATTTAACGCCGGCTATGCTATATGTCACAGAATTAAAGGGACCATGAGCACTGTATAGTCCCCGTTCAGTCTCTTTGCTTGCACATAAGTGCTGTAAAAAGCTCATCACATATGACAAAGGTTGCAGTTTGCAGCAGAACCGGAGTCTTAAAAATTGAGAGTAGGCACCCAGCAGTTAGTCAAACGATTCAAGCACTCACAGTCATGCTACTACCTAAAGTAAGCATCACGTCCATTCACAGTGAGAGGCATGTCTCACCGCGTCACTTTAGTTGTGAAATGTTTTTTAAAAATCCTAAACTTACAAGGAAACAGGGGCCGAAATTCACAAAGCTTTTCATTTGTAAGTGCTGTTTACCACTTTATGGCAGCCTTTGCTAACAATGCATTTGACATCATGACTGGCTGGCATCTGCCGGTATGAACAGTTCTAGCACAAGTACTTTTTTGTGAGTATGGGCCCAGTTAGTATAGTAGTGCCAAGAAAGAAGATGCGCCTGAGACAATCGGC